>NW_011494870.1:3694891-3705412 GCF_000754665.1 Bison bison bison | reverse complement strand
TATATATATATATACTGTGATCCTATGCATCTATGACATAATCACTGACTGGATGGACGTGAGTTTGAGTGAACTCTGGGAGTTGGTGATGGACAGGGAGGCCTGGCGTGCTGTGATTCATGGGGTCGCAAAGAGTCGGACACGACTGAGTGACTGATCTGATCTGAATCTGAATGACATAATCACCACAGTCAGGAAAATGAACACCTTCATTCTGTTCTTTTGTAAATCCTCCTTCCCACTGTTACTTAAACATGCTTCTTCCCCAAACATGGATCCTGTTTCTCTCACTATAGATTAGTATGCCTTTAAAATTTTTTTGTACAAATGGAATCATGTATTATGTATACTTGTTTTGTGTGACTTATTTTACTTAGCAAAATGATTTTGGTATTTAAGCATATTGTAACATGTATCAATATTTTATTCCTTTTTGTTGCTGAATTTAATTCCATAGAATGGACGTGTGTAGTTTGTTTATCCATTCATTTGTTGATGGGCACTGGCTTATTTTCAGTTTTTAGCTTTTACAAACACAGCAGCTGTGAACATTCATTTATAAATCTTTGTGTGAATATGTGTTGTCATTTCTCTAAGGTAAATATCTTAGAGCAGAATGGTTGTATCCTATGGGAAGTGTATAATTAATTTTTAGATTAGCTACCAAACTATTTTCTCAAGAGGTTGTATCATTTTACATTCCTGATAGCAATTGCCTGAAAATTCTAGTTCTTTGTATCCTCACCAAAACTTCCTAGGATTTCGTTACTCTTTTTAATTTGATCTATTCTGATATATGTGTAGTGGTACCTCATTGTGGTTTTAATTCAAGTTTCCCTAATGACTAATGATATTCAGCATTTTTTTCATGTGTTTATTTGTCATTCATACATATTGTTTGTGAAGTGTTCACTCATCATTTTACCTATTTTTAATAGGTTGTATTTTTCTTATTGAGTTTTGTTGGTTCTTTATTGTGAATTCCCTGGTAGCTTGGACAGTAAAGTGTCTGCCTACAATGCGGGAGAGCTGGGTTCAATCTCTGGGTTGGGAATATCCCCTGGAGAAGGAAATGGCAACCCACTCCAGTACTCATGCCTGGAAAATCCCATGGATCGAGGAGCCTAGTGGGCTACAGTCCATCGGGTCACAAAAAGTCTGACATGACTGGGTGACTTCTCTTGACTTCACTTATTGTGAATTCATGTCCATTGTCATATATGTGATTTGCAAATATTTTCTTTTTAGTCTGTCGTTTATCTTCATAATGTCTTTAGGAGGGTAGATGTTTATAATTTTTATGTAGTTCAGTATATCAGTTTTTCCTGCTATGAAAAAATTTTCTTGTTATATGTGAGAAAGCTTTGCCTAGCCCAATAATTCAAGATTTTCTTCAATGTTTTATTTTGGACATTTTAGAGGTTTAGATTTACATTCACATTTAGTCTCTAATCTATTTTGAATTAACTTTTCTTTATGGTGTAAGTTGTGGATTGAAGTTCATTTTTTGAACATAAATATCCAAGGATTCTAGCACCATTTGTTGACAAGACTTTCTTTTCTCTACTGAAGTGCCTTTGTGACATTTATCAAATTTTCCAAATATATGTAGATGTATTTCTGGATGCTTTATTCCATTCCATTGATCTAATTATCAGTCTTTACAACAATAAAACATTATTTTGAAGAGCACTGATTTATAATAAGTCTTGAAGTCAGGTAGTGTTAGCCCTTCAAATTTGTTCTTTTTCAAAGTTGTTATGGCTATTTTAGATCCTTTACCTTTTCATTAGAATATTAGAATCATACTCTCATCTTATATTTAAAAAAATCCTACTGGGATTTTAACTAAGAGTTATCTTGAAACTGTAGATCAATTTAGGGAAAACTGACATCTTAACAGTATTAAGACTTCTGACATATTAACATAGTGTTGATCTCCATTTATTTAGGGCTTATCTCATTTCTCTAGGAAATGCTTTGTAATATTCAGTGTACATATGAAGACAGAAATCTAGAAGAGCTTGCGTTTATTGATGTTAGGAGTGTGAAAAAGAAAACGTGAAATTCAGGGAAGTGGTATGGGAGATGACTGTATTCTGAACATGACACAACTGTCTTGAAAAGTAAAGGTAGGGATCCATTCATGATTTAAATCTGATTCTCTGATGTATCTTATATCACACCAAACAATAGGAAAAAAACTATGATGGTGTGATAACTCTGGGAATAACCTTAACACTCAACTTAATTGTAGGTATTACAAGAAGTATCTGGTGAGGAGGCTGTCTTATTTTAAACATCCCATGAATGTTTGCTGTATGGGTGATTAGTGTATTTAACATCTCTGTTTTGGGCTATTAAATATTCCCATATTAACAACAGAGTGGTAATATGTGATCAGATTTCAGGCTGGTAAATGATTAAAAGTGAAAATATTGAATGTATATTTGTGTGTGAGACTTGATGAGGGCCTGTCTGCATGGCAGCCACAGACAGTTTTACTTTCTGTTTGCTGATACATTGATTTGAAGGAGATTGTACTTACCAAAATAAATCAATATGGTTTGCATAAAGATATTAATAACCCAGTTACATGGGATGGGTGTTGGTGAGAAAAAAGGGATGAGATGGTGAGATATCCCTCATACACTAAGGGAACAAAACCTTAGTCATGATGTCACCAGGCTTTTTCTTTAAGGGACTGACAAAGTGATACCAAAGTTGTTATGAGTCCAAGAATATTAAAAGGAATCTTGAAAAAGACAAGAATTTGAAGAACTCACACTATCTGACTTCAAGATTTCCTGTAAATCCATAGTAATCAAGATATGTGTAATTTCAATTTGTTGTTCACTCGCTCATTCGTGTCTGACTCTTTGCAACCCCATGGACTGCATCATGCCAGGCTTCTCTGTCCTTCACTATCTCTGAGAGTTTGCTCAAACTCATGTCCGTTGAGTCATCGATGCCATCCAGCCATCTCATCCTCTGTCGCCACCTTCTCCTCTTGCCCTCAATTTTTCCCAGCATCAGTCTTTTCCAATTAGCTGGTTCTTCACATTACGTGGCCAAAGTATCGGAGCTTCAGGCTCAGCATCAATCCTTCCAACAAATATTCAGGGTTGGTTTTCTTTAGGATGGGCTGGTTGGATCTCCTTGCTGTCCAAGGGACTCTTAAGAGTCTTCTCCAGCACCAAATTTCAAAGTGTCAATTCTTTGGTGCTCAGCCTTCTTTCTGGTCCAACTCTTACATCTGTACATGACTACTGGGGAAGCCAAAGCATTGACTATACAGGCATTTGTTGCCAAAATAATGTCTCTGCTTTTTAATATGCTGTCTAGGTTTGTCATAGCTTTTCTTCCAAGGAGCAAGCATCTTTTACTTTCATGGCTGCAGTCACCATCTGCAGTGATTTTATAACCCAAGAAAATAAAGTCTGTCACTGTTTCCTTTGTTTCTCTATCTATTTGCCATGGAGTGATGGGACTGGATGCCATGATCTTGGTTTTCTGAATGTTGAGTTTTAAGGCAGCTTTTTCTATTTCACCTTCATCAAGAGGCTCTTTAGTTCCTCTTCACTTTCTGCCATGAGTGTGGTATCATCTGCATATCTGAGGTTATTGATATATCTCCTGGCAATCTTGATTCCAGCTTGAGCTTCATCCAGCCTGGCATCTCACATGATGTGCTCTGCACATAAGTTAAATAAACAGGGTGACAATAGACAGCCTTGATGTACTCCTTTTCCAATTTTGAACCAGTCTGTTTTTCCATGTCTGATTCTAATTGTTGCTTCTTGATCTGCATACAGGCTTCTTAGGAGGCAGGTAAGGTGGTCTGGTATTCTCATCTCTTTAAGAATTTTCCACAGCTTGTTATCCACACAGTTAAAGGCTTTAGTGTAGTCAGTGAATAGAGTGATTTGAGTAGAGATTAACAAAGAGTAATTTGAATAAAGATTAACAAATAGATCAATGGAACAGAACAGAGAGCCCAGAATTAGAATGACATTTGATTTTCGATAAGAATTCAAAGAAATTAAATGCAGAAAGTGATGTCTTTTAAATCAATGGTGTTGTGACAACTGAATGTCTATATATATATATATATAAAATGAACCTAAAATAGCACCTTATATCCTACCAAAAATTAGTTTGAGATGACTCACAGATATAAGTGTAAAAGTTTAAAACATAAAACTTTTAATTGAAGACATAGGTGAATCTCTTTAGGATTAGAGATAAAGTTTCCTTGGACAGGACAGAGGAAACAATAACCATAGAAAATAATAATTTAAACTTAATCAAAGCTTAAAATTCTTATCAAAAGATACTATTAAAAGAATGAGACAGAAACCCACAGATTGAAAACAATATTTACAAGACAAAACAAAGTACCCAGGATATAAAAAGAACTCTACAACTCAATAATAAAAAAAAAATCCAATTAAAGTGTGCAAAATGTTTGAACAGATACTTTACAAAAGAAAATACGCAAATTAACACATGAAAAAATATTGAACATCACAGTGACATAACATTAGACGTCCAGCAAATTTCACTGAATGATGCTCTTAAGATTTGTACATTTCTTTGCAGACATGTTTTATATCAAAATAAATAACTATAAATAAATATTGAACTCTCATAGATGATGTCCATCCTGAGGTATTTAAGAAGCAGCATGGTGATGGCTGCAACTTACTTACACATCTGATAATAAGGAGCATAATTAGAGGGGTGGAAATTTAGGTAAATACATGATGAACAAGTTTAGTAAAATGTTAATTGCAGAATCCAGGTGGTAGATAAATACTCATGCAGTGTAGATTTTTTTTAGTTTTCTATATATTTGGATATTTTCATAATAAAATGTTGGAATCAATGAATTAATACAATGTTGGAAAGACTGAAAAGTGCCAGAGAGGGTATTTTTGTGGATAAATCTAAATAAATTTGAACTTCTTAAAATAATAATAATCTGTTGTAGCTTTTGAAATATAAGTAGATCAAGGCTATGGGTTTTCCAGTGGTCATGTATGGATGTGAGAGTTGGACTGTGAAGAAAGCTGAGCGTGGTGTTGGAGAAGACTCTTGAGAGTCCCTTGGACTGCAAGGAGATCCAACCAGTCCATCCTGAAGGACATCAGCCCTGGGTGTTCTTTGGAAGGAATGATGCTAAAGCTGAAACTCCAGTACTTTGGCCACCTCATGCAAAGAGCTGACTCATTGGAAAAGACTCTGATTCTGGGAGGGATTGGGGACAGGAGGAGAAGTGGATGACAGAGGATGAGATGGCTGGATGGCATCACCAACTCGATGGATGTGAGTCTGAGTGAACTCCGGGAGCTGGTGATGGACAGGGAGGCCTGGTGTGCTGCAATTCATGGGGTCTCAGAGTCGGACACGACTAAGTGACTGAACTGAACTGAAATGATATGATAAAGAAAATACAGGAGGAAGGAATATAAATGGAGTTAAAAGGTTTTAAGTTCTCTCACTGTCTGAAAATGTGGAAGGTTTAAATTTGCTAGATACTAATAAAACTGTATATGTTTTAATCATCAAAGTAAGTGATAAAATGTGAATTAAAGTCAGTATAAACCTTCTACAAGGGAAAGTGAAATAATAAAAGGATGGATTACTCAAAAAAAAGGCAAGAAAGGTGAAACAGAGAACTATAAAAAAGAAAGATTAACATAACATTGTAAATCAACTCTATTTCAATAAAATTTTAAAAACTAAGTAAATCAGGACAGAAATAAACACAATAAAAATAAGATACAAATGGGTGAAAATTGCCTAGTACTATAATTGTAGATATAAATCTCTATAAATTCATAATTTTTGTAATTGTAAATAGGTTAAATTTACAAATAAAATATAAATATTGTTTAGATTGGATTAAACCACAAAAGCCATCTATGTGATACTTAAAAGGACTCACCTTAAATACAAGGAGGCATAAGATTTGAAAGCAAAAGGATGTTAAAAAGATACAGCAGTGAAAAATCTATAGTGAAGCTATACTAATAGTAAAGTAAACTTTAAGGGAAGAAATAATGTTAAAGAAAAGAACAGGCATTTAATAGTATTGGGTGAATTTAGTAGGAAGAAATTATAAACCTAAATTTATATGCATTTAATATCATAGCCTTTAAATATATGAAGCAAAATCTGGAAAAACATATAAAACTACAATTATAGTAGATTTTTAAAAAATTATTAAAGGCAGAAAATTCAAATTTAAGGGATATCAGCAAACCTTGAGTCCTATGTAAACTACATGAGCCAAGATTATTTCATAAAAACTGTACCAATAAGCTAAAATGTGCTACAGAGAATCAGGATTTTCTCCAATTATTTGTGAGATTCCCCTCTTTCTGAAATTTCTTGATCAAAGACCCTAGATTTACAAATGACTAGGTTAAAATATTCCCCAAAAGATCTGTTGAATATTGCACAGCAGTCTTCTATGAAGGGTAGTATTAGGCTTGTTTTTAAGCCACTTTGTAAAATTCATAGTCAATACCTTGGTCTTAATTTTCCATCAATACAATCTCACTACAGTAAAGTTTGCAGGTATATGGCAACTAAATTATATAACTGTGGCTCCTTTCCCATGCTGCGAGTCAAGGATGGCTTGGGCACAAATCTGCCCGATGTCACCTACCCATATTTCCCACGATAACTTTATTACTTCTAAAAATGTTCGATGCATGATACTGGATGCTTGGGGCTGGTGCACTGAGACGACCCAGAGGGATGGTAAGGGGAGGGAGGAGGGAGGGGGGTTCAGGATGGGGAACGCATGTATACCTGTGGTGGATTCATGTTGATGTATGGCAAAGCCAGTGCAATATTGTAAAGTAGTTGACCTCCAATTAAAATAAAAAAAAAATAAAAAGAAAATGTAAAATGTATTAGCAACCTCTATGTGGCAGATATCACATCAGGAGGCACCGGAGGGGTAAATAATCTTGAATAGTCATTCAGACTATTTATAAATGACACTCAAAATATTCATAATTGACACTCAGTAAAAGTACAGTGATGAAATAAACTGCTGCTTAGTAGAGGATGTTTTAGATGATAGCTGTTAGATGATAGCTGACTAGAACTGTATTGGACAAAGGCAAGTATGCAGGTGCTATATATCTATTATTTACAAAGATGAGTGTGTATACCTCAGCAGAAGATTTCACTTTGGCCCAGACTTGAAAGTTCCTGAAACCCAAGGAGGCAGTTTACAATGTGAAAATCTTTTGTGCCTTTTTGACTGATTGAGTGATTGGTTCTTTCCTTTCTTCAGCAAATATTTATTTATTGTGTACTGTGTACTATGCAGGAGAAGGCAATGGCACCCCCCTCCAGTACTCTTGCCTGGAAAATCCATGGATGGAGGAGCCTGATGGGCTGCAGTCCATGGGGTCGTGAAGAGTCCGACACAACTGAGCGACTTCACTTTCACTTTTCACTTTCATGCATTGGAGAAGGAAGTGGCAACCCACTCCAGTGTTCTTGCTTGGAGAATCCCAGGGACTGGGGAGCCTGGTGGGCTGCCATCTATGGGGTTGCGCAGAGTCGGACACGACTGAAGTGACTTAGCAGCAGCAGCAGCAGTGTACTATGTATCAGGGACTGTGTTAATAAAGAGATCAGTGACTAAGAGTGACAAAGATCAAGCGCCCTAGCTTTTATAAGTTCACATTTTGGTTTGGAAAGCCAATATTGTTTTATAAACACCCACTCTCTACTTAAACCAATTAAATATTTAATTGTAACTGCAATAGTACAATAAAGAAATATAGGGTTGATAAGTTATTATAACAAGGAGTCTTCACCTCATCTTGGTGGTGATGGCAGGGACTATAGTGTATGTGTCACAGACTATTTACTACATACAATACCTTTGAGCCATGATCTGATGATAAATTCAGTAAAATAGAAGTGTCTGGCCATGTGTCTGGGGAAATAGCCTATATGCAAAAAGACTTATCCTTTCCTTAACAAATACAACATGCCTGACAAATTAAGCCAAAAGTGGCTAGAGTGAAGTGGAAAGGACTATATCCAGATATGCAAAGCTTTTAAGAAATATCAGGGATTTTTTCCCCTTTATCCCCAGAGAATAGAAACAATCGAAAATAATTTAAACAAGGGAGTGAAATAATTTTTAAAGATTATTATGAATTGACTCAACGCAAAATTATATGCAGTGAGGCCACTGGGAGAAACTAACTCTAGTGCAGGAACAATTCCCTAATGACCAGAACCAGCATCTTAAATGTGGAAAGAGAGAAAAATGGTTTCATTTATCGAGGAGGAAGAGATTTTCCTCTACACTTCTAGGTTCTTCTGGCTAGTCTAAGAATAAAATTGACACGAGACAGATTTAGAGGAGAAATTCAAACTTTAATAGCATATACACATGGGAGAGACCCAGGAGGACTGAAAAACTCACCAAAATGGCTGAAACCCTCATCTTAAGCACCATCTTCAGTTAAAGACAAAAGACGGTGTTGCAAGTAGTGGTTTGGAACTTCATGTGGGAGGAAAGCAATGGACATGGAGCTACAAAAGCAAATGTTTGGTTACCAAATTCAAATGTGTGCTGGGCCTTGCAGAGACCATGGGACACAGACTGGAGTCTGATTCATAGGCCCTGCCTGAGTTTCCACCACCACACCTAGCCTATATTTGAAGATAACACTCATGATAGCTCTATTATGGGAACAGGTACTTCCTCTAAATTATTTTAGTCAGTTAATGGGCTAAGTGAAAGTTTCTTTTTGAGTCTTTTGGGCCTTCATTGTTTTCAATTTGAAAAATTTCATGTGCCAAAGTAACATTTTGAGTTGGCCCGTTTTGCTCCCATACATACTCACGGAGTATTTTGTATACAAAACAGAAAAAAAAAACAAAAAAACAAAAAAACAACTTTGGATCTTGATTGGAAATGAGGGGAGAGGAGAGGGAAAGAGCATGACTAGAGCCCTAGTTTGTCCAATTACATGCAGTGGTGCCCCTCCTTGAGATTCTAAGAAACAGGAGAGGAGGAAGGTGGCAGGAGGAAGATGATGTTCAATATGAGCTGGCTGTGAAACTTCCAAGTAGAGATGTTGGCAACTGTCTATAACCCAAAGAAAATATATGGACAAGAAAGAAGCTGATAATTAGATAACATTGCCTAAGAATAGGAAAAAAGAAAGTTTTCTAAACTTTGAGGAACTCTTTTATCTGACGATCACTTGGAAAAGATGAGCAGGCAGACACAGAATGAAAGTGGTATTTGTAGGCAGAAAACCTATGGATATGGCATCATCTAAGGCAACAGGCCTTAGAATTGGTTGAAGAATTGATGCTTTTGAACTGTGGTGTTGGAGAAGACTTTTGAGAGTCCCTTAGATTGCAAGGAGATCCAACCAGTCCATCCTAAAGGAAATCAGTCCTGAATATTCATTGAAAGGACTGATGCTGAAGCTGAAACTCCAATATTTTGGCCACCTCATGCGAGGATCTAACTCACTGGAAAAGACCCTGATGCTAGGAAAGATTGAAGGCAGGAGGAGAAGGGGACAACAGAGGATGAGATGGTTAGATAGCATCAGCGACTCGATGGACATGAGTTTGGGTAAACTCCGGGAGTTGGTGATGGACAGGGAGGCCTGGCATGCTGCAGTCCATGGGGTTGCAGAGCTGGACATGACTGAGTGACTGAACTATTCTGAAGGCAGCAGGAGAGTGTTTTAAGAATAAGTGAGAGTGTTTTGAGAATAAAGAAATCTTCTCATTGAATTTGAATAACATTTGCTTAGTGTTCTTTTTGAAATGCTAACACTACCTAACTATTTAGTGATGGTTTGGTTACTGCAGGTGATAGGAAATAAAATCATTGAGAACTGGTGACTTTATATTGCTAAGAGCACATGGTGACAAATCCACTCTAGAATAACATTTATCTCTTGAATGGTATAATTTAGGATGTCTTCATTTAATTCACTGCTAATGTTGTATTAGAAGTTAATATGACTTGTCAGTATATTGGTGTATTCACATTGAAAAGAATTCTTTCTGACATTAAGTATGAGCATCTGAAATTCTGAATGTGTTTGAAATCATGCATAAATACAAGTATTACACGATCAGTTACTTATATAGAAAAATCATATGCTTGCTCTCATTTGGCAAACATTTCTTAATTGGCTAATACTTGTCAGCAGTTGCTAAATGCTGGGGGTGTCAATATCCGCTGGATCATGGAAAAAGCAAGAGAGTTCCAGAAAAACATTTATTTCTGCTTTATTGACATGCCAAAGCCTTTGACTGTGTGGATCATAATAAACTGTGGAAAATTCTGACAGAGAGGGGAATACCAGACCACCTGATCTGCCTCTTGAGAAATTTGTATGCAGGTCAGGAAGCAACAGTTAGAACTGGACATGGAACAACAGACTGGTTCCAAATAGGAAAAGGAGTACATCAAGGCTGTATATTGTCACCCTGTTTATTTAACTT
>NW_011494870.1:3658471-3694286 GCF_000754665.1 Bison bison bison | reverse complement strand
GGACGACAGAGGATGAGATGGCTGGATGGCATCACTGACTCGATGGACATGAGTCTGAGTGAACTCCTGGAGTTGGTGATGGACAGGGAGGCCTGGCGTGCTGCAGTTCATGGGGTCGCAAAACGTCTGACACGACTGAGCGACTGACCTGATCTAATCTGATCTGGGGGTGTCAAGAAAAGATCATGAAACCTAGTTCTTGTAAACCATTACACTCCTGGGGAAAACATGCATGTGATGAGGAAGGGGGCTAATCCTGACAAGATAGGTCAGAGCTGGATCATGAAGCATTTTCAGTAAGAAGCTTAAAACTATGGTTTAAGGTAACCAGATAATTGATAAGGGAAATTTCTTCTTTATAGGCAATTTGACCTAGTAAATGAAGAAGAAATGATAAAGTATGACAATTTGGCTTGTAATACCTCATAAATTAATAGAACTAGGTAACATAAAAAAGAGAAGCCATTCTCACGCAAGCATATGAGAAAACCTATGAAATTTTCTTGCCTAAAGTATTAAATCCAAAACAGATCAAACCTCTAGATTTGATCATCAATTTATAGGTACATAGCAAACTAACCAACATGTTAAACAAAATCATGAAAATGTAATTATAAAAACTCACACAAAACAAACAATACATTTTCTTCAACTAGTATTGTCAACTGAAAGAAAAACACACTACAAAAGAGCTGGGAGTTTAAGTTTTATTTGAGGACTTTGCTGAGGACATGACTGAGCGACTGAACTGATAGCCTAGGAGATGGACTCTCAGTAGCTCTGAGGGAAGTGCTCCAAAGAGTTAAGCAACAGGCCAGTTTATACATGACTTTTGGCTAGGGAAAACATGTAGTCAAGCATACATCTGGGTAGAAGACTACTGCTATTGACAAAGAACAAATAATTCAAGTTAATGATTTTAGTGTATTTCTATGTATGGGGAGATGGAAGTATCAGGGTTCATTAAAATTCTTCCTGAGATATACATCTTATCTAAGAGGCTTGCTTGTCCAAAGCACAGAGTATCTAACCCTGTTTTTCATTCTAAATTTCTCTCAGGTGCACTGTTGATCAGGAACTGCAGTGGCTGATGATTTCATCCTTGTAGGACAGAATGGTGAGCAACATTCTTGGTTTTCTTGTTTTACACCACCATAAAAACAACAAAAGAAAGAAAGGAGCAGGCACCATAGAGTAAGAGATGCTTGAAAAATAAGGAAATAATTGCAATTTATGGTTCCTATCTAGACTTTGATTCAAACTGTAAAATAAAAATGTGTAAGACAGTGAGGGAAGTTATGAACACTGCTTGACATTTTGCTGTTAAAAAATTATATTTAATTTTTAAGTGTGATAATGTTTTGTAATAAGATTTTAAGTTTCTTTCTTATATTCTTCAGAGTTGAAATGATACCATGCCTGGAGTTTGCTCTAATACAATCAGGGATAGACTATAGATGAAAATAAGTTGGTTGTGAATTGTGAACTGTTAAAACTGGTTGATGGATACCTGAGTTTATTTGATTTTTTCCATTACTTTCCTATAGGTTTCAAATTTTCAATTATAGAAAGTAAAAAATAAAAGTTCTTAGTTGTAGGGAAAGGAAAGATGGAAGGGAGTAGCAATTTCTGAAGCAGGAAACTGAAATTATTGAAGAGGCTGTTGTACCAATGTAGGTAAGGTATGACAGGAGATTAAGCCAAGACTTTGATGATGGAGATGTTCATGAGGAGTCTGCAACATTTTCAATTAGAAGCACTTGGAGGTGAGAGGCGAGAGGACTGTAAAGTATGAAAGTGAAGTAAAAGTATTAGTCACTCAGTTGTGTCCAGCTCTTTGCAACCTCATGGACTGTAGCCCATCAGACTTTGTGCATGGGATTTTCTAGGCAAGAATACTGGGGTGGGTTGCCATGCCTTTCTCCAGGGGATCTTCGAGACCCAGGGATCAAACCCCGGTCTTCCTCATAGGAGGCAAATTCTTTACCATTTGAGCCACCCAGGTATGTTGGGCAATTTGATGGTGAGATTAAATCAATAGTTTGCAGAAAAGCAAATGTCCCAGGGCCCATAATTAATTCTTTTTGCTAATGTAATAAATTTGAGATTCCAATAAGATTCAGGGAGAGCTTTTTAACAGGAAGTTGCTTGTATAAGGCCAAAACTGAGGAGAGTTTTATGGAAGCTAGACACCATTCAAATAAAAGGAAAAAAAGAACTTACCATGTTGATTTGGAGGAGTCTACTCAGCACTTGTAGCACCACCCCCCACCCCTTATATCTTCTCCATCATCAACCCCTTCCTTCAAACCAATTCACATTTGGAGCAAAATGCTGTCTATTGAATATACTCGTTATTTTCCTTTTCCTTTTCTTTTAGAAATTCATAGGTTTGTTTTTACTATTCTATAAAGTAAGGGGAAGGTAGGGGACAGTTTGGAAAGGTTAGAGTGAAAGAAGATAAAGAATTAGTTTTATTATGAGCAACTATGAAAATAAATGGATTGAGGAAAACGGGAAAGATGTGGTAGTCACTGGAGGAAGAGAAACTTGAGAATGAGCTGGAGATGGTTAAAGGGAGTTTTACTTCTATCTCTTGATCAAAACAAACAAAAAGCAAAGGTGTGTTACTCATCAATGTTTTGGGGTTAGATCTGTGTCTGATTATTTTAATGCCAACCGTTGTGGCTGATATAGGTTTTAAGGGCAGAATGTCATTAGGATCCTCTCTTACAGGGGAATGTTCTATAATGGATACCTTCAGGGAGAACTGGAGGAGGAGAGAGAAAGGGAGGGGGAGAAGGAGATGTATTTGTATGAAGAGTGTTTATGCTGAATTTTAGTTTCATTTTACTACAAGTTTTACTTGCTATGAAGAGGAAGACAGGGGTTCTACCAGATTTTGTACATTTAAAAATATTTAAAAAGTATGTGGAACAATTGTAAGATAATGAATGTTGATATAACACTTTCTGCAGGAACATGGCACTATCTTTTGAAGATTCCACAGAGGCATCAGACAGCAGACAGTTGTGTTCTGGAGACTGGAATCATGCAAAAAAAAAATGTGGCTTATAGTTGGCCATGTTTGCAACAACAATTATGAAATACATTATGCCCCTTTTTGAAGACCAAATAAAATGAGGAAGGATTTATATAAATATTTCATACAATTAGTGCTTGATATATATGATTATCATCAACATCATTGTCATTACCACCTTTGTCATAAATCATAAAAAACAAGTTGAGAGATAAAAGTAGACTCAGGCAATACCAGATGGACAGGAACAGTTTCAGTGGCTGAAGCTTACTGTGCTGTGGTGGAATGTTCCACACATTGGGTAGGTTGCCCTGCTCTTTTGGTCACCTTCCCTAGCATTGAGAGTTGGAGCTTATACCTCCTATGATTAGATCCTTTCAGCTAGCTCCAGTGGGGCTGACAGAATAGGAAGACCCATGTAATGTTCACAGAGATTATCTTTAAAAAGATCAGTTTATGGTAGTAGGACAAATAATTTGGTATGCAAAGAGAAATGAAACAGCCTATATTAAGTAAGAACAAAGGAAAGCTAAAAGAATGGGAAGCATATCCTTGAGCCTGAATAGGGTATAATTAATTCTGAAGAAGCACAGCCTTAACATTCATGGGGTATGGTTATTTGAGACAGAGTCAGGTGATAGCTAAGAAGGAGAATATCACTGATATTGCTTTGATGGGGTTCAAGGCAGGCTTCCCCAGAATGTGGCACTTTGGCATGTGGATTACTTCGAGCTAAAGACAATCAAGGTCCAACAAACTCAAGAAGAACTTTTTATATCCCCTTAACTGCCTAAAATAATTTGGATAGGGAGCCTGTACCAGGAAGAGAGCTATTACCAAATATAACTGGATTTTTTTTTTTAACACCAGAAAGAATTCTTAATGTGGTAAACATTTATCAAACATTTGCTCTTCCCTCTTCCTGTGAACTATCTTCCTCCCCTTTGAAGTTGCAGACCTCTACCCACTTCTTCTTAGCTCAGTTCAGTTCAGTTCAGTCACTCAGTTTTGTCCAACTCTTTGTGACCCCATGGACTGCAGCATGCCAGACCTCCCTATCCATCACCAACTCACAGAGCTTGCTCAAACTCATGTCCATTGAGTCAGTGATGCCATCCAATCATCTCATCCTCTGTCGTCCCCTTCTCTTCTTGCCTTCAATCTTTCCCAGCACCAGGGTCTTTTCTAAGAAGTCAGTTTTTCACATCAGGTGGTCAAAGTATTGGAGCTTCAGCTTCAGCATCAGTCCTTCCAATAAATATTCAAGACTGATTTTCTTTAGGATTGACTGGTTTGATCTCCTTGCAGTCCAAGGGACGCTCAAGAGTTTTCTCCAACACCACAGTTCAAAAGCATCAATTCTTCAGCCCTCAGCTTTCTTTATAGTCCAACTCTCACATCTGTGCATGACTATTGGAAAAACCATAGCTTGACTAGATGGACCTTTGTTGGCAAAGTAATGTCTCTGCTTTTTAATATGCAGTCTAGGTAGGTCATAGCTTTTCTTAGCTCAGGAGGGCATGCAAACCTCAATAGCCTGACTGTTGGCGAGTGTCTTATGTTTTTGTGGGACTTCCATATGTACAAAATTAAGTTTACACTTTTTCTTCTGTTATTCTGTTTTATGCCAATATAATTATTATGCCATCTCAAGAACCTAGAAGGGAAAAGTTTTCCTTCCTATAGCTTCATAATTAAAATATGGAAAGATTGATACGTTTCTACCTCAAAAGAGGTGCGGGTTTCACATTAAATTGTCATAGAACAACTAGTACAAATGTTGTCAATGCTAATTCTTAGAATAACATTTTCAGTAACAATGGGGCATATTTTAGTACACATGATTTCAAGATGATAAGCTACATGGGAGTGGGAATCCATGGATTTTCTATCTCCAACAATAAAAATATAATGGACAGTCAAAGATGGTTAAATTAATGAAGCAGAATGGTGACCTGAAAGGAAATTAGACTGGAGCCCCTTCTTAATATATCTCCGTCATGAAAGAGCCTTTTGACATGGAAATTTTTCCTTTATTGGTAAAATGAGTATATTAGGCCAGGTCCTTCCAAAGTTCTGACTTACGTTTCTAAGAGGAATTAGTTTTAAATTAGATGTAAAAAAGGACTGATTCACACCCACACAGTAAAAATTAAATATCAAACCTAGAATATAATTTTCCTGTGAAAATAAGCCACTGTAGATAAAATATAGAATTTTTATATTGATGCAGAACAGTCTATATTATAAACTGTGTTTTCTCCAGTGGTTACTGCATGGCTTTGCCTAGGTTCCCTCTTCTGGCTGATGTACTCATCCTCCTGTTGCTTGAAATTTCTGCTGCTAACAGCTCACAACTGCCTTCCTTACTGAGTATTGCCCTTGGCAGTGAGTAGTGACTCACCCAGAGGTATGCCCCCTCATAGGGAGTTTCCCAAGGCCCAGAATTGGCTGTTATGGAGATAAAGGCCAGAACTCTTGACTATTGGATAAAACTCTTAGGAAGCATTCCATCCGTAGGGCTCTCCAGAATGGGCAGATGCCCCAGCTACAGGTCAACTTCTCCCATTGTCCAGTTCTGCCATCCTGGCCTTTACAATTGTAACTCTCAAGAGTACTTCCCTGCTTAATGGTCTGCTTTCAAGTCTCCATCTCAGTATCTGTCCAGAGAACTATCTAAGACAAATGTACCTGTTTATCCACCTAAACAGTGTATATCTGCCAATGGACTTCAGGCTCTTTCTTGGATTCTCTAATGACCTTGCATATGTGTCATTCCTTATGTTAGTAGAAACAAGTTTCAGTATGAACCTTTAACCATCATGTGAGTGGGTTTGGTGAAAATGAAATTCAAGTCCTTTCCATTTAGGCCAAGTGTGTGGTCTTGGACATGGGATAAACCTGGGGCTTGAGAACTTCCTGATGAGATGCTTCCCTTTGCAACAATGTGTTAGAATAATTGAGAGAGGAGTTCTTTTTAAATAAGATTTCCTTAATTCTCATATGTGATGGAAAATTGTATATCAAACTAAATGCCTAAAATTCTTCTTTCATAGATGATAATGGAAACACACAGAAACTTAAAAAAATATGTGACAGAGAGAAAGGAAATTTTCCCAAGCTTAAAAAAAAAAACAGAACAAAGTAACTGCTGTCAACTTTCTCTCTAGTAACAGAAGGAATCCTTCTCCCTCATAATTGGTCTGGAAGCAAATATCATTATAATGGGTTCACTGGATTGTTTGCTCTAATTTGATTTTTTACTTCTTTTGAAGTGAAACATTTTCTTAACCATAGGGTAAAAGAGAAGAGGGGAAAATTGTAAATTTTTTCTCTAAAAAGTGAATATATGCAACACTTATAAATATGTTTTTAAATGAGTTTTGATGATACATTTTTTTCTATGTGGATATCTCATAACAGATGCAACAGTATTGTTCAAACTTTCAGATTCTTAAAACTTATATAAGAAATTTGAGTAGAATGTGTTTGAATGTGAAGAAATATTCTGAGAGCCAGGATGAATTGCATTATAGTAGTAAGAGCCTTTTAGCATGGTAATGAAGTCAAATGAGAAAACACTCTTGCAATCATAAAGTAGTTCTACCAAGAGATAGCCATCTCAGTTCATTTCAGTTCAGTTCAGTCGCTCAATTGTGTCCGACTCTTTGCGACCCCATGAATTGCAGCATGCCAGGCTTCCCTGTCCATCACCAACTCCCGGAGTTCACTCAAACTCACGTCCATCGAGTTGGTGATGCCATCTAGCCATCTCATCCTCTGTTTTCCCCTTCTCCCCCTGCCCCCAATCCCTCCCAGCATCAGAGTCTTTTCCAATAAGTCAACTCTTTGCATGAGGTGGCCAAAGTACTGGAGCTTCAGCTTTAGCATCAGTCCTTCCAATGAACACCCAGGACTGATCTCCCTTAGAATGGACTGGTTGGATCTCCTTGCAGTCCAAGGGACTCTCAAGAGTCTTCTCCACACCACAGTTCAAAAGCATCAATTCTTTCATATATGATATTATACATGTTTCAATGCCATTCTCCCAAATCATCCCACCCTCGCCCTCTCCCACAGAGTCCAAAAGATTGTTCTATACATCTGTGTCTCTTTTGCTGTTTCGCATACAGGGTATTGTTACCATCTTTTACAGGGAGGGAGGAGGGAGGGGGGTTCAGGATGGGGAACACGTGTATACCTGTGGCAGATTCATGTTGATGTATGGCAAAACCAATACAATATTGTAAAGTAATTAACCTCCAATTAAAATAAATAAATTTATATTTAAAAAAAGCATCAATTCTTTGGCTCTCAGCTTTCTTCACAGTCCAACTCTCACATCCATACATGACCACTGGAAAAACCATAGCCTTAACTAGATGGACCTTTGTTGGCAAAGTAATGTCTCTGCTTTTCAATATGCTGTATAGGTTGGTCTTAGGGCTTCCCTGGTGGCTCAGAGGTTAAAGCGACTGCCTGCAATATGGAAGACCTGGGTTCGATCTCTGGGTTGGGAAGATCCCCTGGAGAAGGAAATGGCAACCCACTCCAGTATTCTTGCCTGGAGAATCCCGTGGATGGAGGAGCCTGGTGGGCTACAGTCCATGGGGTCACAAAGAGTCGGACACGACTGAGCGGCGTAAACTTAAACTTAAACTTAAACTTAGGTTGGTCATAACTTTCCTTCCAAGGAGTAAGTGTCTTTTAATTTCATGGCTACAATCACCATCTACAGTGATTTTGGAGCCCAAAACAATACAGTCTGACACTGTTTCCCCATCTATTTCCCATGAAGTGATGGGATTGGATGCCATGATCTTCGTTTTCTGAATGTTGAGCTTTAAGCCAACTTTTTCACTCTCCTCTTTCACTTTCATCAAGAGGCTTTTTAGTTCCTCTTCACTTTCTGCCATAAGGGTGGTGTCATATGCATATCTGAGGTTATTGATATTTCTCTGGGCAATCTTCATTCCAGCTGTGCTTCTTCCAGCCCAATGTTTCTCATGATGTACTCTCTGCATATAAGTTAAATAAGCATGGTGACAATATACAGCCTTGATGTACTCTTTTTCCTATTTGGAATCAGTCTGTTGTTCCATGTCCAGTTCTGTTGTTTCTTGACCTGCATATAGGTTTCTCAAGAGGCAGGTCAGGTGGTCTGGTATTCTAAGCCATCTCCTTTAGTAACTGAAAAACGTCTCTGGAGGTGTGGAGACTGGGGCCAGAGAATGCCAAGGCCTCTTTTCTTTGTGACCAATTTATTTTATTTTATCCTTTCCTCTTTCTACCTTTGACCCCATTACTTTCCCCTATTATCTCTATATCTTTTTTTCCTTGGTGAAAAAAAGGAAACAGATGTATTACTATGAATACCTTCTTTCATGCAGGATTTTGTATAGCCTGGGGTCTGATGGCCATCCAGGATGAATGAGTTAGAGAACCATCAGTATACAGCTAGGATTCCTGTCCAATGCTATTTTGCCTGGGAAACTGGCTTATTAAGTGCTATATATATTTTTTAATGTCCTTTGAAACAGCTAGTAATGCTTTCCTTGATCTGAACAAGTGATTTTTTTTTTTTCTATGTTACCCAGGAGATTTGAATTTTCTTTCCTCATTTCCAGTGGCTTGCTGATCAAGCTACCAGGAAGTTACGGGCAAGTCATGATTATATTCAACTCATCACATCAAGGAGCTCCATTGTTCAAATCCCATTGCCATTTTGGCCTGTTGACAATGTAACACATTTTCAGTAAAATAATTTGTGTCTTTTGAGTTAATATCCTAAGGCATAAGGGGAGGCTGGGCAAAATAAACCATGTTGTCCAAGACTTGACACAGTTAAAACCTTGGTTTCAGGTTACTTAGTATTTGGTTATGGAGAAGGAAATGGCAACCCACTCCAGTGTTCTTGCCTGGAGAATCCCAGGGACGGGGGAGCCTGGTGGGCTGCCGTCTATGGGGTCGCACAGAGTCGGACACGACTGAAGTGACTTAGCAGCAGTATTTGGTTATGAAAAAAAATTGCAGACAGAAGCATATGAAAATACACTTTTCATTAAATAGTCCCAGAAGGCTCTAATTACTTGGCAGTGATTTACTCCTTCTACTTGGGTCTGTCCTATATGTTTCTAGTCAGGCAAATTTAGGGCTCAATTTGAAGCCATACAATTGGAGGTAGAAGGCAGGAGGGAAGTCTGCTGTTATAAAAGTTCTATTTTGACACAGTGCTGCTTTGGAGATCTCTGTATATGTTGTCTCCTAACCATGCCTCCTGTTTCTGGTATACAGTATGAACTGCACAGCTTTAACAGCCTGTCTTGTAAATAACCAGGAATATTCTGTGCACAAAAAGCTATAAATGGCTACTATCTTATTTAGATAGCAAAAGACCAATGGGTGGAACCATTGCTAAACACTCCCAAATTCATGGACAGGATGCA
This sequence comes from Bison bison bison, assembly GCF_000754665.1. Taxonomy (NCBI): domain Eukaryota; kingdom Metazoa; phylum Chordata; class Mammalia; order Artiodactyla; family Bovidae; genus Bison; species Bison bison. The sequence continues at coordinate 3,684,797 of NW_011494870.1, read as the reverse complement.
TTTGTAATCTTACAGATCAAATCCAGAGAGTAAAGTGACATTTTTTCTGTAAAATACGTTACTCTCTATTGTGATTTTACGTTATAGGAGCAGCAGCCACACCCCAGAGGATTCCAGCAAATTGCACTATTTGTGCACAAAAAGCTGCTTAGAATGAAGGGTTAGCCTTTTCCATCATAAAAACATTTTATGTGATTGGCAAATCAGAAAATGGTCAATCAGCAGACAGTTACAGAGATGTTTTTCATCTCTAGTAACAGCAGGATGCTAACGGGAGAGTTAAGGCGAAAAGGAAAAAAAAAACAAAAAACATTGATTTGTTGATAGAAGCCAGCAGCTGTCACAGTAAAACATGGTTCTCTTGCACTTAATCAATGTCAGTCTCCAACCCAATCGTTTTGTAGCCCAGATGAGAAGCAATCAAGAGGAACACCTTCATAAGCATGAAGCTTGCTAGATGGGGTTCAATGAAGTGTGTCTTTAAGCTTAGGCACTCAAAATGTGATGCATGACCCAAAGCTAATCAGAAATGCTTAACCCTTTGAAAGGAGGCGGCAATTACTTGCTTGCTTTCCTTTTTCAAAGATAGAAAATACATTCTCCACACTATCTACAATTTTCAGATACCTTGTGTCTGTTTTGACATGCAATTCTTTTTCTTGCTGGATGAGGTGAAGCATCGTCATTAATCATTGTTCCCATCTTAAAAGTGTAGGGCGCTATTTTAAATGCATCTCATTTCTCAGAAAGACAATTTAGAAACAGTGACTAATTTCACCACATATTTCCATGGTTTCTTTCTCTGTGAATAGTTACTTTATCAAATGGTGCCTTTATTATTAGTGTCTTTGACCCCAGCATAATGGCTTGTGTCCTTGCAAATCAAGACTGGTTTGAGGACTAAAGTCATGTTTCATATAGAATGATATTTAATTTCATATGAGTTTCCCTTTCTACTGACCAATGGGGAAGATGCCCTGAGAAACAGAATATCAGTGACAGGGTCACTTAAATGGAGAGAAATTTCCAGCAATGCTTGGGCTTCCCAGATTGCACAGGCTTTCCACACTTGCTTCAGTAGTGTCCAGACTACTTGTCTGGACTTGTTTTTTTTTTTTTTTTCCAGTTCTTACAGAAATAGGATAGAGAAAAGAGAGAATTCGTTGGCAGTGGACTCTGAACTATCTGGGGGTGAAAAACCTCTACTTCCTCACTTGACATGAAATTACAAAGACAGAATTCTTTTTTTCATTTTTTCACTTTAGATACTTTCAGAAATAATCTGTGAGTTAAGAGAGAGAGAGGGAGGGAGAATGAAGTCCTTAGTATCTAGTGTGGGATGTAGAAAAAGTAGTAGTGATTAAGAAACATAAGAATCCTACAAAAGTAATTTATGTTGGCAATTGCCAGGAAAAAGTTAAAGAAAAAACCGATAAGATATCAAAATGAGCTTTCATCTTTAAGATAAGTATATATTCCCAGGCTTTTTGCTAACAAATTTGTCTTAATTTCACAATTCAGGTATAATTTGTTTAATGGGTAGATTATGATGGTGAAAATCTGGAGGTTTTATACCAGATTTCCCAATGGCCACTTGGAATCAAGACTTTCATGAATGAGAAATCAGTTAAATTCCTCCTGTTAAAAGATAAACTGAGGCACATTAAATACGTTATGAGTTTATTTGAGCAAAGCTTGATTTGAATGGAACAGTCCCAAACTAGAAGTAGTTCAGATGACTCCATGGACAGGATCTCGTGAAAAGATTTTTATAGAGAAGATGGGGGAGCAAAGATACAACCTTATTTATTGATTATCATGTAAGTGGTTGCCTTATTTGGGAAGACCTAGTTGGAGGTCTGTGATTAGCTGTCCTCAGGTTTTGATTTGTTGACCTTGAGGCATTTCAGGCTTAGGTTTGGGTGTGTAGGCAGGCTTATATGACTTTAGAACTAGCCCAGTCTAATGGTTTCTTTAATTAACACTCCCAAAGTCAAATTGACATCACTTTCACATTTGTGAGACTTTAGGGTCTAACATAAAGAAATCACAATGTTGACTAGGAAAACAAAAACAATTTAAAAATAGGCTTAAGGACCAAACAGATTTTGTGTACCTGTGCATATGGGTAGTAGAGCATCAAAGCAAACAAATATGTGACCGTCACTATGGGAAAAGAATATTCTCAAGTTTTCTAGTGAGCTAGAATAGACCAAGGAAATATGTTGTTTAGTACTACTTTTTACAAATTCAAAATATGTTAAAAGCCATAGATGTTTTTTAAATATGTGTTCTATTATTTTTTCTTCCTGATTTTCTTATGTTTATTATTATTGTTATATATGAACAGTATTTTCAATACTTTCACAGGTTTGCTTATGAACCCTGTCTCTCTCAGTTCAGTTCAGTTCTGTCTCTCAGTCATGTCCGACTCTTTGACACCCCATGAATCTCAGCATGCCAGGCGTCCCTGTCCATCACCAACTCCCGGCGTTCACCCAGACCCATGTCCATCGAGTCAGTGATGCCATCCAACCATCTTATCCTCTGTCATCCCCTTCTCCTCCTGCCCTCAATCTTTCCCAGTATCAGGGTCTTTTCAAATGAGTCAGCTCTTCACATCAGGTGGCCAAAGTATTGGAGTTTCTGCTTCAGTATCAGTCCTTCCAATGAACACCCAGGACTGATCTCCTGTCTCTCTAACCCCTGTTTATTTCATAAATTCTTAAAGTTACTCATAATAGACAATTCTTTTGTAATTATAATATGTTTAGGAGCATGGGAATGGAAACTGCAGAGAGAGAATATATTGATAAATCCTTAATGCTCTTTTCCCTCACTAAAATTTTGATCAACTTCTCTTACCCCAAATATAAAAATCCAAAGGATTTATCACCTACCAAGTTAGACGGAGTAAGAGAGGGCAGGTGCAGAGTAAGGCAGCTATGCAATGAGGCCATATTTAGCTCCTGCTATTCCTTTAGCCTATATTTGCACCTTAATGAGGTGTTAGGGGTTTTTGTTTTGCATATCTGATGCTTCATTAATGCTAGAGTTTTTGTCTCCAAAAGTCTTTGTGGAAAATTTTTCTTTGCCTTCATCAGCACTACGTCAATATTTATCAGATCAGAGGTGTTAGATTCTCTTTAGTATCAACATACATTGATGAATAGCTACTGGGAGTTCAACTTGGATAAAGATGGGTCATTTATGTTGTCTGAACACAATTAGATAAGCATCTTTAAGTGCTTTTCCCTAATAAGGAGAAACGTTAGATACCTTAAGTGATGGCAAAAACCCGCTGCTAAAGTGAATGAGGCAGTTATTACAGGTACAGTTGCCAATGAGGTGGTGGAAATCCCTAATGAAATGGGAACCACTGGTCTATGTTCTTGAATATATTACAGAGAAGAAGCCAATTCTGACTCCAGGGGTTGGAAACTATTTCTTTGACTTGCTTTTTGTTACTTTTGTTATTACAATCATACATAATGGCCTGCCTTGAAGGACTGGGCCCCTCTTCCTGACTGTAAACTAAAATGCCTTTGTTCAGCTCTTAGAGAGATAATCTGAACCTGCCTACCTGTGAATAGCTACAACAAAGAGAAGAGATTAACACACCCATTCCAAAGGCTGGCCATTTCAGGAGATGTTTTTCAAGACTGAAAATTCTTTCACTGTACTTCACCATTGCCTCTCCCTCCCTTTCCCTTGACTTTTTCATTGCTTTTCCCTCTTTATTCATCTGTCTTTTTGACTTTAGTTCCTTATTGCCTCTCTCTTTGGTTCTATACAAGAACCTGGTTTCCAGACCCCAACAAGATGGTTACTCTGAGACATTAGTATACTATCTTCTCAGTCAGCTGGCTTTCCAAATAAAGTCGTATTCCTTGCCTCAACACCTCCTCTCTTGACTCATTGGCCTGTTCTATGGTGAGCAGAGTGAGCTTGGACTTGATACATTTAGTTACAATGGAGTTTTTGAAAATTTTAGAAAAATTACTTAGAGATACCTGGAAAGAGTACAGCATCTCTATGACTCCTGAGGTACATAGACTCTAGAATTAGGATTTAGGCTTAAAATTGTCCTGGATCTTTAAGAATAAAAACAAAGGCAGGCAAGGTCACACTGGGATACAGTGCAGAAAATTACAGTTAGCCCTCAGTACCTGTGGGTTCCACATCTGCAGATTCAACCCACTGTGGATCAAAAATATTTGGAAAATAAAAATTCCAGAAAATTTCAAAAAGCAAAATGGAATTTGCTACATGCTGGCACTCTTTACATATCATTTACATTGTATTTGCAACTATTTACATGACATTTACTTTGTATTAGGTATTATAAGTATTCTAGAAATGATTTAAATTATATGGGAGGATACTGAGGTTTGACTGTATTAATTGAAACTATTAATTCCTATGGAATTGTCAGCTGTATTTGCATCTGACTTCGTGACAATGCTCATATTTGTTTTAATCTTTCCTGACTTCTGGAGTGTGTAATTTCCTAGGTTCTGTCTTGCCACAGCAAAGATTTGAAACAGTTGACTGGTGTTATAGTTATGTGACAGCTCAGTTTTATTTGGCAAGCAAAGGAAAACACATGCTCCAGGCGTGAGGGAGGGCCAACCCAAAAGAAGAGAGCAGCTCTATCTTGGCTCCTCTTTTTATATGCTTTTTTCTCCTCCCCCTAAGCCTGCCTTATGTAAATTGGGCTAGCCAGGAGGGCTGTTTGTTTCACCTGAGATTCTCACTCTGGCCCTTGGATTTTCTTTTGTCTCATTTTCGTGGGCTTTTTCCTTTTTTTGTCTTTTAGCCACCACCATTTTGGACTCCTTTTTCCTATTCTAACTACCTAATAAGATCATGCTCTATCTTCCTTTCTACTTGATTTGACATCCTGATTTTATTCTTCTATGTGGCCAAGATGACAGACTGTAGTCTTGCTCCCTTCAGAATTACAGAAATTTCTCCCTGCCTGCACTCAAGTCTGCTCTCTCCTAGAAGGATGTTCAGTGGTAAATACAATAATATTTTCTTACATATATTCACTTTTTTTTTTTTTTTTAATTTTAAAAGTTCTTTTTCATGTAGTCTGCTTACCTGTTGGCTGAACTCTAAGGCTTCTCCATTGACCAATTTTTTTGAGCCCGTGTACTTGGAGGTATCATGGTGTAGGAAGAAGACAATGGATGTGGTTGTTATTGACTATACATTCAGTCTACACCCTTGAGCAGTGAGCTGGCATAATGCTGAGTTCAGATTTCTCCAAGGGCAGTGTTGTAAATAGAACTGAATTAAGTAAGATAAAGCATGTAGAACAGAGCTTAGCTGTTCTACAGCTAGTCAGTGTTTTCCCATCTACTGCCTGCCAGAGAAAGAGGGAGATGGAGGGAGGAAAGGAGAGAAGAGAGAGAGAATCTAATATGTGTTTGAAGGGGTTTTTCAGATTCAGTTTAGAAGAGATCATGTCCTTTCACAACTGTTCATTTTCTCTCATTGAATTCAGCCCAAGTCTTTAGCTCTACTTACCTATGGAGGGAAATGTCAGGGCAGCTGCCTTCAGCAGTTTGCTCAGAACAAAGTTTAGATGTGTGGCTGCTGTGAATTAAAGATTCTACAAACTTCTAATAGGGATAATAGAGCAGGATGCCTTTAACAACATCTCTAAATGAGACTCTGCAACTTGGAAAACAGAAGTCCACATGCCCACTGCAGTCAATAAACAGTTTCTGAATACCTGCAGTTGACCCATGGGTAGGTTCTGAGAAGGCTGCAAAAATGACTCATGTAAAGACCATATTTCTTTCCATTTCATATATACAACCCACTCCCCTAAAAGCAGCCACTTTCCAGAAGGATGGTGGTCTAAGTTCTAATTGACAAAGTCTGATCTGCTCAACTTATAAACAGTGTTTTCCTTGGGACTGAGCACCCAAGCAACATATTAAAGAGTCTTCTTACATAATAGTCCCATGTATTTGCTCCTAGTTCTTTTTATATTTTACTTAAGGAAAATCAAGGCAAATGGTTTCCGAATGTTCCCAACTGACAGCAATTTGTGTCCATTTGCACATGAAAGCATGTGGAATGAACAGGTATGGAGGGAGAGAGGCATGCAGGCCTATCTAGAGTGAGAGAGCACAGTCCCCTTGCTAATGAGAGAAATTAAAAGGAGTCAGGTTTACTGAATCTTTTCATGGAGCTGTTATGAAAAGGAAGCGTCAAACATTTTTAGGTATCTGGTCACCTCTACATGCAAAGCATTTGGAAGGTAATTCTGAATGTTATTTGATCAATGAATAGTGACGAATCATCACATTTTAGTAATATGTGTATGTATAGGAATGATAAACGAGTAAGTGATTGGTGCTTGGGTAATGAAAGGAAGTGCAAGCGATGCAGATGTTGCTTAGCTCTGGATGTGAAAATTAACCAAGAAGGCACATTTGTCAGAAAATTCTCACTTAGAGTTTTATTTATTTCCCTTTCCTTCACTCCTCATCTATCTTTTTTCAACTGCTTAATTAACTGCCCAAGCTATGTTTATGTAGCTAAGATCAAGTGTACAGAAACATTACTGATAAGAATTTTTTCTCTATTTTCCTGTTTTAATTTCTTTTACTAGTGTTTTACTACTTTCTATGCCATTTTATGTTTTATGATTTAAAAAATTTCTTTTATTTGCATGTAAAAATTCTTTACATTCAACATTGAGTATATCTTGGTTTGTGGTTTATCTTTCTAATTACTATGTAATAAAATTAGAACTTTGAATGATTTGAGAATAAATGTAGGATTTCCTAATCTACTTTTGCCAAGTAAAAATTCATTTATGAGGTACTTGCTTTATTAGTAGCTAATGAGGTCAATGGGAGATGTCTTCAACCTGAAAAGAATAAAAAGCAAGGGTCCAATCACTGTACATCCTGTGTAAAATATAACTAAAGTATGTTTTTGGAATTATTTGGGGAACAGTTCACTGGTATATCAAGTACACTGCATTAAAAAAAATCAATAATTCTTTGTGACGTATTTACTTATCCCCTGTCTTGTTTGATGTAGCTCATGGTAGATAAGAGAAGAAAAAGATACTGTATCTTTCCTAAGGTAAGAGTCTGAATGTTGTATGGGCAGAATAATAATTTTGAATCAATTTAGGTTACCCTTTCACTCTCTCCTACCCCAGAGGTAGTCCTTAATCTATATAAAGCAGTGGGTCTGGAGTCCATTAAGAATTTATTATATATCAACTATGCATACTCTCTGTTGCTATAGGGTGAGAAAAAAGTTACTACGAATTACAGTATATGGTTTTATTAACTTTCTGTGGTTGCTGTAACAAATTGCCACAAACTTCATGGCTTAAAACATAGCAATTTATACCTTCACAGTTCTGGAGGCCAGAGTCTGTAATGAAGGTGTGCCAGCAAGACCATGCTACTTCTCTAGCAGAGAATCTTTCTTCATCTCCTCCATCTTCTGATGGTTCCAGGTGTTCTCTGGCATGCGGATACATCTCTTTAATCTCTGCCTCTGTCATCATATGGTCTTCTCCTCTTTCCCTCTGTGTCTCTCTGTGTGTCTCTTATGACACTTAACTGTGTTTGCATTTAGATTCCTCCCATATCTCCCGCCCCCCCACCATATAAACCAGGCTGATCTCATCTTGAAATTAATTACATCTTCAAGATCCTTTATGTAAATGATGGTAACATTCACAGCCTCCAGGACTTAGAACATGGACTTATCTTTTGAGGACCACCATTCAACCCTCTATGTGGCTGCTGAGAAATGATCAGAGTTGAGACTTGTAGTAGAACTGCAGTTTTACACTCTGTGGAGATTTCCTGAGATTTTAATTTGGGTTTTTGTTTCAGCATGACTCTTCTACAGCTTGTCTGCATTCTTTTCACATGCCAATGAAGATTTTCCCTGTAGCTAGTAGAATAGCAAGAACAGTATATGCTACACATACTATGTAGTTCATCCATGATGAACAACTATGAACAGGTGTTCATCATGGAAGAGTAAATGAGCTGTCCCTTCTGTAAGTTTTATTGTGGAAGAAGTACATGGTTTTTGAAAGTTTTCTGAACATGGTTTGGAATTATAATATTGCAACTGCTTTCAGGAGCATATATCTCCCCTATACTCTGTCCCTTTGCCTAATATGATATGCTCCATCAAGTGAGGGTCACTTCTTTAGAAAATTTGAAGTCAATGAATCTTTTAGATCAGGAGTTGTTGTTCAGTTGCTCAGTCATGTCTGACTCTTTGCCACCCCATGGACTGCAGCACACCAGGCTTCCCTGTCTTTGATCATCTCCCGGAGCTTGCCCAAACTCATGTCCATTGAGTCGGTAATGCCATCCAACCATCTTGTCCTCTGCCGTCCTCTTCTCCTGCCTTTAATATTTCCCAGCATCAGGGTACTTGCCAATGAGTCGGCTCTTCACATCAGGTGGCCAAAATATTACAGCTTGAGCTTCAGCCTAAGTCCTACCAATGAATACTCAGGATTGATCTCCTTGCAGTATAAGGGAGTCTCAGGAGTCTTATCCAACACCACAGTTCAAAAGCATCAATTCTTTGGCACTCACCCTTCTTTATGGTCCAACTCTCACATCTGTACATGACTACTGGTAAAACCATACCTTTGACTATATGGACCTTTGTCAGCAAAGTAATGTCTCTGCTTTTTAATACACTGTCTAGGTTTGTCAGAACTTTTCTTCCAAGGAGCAAGCATCTTTTAATTTCATGGCTGCAGTCACCATCTGCAGTGATTTTGAGACTGGCATGCTAAATCCACACATAAAGATTGAATCACAAGAAAGATCTAACATTCAGTGCATCCTAAACTATCAACAATATGGGGTACCAAAAGGGTTTGAGAAAACATAGGCATCAATTAGGAAGACCATGGACAACTTGGTGAGGACTCTGCTATAGAAATTTGATGGTTTGATTCCAGAAAACAGGCAGATTATATTGCTTAGTTTCCTTTATACCAAAATGGAAGTTACTTTTTTCTGTCCTTTTATTGTAAAGATATTATTCTACATAAAAATAAGGACAAAGAATTCTAGATACCCTCTGCAATTCAGAAGTAAATCTATGCATATCTAAGTGGATAGTTTTATAAGGGCAGTTGAAGGCCTTTGACCTGGAGGGCAAGTTGGATTCAGATGAAGGATAAAACTGAGTCTTCCTTTGGCTGTGGTAGCAGGGCTAACGATAAGTAGTAGTGAGTCAAAAAGAATCCCAAGGTCAAAAACCGAAGAGAGTAGAAAGAAAGGAGGAACTGTGTTGTGAAATGGGATGAACAAGTGGTTTAGGGTATGTCCTTTGGGGTGGTGCCAACAGGTGGCATGACTGCAGACCTGATGGGCCAGGAGAACAGGAAGGTACCAGACAGAGATGACCAACAGCAGAGTTGGAGGAAGATTCCCTAATGCCAAGAAACTATTAAAGCAGTAATTTAATCATCCTGTGATTAACATGACAATAAATTACACAATGATGATAACCAGAATATTATATATTTTACTACTTTATGATTTATAGCCTGAATACTTCTTTAGAAAGCTTGAAACAGCTTCCATGCTTGAATCACGTATATGCAAAACTGCACACTGGCCCAGACTGGCTTTGGTATTTAAGGCAGTGTTTCTCAATCTGAGGGAATGGAGTTGAACCTTGGGCCGATTCCAATTCATGCCCAGGGTCAAGAGCCACTATTCTGAGGTGGCTGATTCTAGAGGACTTGGTGGCACTTTTGAATGATGGCAGTGATCAGTGTCAGAGATATGAATTTATTTGAGAAGCAGGATCTAATCTTGTGAGAAATCATTGCAGAAATAGTCAAGGTCATTGAGATTAAGCTTCAGTTTGAGGGAGCCATGTTGGAGATCTGGACTCAGAGCCCCAGGTATGGGGCTAGTGAGACACACCAGCTGCACACAGTTGGGGTCAAGTGTAGTGGCAGCCCAGTGAGCCTCAGAGCACTAGCTCAGTCCAGACACAGGAGACTGCTTGTTGGCTTAAAGTGCTCATGGGTCAGAAGCACTCAACTATGGTCATGCTGGTTCTCATCTGTGCAGGAGCTACCAGGGTCAGACCTAATAATGGCAGAACTTTGACACTTTTGGGCCTGGATAAGATAGGAATTGTCAAGGAGAGACACATCTGGAACTGGGACTTGTTCAGCTTCTCCTTTGTCTGGAAGATTAGTGGAGAATATGATGCGGTAGCTCATGAAAGCCCTTCAGTGCCTGAGTATAGTTACCATTTGCAGGGCAGGATGGCCGCTGGTTGCATAACAAGAATGGATACATTTTCAGAAGAATTAAAGCTGAAACTACTCTTTTAATCCCTAGGCCTTGAATCCTTGGCATTATCCATTATCTTCAGTACCAGCTACTTTAAATCCTAGATTTAGTCACATATTTGCTAAACCAGACTCACCTATTTTAGAACATATGGGACTGAAATGTTTCCATTTGGATTGTGTGTGTGTGTGTGTGTGTGTGCATTCATGTGCATGTGCGTTGGAGGTGATGAAAGGATGAAGGATTTTGGAGAAAATAGCAAACTGTTTACTGAATATAAACAGCAAAACCCCCACAACATCATTAGTTAAAATACAAATAGGAGTTTGGCAAGGTTAAGCTATTAAGAGGTGATTTCATGTTGTTTAAAGCCAAGGGTAATTTAGATTAAGTGTGCCTTCAGGCAGTACTAAAATCAATTAGCTAATGAAGTTGTTCAGTCACTAAGTCATGTCTGACTCTGCGACCCCATGGACTGCAGCATGCCAGGTTTCCCTGTCCTTCACTATCTTCCAGAGTTTGCTCAAATTCATGTCCACTGAGTCTGTGATGTTATCTAACCATCTCATCCTCTATTACCTTCTTCACCCTTTGCCTTCAAACTTTCGCAGCATCAGGATCTTTTCCAATGAGTTGGCACTTCACATCAAGCACAAGGCCTTTTTTCTAAGGTGGGAAACTCACACTAAAGGGAATTTAGAAACTGAGGAAAGCAAATCTCTTAAAAGAACAGATTTCACAGGACAGTAGATTTCAGGTACTGATGAAGGAGGGAATGCTGTGGTATGGCTGTGGCACTCACATGTCCCCATGCAGTAATAAAAAGTGGATGATGACAGGCCTTTAGCAGTGATTACTGCCAATGAGTGAGGTCGGATCCCTGAGACTAGGAGCAGACCAGGTCTCCGGCATCACTGGCAGCTGGCTGACTTTCAAATCTCACTGGTTGGCTTGGCCTCATCGGTCATCTTCAGCTCAGGGTAATAGCAGTAATTTTCACTTTATTCATTTCTGCCTCTTGGCTGGAGGTCCTTTAGCACATCCGTTATGAACACATTGGCTGGTTGCCGTCAGCTTTTGATGAAGACTTTTGATCGTGACTAGCATTTTAAATTCTCACAGCTGCCTGTTACTCAGTCAGTTATTTTCTGGGTTATTCTACATGTGACATATATTGGAACAGTTGATTCTTTCTTTTGGTCTTTCTTTCTTTTTCTTATAAAAAAAAAATTTTTTTTTTGTCTCTCGGGAAATTTTCCTACCATGTAATACCATATTTAAAATAACATAAATTATGAACTATTGGGAAAATATCACCTGTCCCTTCCTTTACATGGTAATGTTCTAAAGCTGAGGATGGCACTTCCCATGCAAAATCTGAAAAGTTAAAAAGCACAGTGACCCATGTTAAGTACTGTCTCCAGAAAACATTTCAGCCTTGTAGATCTATGTGGGTGAGCCTGACTCCTTAGAAATGCTGTGTTAGTTGATCCACAAATTTCTACAAGCAAATTCCCCAGATCTTAGCAATAATAGACTCCTGTGTGAATTTTTATGGAAAATGAATCTTAAAGAGAATATATTAAAGAAAAGAATTTTCCAAATGAGAAGTAGTGATAAAGTAATATAAAAATATCTTCTCTATATACCCTTCCTTAGTTGGGTGTGCTCTCTCAAGTCTATCACCTTCTAGGTCACCGGCCTTGGCAACTGTGTGTAAATATGAGTTCTTTCAGCCTTAGTGTGGGCATTCATGATATACTGTTTCTGGAATGACCTTTATAACTGGACCCTCTTCTTATTGCCATTGTCTAGTTATGCTCTCTAGCATCTGCTGCAGATACATTCACAATACTCCCAGTCTCATCTCTTTGCTATCTTTGCTTTGCTCTGTCAGCATAGATATCTTTTTAAAACTTCAACTGGATCATTTCACTTTGTTCCTCAGTGAATAATTCCCAGTGCCCAAGTCAGGAATAAACGTTAATTCACACAACATGGAATGTGAAATGCCCTCAGGATTCCGAGAGTAAGTTGAATTTTTAAAAGTAGATTAAAAGAGATGATTTAGGCTGAACCTGCATATTTTAAGTCAATACAGAGAGCAGACATAATAAAACATCCATATATATTTGGTTTAACTTTATCTTAGTATAAACTAATAACTTCATCCAACAGAATAAATATATTTTAATCATTCAGAGTAATTGACAGAAAATATCACTTGGTCACCAGAACCCTATGTTGTTCAGAAAATTCAATATGAATATACTGTAGATATTATATAGTTATATTTATAATTATGGAACTTAAAAATTCAGAAAACTTCTTCAAATGGTCAAAGCTTCTGAATTTTATAAAATATAAAAATTCTGTTTTTAAACATTGAGTAACATCAATTCTTAAAACTTCATTTACTTTAACTGGAGGATAATTACTTTGCAATATTGTGGTGGCCTCTGTCATATGGCAGCATGAAATGGCCATAGGCATACATGTGTCCCCTCCCTCTTGAACTCCCCTCCCACCTCCCTCACCATCCCATCTCTGCAAGTTGTCACAGAGCACTGGCTTTGGGTTCCCTGTGTCATACATCAAACTCCCACTGGGTATCTATTTTACGTCTGGTAATGTATATGTTCCAATGCTATTCTCTCAAATCATCCCACCTTCTCCTTTTGCCACTGTGTCCAAAAGTCTGTTTATGTCCGTGTCTCCTTTGCTGCCCTGCACCTAGGATCATGAGTACCATCTTTCTAGATTCCATAGATACATTAATATATGATAGTTGTCTTTCTCTTTCTAACTTACTTCACTCTGTGTAATAGGCTCTAGGTTCATTCACCTCATTAGAACTGACTCAAAAGTGTTCCTTTTTATAGTCAAGTAATATTCCATTGTGTATATATATATGTACTTCAATTTGCTTACCCATTCATCTGTTGATTCTAGAAAATCTGGACTCAGCTGAACATCTAGATTCAGTGCAATCTCTATCCGACTACCAATGGTATTTTTCACAGAACAAGAGTAAATAATTTCACAATTTGTATGGAAACACAAAAGACCATGAATAGCCAAAGGAATCTTAAGAAAGAAGAATGGAACTGGAGGAATCAACCTTCCTGACTTCAGACTATACTACAAAGCTACAGTCATCAAGACAGTGTGGTACTGGCACAAAAACAGAAATATAGACCGATGGAACAAGACAGAAAGCCCAGTGATAAATCCACTTACCTAAGAGCACCTTACCTTTGATAAAGAAGGCAGGGATATACAGTGGAAAAAAGATGGTCTCTTCAATAAGTGGTGCTGGAAAAACTGGTCAACTATGTATAGAAGAATGAAATTAGAACACTCCCTAAAACCAATACAGAAAAATAAACTCAAATTGGATTAAAGACCTAAATGTAAAGACCAAAAACTATAAAACTCTTAGAGGGAAACATAGGCAGAACACTCTCTGACATAAATCAAAGCAAGATCCTCTATGACCCACCTCCATGAGTAATGGAAATAAAAACAAACAAATGGGACCTAATTAAGCTTAAAAACTTTTGCACAATGAAGGGAACTAAAAACAAGGTGAAAAGACAACCCTCAGAGTGGGAAGAAATAATAGCAAATGAAACAACTGACAAAGAATTAATACCCAAAATATACAATCAGCTCCTGCAGCTCATGGAGAAAGCAATGGCAACCCACTCTATTACTCTTGCCTAGAAAATCCCTTGGATGGAGGAGCCTGGTAGGCTGAAGTCCATGGGGTCGCTACGAGTTGGACATGACTGAGCAATTTCACTTTCACGCATTGGAGAACGAAATGGCAACCCAGTTCAGTGTTCTTGCCTGGAGAATCCCAGGGACGGGGGAGCCTGGTGGGCTGCCATCTATGGGGTCGCACAGAGTCGCACGACTGAAGTGACTTAGCAGCAGCAGCATGCAGCTCAATACCAGAAACACAAACAACCCAATAAAAAAGTGGCCAGAAGACATAAACAGATATTTCTCCAAAGAAGACATACAGATAGCTAATAAACATGCAAAAGATGCTCAACGTGACTCATTATTAGAGAAATGCAAATCAAAACTACAACAAGGTATCATCTCACACTGATTAGAATGGCCATCACCAAGTCTACAAACAATAAATGCTGGAGAGGGTATGGTGAAAAAGGAACCCTCTTACACTGTTGGGGGGAATGCAAACTGATAAAACCATTATAGAGAAGAGTATGGAGATTCCTTAAAAAACTACCAATAAAACTACCATACAGCCCAGTAGTCCCGCTACTGGGCATATACCCTGAGGAAACCATAACTAAAAAAGACACATGTACCCCAGTGTTCATTCATTGCAGCATTATTTATAGTAGCGTTAGAACATGGGAGTAATATGACTGCTAATGAACATTCATAACTATAGTATATTTATGAAAATTATTAAATTAACATTACTATAATATTGTTTTATATACTTTAATCAAATTTTGTCAGTTGTTCCAGAAATACCATTCATTGATTCGGGATCTAAACCAGATTATATGCTGCATTTCATTGACGTATTTCTTTAGTATCTTTTACTCTATCAACTATTTATTTTGGGACGGCAGCAAATAAGACTGTCACAGCCTTTATGCCTCTACCCTTCACCAAAGGTGGCACAGTGATTAAAAAAAAACAAAAAACCCACCTGCCAGTGCAGGAGACTCAGGTTTGATCCCTGGGTGGGGATGATCCACCAGAGGAGGAAATGGCAACACACTCCAGCATTCTTGCCTGGAAAATTCCATGAACAGAGGAGCCTGGAGGGCTATAATCCATGGGGTTGCAGAGAGTTGGACATGACTGAGCATAGCATGGCACTCTATCAATCATTTATTTTGGGACCACAGCAAATAAGATTGCACGGCATTTATGCCTCTATCATTCACCAAAAATATCCCAAACTCTGAAGCCTTCAAAGGCTAAACTTAGATTCTAGAAGCCCATAGGAGATAAAAACTTACCTAAATCTTCGATGTTCCAAAACAACATCAATTTCCTAGAGATTTTCCTCTCCTTTATGCAACTCATGAAAAATGTATTTTGGATCTCCTGAGGCTTCCCAGACAGCTAAGTGAAATACTGGTAGTAAATGAGCAGATTTGCTGGAGCATGGTGCTATCGTTGGCCACCTTTTTCATTTCAACCTAGCTGGTGATCCTGCTGGAGGGTCAGAAGATAGCATCAATCCCCTCTGCATTAGAGGAAAATCACTTCTGTAGAATGTGCCAGGTCAAATAACTGAGAAGGATTGTAGACACGAAGACATAGGCTGTAGAAATAACTAAATCAAATTATCTGTAAGAAGAAATCTTTGAAATTGTTTCCAAAATGTCATATCTTAAGAAATTAAAACAAAAAGGACATCAGGGGTCTCAATCCTAAAGTAACTTTTGCCTCCTTGAATTATCATCTTGTTCTTAGCTCTAGGACATTAACGATGCCTCTTGAAATATACATTCAGTTAACATACATTTACTAAATACCTTTATCCTTTATGCAATTGATATCTAAATATAGAAATTAGTAAAGTATGGTTCTTATTCTCAGGATGCTCACAGTGTAAGGTAGCTCTGTTTTTACATTCTAAGTCTTTGAAATGTAGTTAGTATATTTATAGTTACAGCACTTCTCAATTTGGATTAGTAACATATCAAATGCTAAAGAACCACATATGGCTACCATATTGGACAATGCAGATCTCTCATGAAGACAGAAATGATGATTAAACTATATTACAAATGATGAAGTCTATGATCCAAGTATATCCTAAGGTTCTGGAGAGAACAAGTTAAGTTGCTTGCTCCTTGGTATCTTGTATTCTAGTATATGTAACACTACTTACGTACGTAATACATAATACATTTACTTTTTTAACTAAATGAGTAGATGCAGAGTCAAAGAAGTAATCATTGAGACATTTGAGCCATTTCTTGAGGGGTGTTTTAAGGTCTACCCAATAGCAAAGGAGGTAAAGAGTGGAAAAAAAGAAAAATATTGCCATGCAGAAGGAAGAAGGTGCAGAAAGTTCCTGAGATCTGGGGCTTATTTCAAAAGAATCTGTCTTTGCTGTAATTATAAGGTCTGGATTTGTTTCATAATTGAAATAATCTATTGAGCTTGCCATACTTTTTTGATCATACATGATTTTGGAGAACACTGCAGAACTAAAGTATAGAATTGACTAGTTGCTAAGGTAGTTTGTGCCAGACAATTTTTTCAATTTGAATAATTCAGGTCAATTTTTTTTTTGGCAGCCTCATTTTCCTAGATTCTTTCTGTGAAAAAAAATGTTATTATGTATATGCATATACATATGCATATATGTATACATATGTGTATATAAATATTGGTTGTTTATATTGCCTAAGATTAGTGTAGGAGGTTCCAAATTCTGATCCAGTCTGGCATTACAAACCTGGATTTTAGCTTTACAAAAAAAATCAAATGAATATCAGCAGTACTGTATGTTAATGTTTAAAAGATGCTTCACAGCTTTGAATGAATTGAGTTCAGTGTAACTTTTCTAAAATGCACTTGACCAATGCCAGCTCCTTGAGAGAAAAACAGATTGTTCCCTCTCAGTGAAAAGAATCATATGGGAAACAGTATGTCAACAACTCTTTCCCCTTTTAAGTCTGATTCATACTT
The DNA here is from genome assembly GCF_000754665.1 of Bison bison bison. Lineage (NCBI taxonomy): Eukaryota > Metazoa > Chordata > Mammalia > Artiodactyla > Bovidae > Bison > Bison bison. Next base: position 3,667,761 of record NW_011494870.1, on the reverse strand, counting down.
CCCCAATGCTGTCATAAGGTCATTTCCTCCAGTTTAATTTTACCCTTGATCTGTAGATAAATGATGAATTTACTGTATATCTAGTTCTCAGTCAGCAACCATTCACACAGCTCCTAAGCTCTGTAAAAAATAAAAAAAATAAGGGAAGAAAAATCTTGAAAAATGCAGGAATTGAGTATAACACTCTTTTACCTTCAAGTTTAAGTATGCAGACCTTTCTTTTATAAAGAAAGCTTGGGGGAGGGGGGGCAGTGAGTAACTGAACAATCCTAGAACTGAAAAGCACACCAGCTTCACAGAATTGCTCATTTGCCTCAGGAAATAGCAAGAAAGGTGAAAATGAAACCTCGTCCAAATGCAAACCCACTCAAATGAAGTGTGAACGCCAATCAGTTTTAGCAGTGGTCTGGCAGTCTCGATTCTGAACAGCAAGTTGAGACAGCAAGTGCATAAGTTCCACTGCCAGCTCTGTTCAGGGAGCTTGCCCAGCCTGGCCGTGAGATGCAGTCAGTACATTCATGGAGCAAAAGGCCCGTCTTGTATCTGTAACGAGAGGCAGGTTCTGCGCTAATTATTCTGGCTGCAAGCTTGTTACAAAAGTGATGTTCAGCATTTTCGCCTGAGTTGTTTATTATTGGTATGTTCTTCCCCCAATTTGTGATCCATGTGTAAGGAGCATGAGGAAAACTTGAAAATGAATGTGTAAGTAAAAGATGCTTAAATGGAAAGCAACCTTTTATTTATTAAGCAATTTTTGATTTATTTAGCTCTTAATTTAAGGGCTAATTTCTCTTACTATGTCTTTTCTGGAAATATTGACCTAAATTCTTTGTGTGTGCAATTTTTATTAAGTGCCATACATGGAAGAATATATATATATATACATATTTTTTTTTAACCAACAAAAAAAAACAGAAAACTTTCAAAAATGGAGTTGTTTAAAATAGTTAATACTGTAAACAAATCCACTCACATTTAACACATTTTGTCAATTCTAACCCAAAGCAAGACATTTAAAAAAACGTTTTTTCCTTCAAAGCAATATCTCTACAGAGTCAATAAATATTACATTATGATGTAGTACTGTACTATTAATAGACTGTTTCAAAGTTGAAAGGAGAACAGTCTTAACAGATATGCTTTTAAGTTTTCATGAAAAGCAGGAAATAAATCTGTTGTGAAGCCCACATCAGTTTGAATGAAAATCAAAATTGGCAAAACATTTGAACTAAACTTGTAAGGTAGTACCTTCCACTTCTATTTGGCTAAGTTTCAAGGAATGAGAAAAAGAAAGTGGTAATAACATCACAAGAGTAACACAAAATAAAAACGGAAACCACATTTTGAATAACCTCCATCATGTATTAGGAGGATTTAAGAATCCAAATCTGAACATCCCAAGTTCTTCTGTAAAGCCAACAATATGACTAAACAACCAGAAGAAAATACAAAAATAGAAAATTTTTTACTTTCAAAATGATACTAGCCTTTGTATGTGTCAGGCATTCAGTAACATTGATGGCCTAGACAGACATGTGAAACCAGAGTAGAATTTTTTTTAAAAATCCTCAAAATGAGGAAGAGCTATGATACACCTCATGAGCTATTTTTTTCCCAAAGAAGTATCACTCTGAGCTACATAGTTGTTGAAGTCATGCTGTAGATTAAAAACAGGTGAGAATACACAAAGAAAAATTTAAAAAGAAATAACACAATGATAAAACTAGCATTTATAATAAATCCTTTCCAAAATGAAAGACATAAAACTGATTTCATTTCAGAGCCCCTGGCAGCATCACTGTCCATATTATGTTGACACTAATGGTTGACTGTTCCAAAAGGCATTCAGTTCAGTTCAGTTGCTCAGTTGTGTCCAACTTTTTGCAACCCCAAGAACTACAGCATGCCAGGCCTCCTTGTCCATCACCAACTCCCGGAGTTTACTCAAACTCATGTCCATCACGTCGGTGATGCAATCCAACCATCTCACCTCTGCTGTCCCCTTCTCCTCCTGCCTTCAATCTTTCCCAGCATCAGAGTCTTTTCCACTGAGTTGGTTCTTCACATCAGATGGCTCAAGTATTGGAGTTTCAGCTTCAGCATCAGTCCTTCCAATGAACACCCAGGACTGATCTCCTTTAGGATGGACTGGTTGGATCTCCTTGCAGTACAAGGGACTCTCAAGAGTCTTCTCCAACACCACAGTTCAAGAGCATCAGTTCTTCTGTGCTCAGCTTTCTTTATAGTCCAACTATCACATCCATACACAACTACTGGAAAAACCATTTCTTTGACTAGATGGACATTTGTTGGTAAAGTAATGTCTCTGCTTTTTAATATGCTGTCTAGATTGGTCATAACTTTTCTTATCTGCCCCTATCACATTTGTTATCTTCCACCTAAAAGGCTTGAAAAACTAATTACTCATTTTCTCCACCTTTGTATAGTGAGATGTGATAATGTGACAGTTCAGGCCAATGACATGTAAAGAAGTATCGGGGAATTTCTGGAACAATTTTTGCATCTCTGATAAGAAGATAGAAATAGATATCATATGTTCTTTCCTTTCTTATGCCTTGACTGTGACTGATGTTTGGAGCTGGGGTAACATCTCGTGACATTGCAGTGAAGGTAAATGTGGATCTCTCAGACATTATCCCTGATATCAGTTCAGTCGCTCAGTCATGTCCAACTCTTTGCAACCCCATAGAATACGGCACTCCAGGCTTCCCTGTCCATCACCAACTCCTGAAGCTTGCTCAAATTCATGTCCATCCAGTCCATGATGCCAACTAGCTCATCCTCTGTCATCCCCTTCTCCTCCTGCCTTCAATCTTTCCCAGCATCAGGGTCTTTTCCAATAAATCAGTTCTTTGCATCAGGTGGCCAGAGTATTGGAATTTCAGCTTCAGCATCAGTCCTTCCAATGAATATTCAGGATTGATTCCCTTTAGGATTGACTGGTTGGAACTCCTTGCAGTCCAAGGGACTCTCAAGAGTCTTTTCCAACAACATAGTTCAAACGCAGCAATTCTTCGGTGCTCAACTTTCTTTATAGTCCAACTCTCACATCCATACATGACTCTGGAAAAACCATAGCTTTGACTAGGCAGACCTTTGTTGGCAAAGTAATATCTCTCCTTTCTAATATGTTATCTAGGTCGGTCATAGCTTTTCTTCCAAGGAGCAAGCAGCTTTTAATTTTCATGGCTGCAGTTACCATCTGTAGTGATTTTGGAGCACAAAAATTAAGTCTGTCACTGTTTCCATTGTTTCCCCATCTATTTGCCATGAAGTGATTGGAACAGATGCCATGATCTTAGTTTTTTGAATGTTGAGTTTTAAAGCCAGCTTTTTCCACTCTTTTTTTCATCAAGAAGCTCTTTAGTTCTTCTTTGCTTTCTGCTACAAGGGTGGTGTCATCTGCAAATGTGAGGTTATTGATATTTCTCCCGGCAATTCTACATATAAGTTAAATGAGCAGGATGTCAATGTACAGCCTTGATGTACTCCTTTCCCAGTTTGGAACCAGTTCCATGTCCAGGTGTAACTGTTGCTTCCTGAGCTGCATACAGATGTCTCAGGAGGCAGGTCAGGTTGTATGGTATTCCCATCTCATTAAGAATTTTCCATAGTTTGTTGTGATCCACACAGTCAAAGTCTTTGGCGTAGTCGATAATGCAGAAGTAGATGTTTTTCTGGAACTCTCTTGCTTTTTTGATGATCCAGCGGATGTTGGCAACTTGATCTCTGGCTCCTCTACCTTTTCTAAATCCAGCTGGAACATCTAGAAGTTCACAGTTCACAGACTGTTGAAGTCTGGCTTGGAGAATTTTCAGCATTACTTTGCTCACATGTGAGATAAGTTCAATTGTGCAGTATACTGAACATTCTTTGGCATTGCCTTTCTGTGGGACTGGAATGAACTTTTCCAGTCCTGTGGCCACTGCTGAGTTTTCCAACTTTGCTGGCATATTGAGTGCAGCACTTTCACAGCATCGTCTTTTAGGATTTGAAATAGCTAAACTGGAATTCCATCACCTCCACTAGGTTTATTCATAGTGATGCTTCCTAAGGCCCACTTGATGTCTGGCTCTAGGTGAGTGATCACACCGTCATGGTTATTCAGGTCATGACAGTCTATTTTGTATAGTTCGTCTGTGTATTCTTGCCACCTATTCCTAATATCTTCTGCTTCTGTTAGGTCCATACAATTCTGTCCTTTATTGTGCTTATCATTGTATGAAATGTTCCCTTGGTATCTCTAATTTTCTTCTATTGTTTTCCTCTATTTCTTCCCATTCTATTGTTTTCCTCTATTTCTTTGCATTGTTCACTGAGGAATGCTTTCTAATCTCTCTTTGTTCTTCTTTTGTAAACTCTGTATTCAAATGGGAATATCTTTCCTTTTCTCCTTTGTCTTTAACTAAGATATCCTTGGTATCTTAGCTGGTAAATTTTTGCCTCTGCCACATACTTCTGTAGTATCATTTACACAAGAGATAGATTTTCTATTACTTAGGGCAAACATTCAGTTCAGTCGCTCAGTCGTGTCCAACTCTTTGAGACTCCATGAATTACAGCACACCAGGCCTTCCTGTCCATCACCAACTCCTGGAGTTTACTCAAACTCATGTCCATCGAGTCAGTGATACCATCCAGCCATCTCATCCTCTGTCGTCCCCTTCTCCTCCTGCCCCCAATCCCTCCCAGCATCAGTCTTTTCCAATGAGTCAACTCTTCCCATGAGGTGGCCAAAGTATTGCAGTTTCAGCTTTAGCATCAGTCCTTCCAAAGAACACCCAGGACTGATCTCCTTTAGGATGACTGGTTGGATCTCCTTGCAGTTCAGGGGACTCTCAAGAGTCTTCTCCGATACCACAGTTTAAAAGCATCAATTCTTTGGCACTCAGCTTTCTTCCCAGTCCAACTCTCACATCCATACATGACCACTGGAAAAACCATAGCCTTGACTAGACATTAATAAGTTATTAATACTTATTAATAAGTTATTAATAATATAAAATTAGTACTCTAGAATGATCAGAAAAGGATAAAACATTTTAGAATTAGACTATAGGGTGTTAATAAATCACAATCCCATTCACTGGAACCATCTGGGCATCACAGTATTTATATAAAAACCCAATGTTAACATTTTTACAATTTAATATGGAAGGTGTGGTTTGGGGCTTGCTAATACACAATCTAGTCAAGGCTATGGTTTTTCCAGTGGTCATGTATGGATGTGAGAGTTGGACTGTGAAGAAAGGTGAGTGCCAAAGAATTGATGCTTTTAAACTGTGGTGTTGGAGAAGACTCTTGAGAGTCCCTTGGACTGCAAGGAGATCCAACCAGTCCATTCTGAAGGAGATCAGCCCTGGGATTTCTTTGGAAGGAATGATGCTAAAGCTGAAACTCCAGTACTTCGGCCACCTCATGGGAAGAGTTGCCTCAATGGAAAAGACTCTGATGCTGGGAGGGATTGTGGGCAAGAGGAGAAGGGGACGACAAAGGATGAGATGGCTAGATGGCATCACTGACTCAATGGACATGAGTCTCAGTGAACTCCGGGAGTTGGTGATGGACAGGGAGGCCTGGCATGCTGTGATTCATGGGGTTGCAAAGAGTTGGACAAGAATGAGCGACTGAACTGAACTGAACTGAATATACAATCTTGAGAGGCCCTTGGACTGCAAGGAGATCCAACAAGTCCATTCTAAAGGAAATCGGTCCTGGGTCTACATTGGAAGGACTGATGCTAAAGCTGAAACTCCAATACTTTGGCCACCACATGTGAAGAGTTGACTCATTGGAGAAGACTCTGATGCTGGGAGGGATTGGGGGCAGGAGGAGAAGGGGATGACAGAGGATGAGATGGCTGGATGGCATCACTGACTCATTGGACATGAGTTTGAGTGAACTGTGGGAGTTGGTGATGGACAGGGAGGCCTGGCGTGCTGCAATTCATGGGGTCTCAAAGAGTTGGACACGACTAGGCGACTGAACTGAACTGAACTGAATATACAATCTATAATTAGGCAGACTTACTGACACTATGTTGAGGTAGTTAGACAGTCCAGTAACTGGCCTCAACAGGTAAAGCTCACATTATGGAAGAGCTCAGAATATACCTTATTCACAATGAGATGAAGTAGGTCCCAAAAAAGAAGAGAAGGCAGAAGCCTAAGTCTGCAGTTTCTTCTTCCAGACTCTTCCCTCAGCAAAGAGCAGCAATCTATCGGGACTGTCTAGCCTATTTTCCTTATTACTTCAAATATTGTTCTGTTTCTTTTTCTCTTTATTCTTTTTATTCTATTTCTCTTTATTATATTTATGTTATGCATTTTGAAATTGTACAATTTATTTTTCATTCTTTTTTTCTCTGTATCTTTTAGTTTTAGAAGTTTCCATTGTTGTATCTTCAAGCTTACTGACTCTTATATCTGCTGTGTCCAGGCTGCTCATGAGCTTATCAAAAATATTCATTTTTTTACACTGTTTTTGATTTTTAAACACTTCCTTTTGATTTTTCTTAGCTTTTCCCTTTCTCACCTTACATTACTCATCTGTTTTAAATATTGTCCACTTTTCCCTTTAGATCCTTTAACATGTTAGTTATAATTACTATAAATTCTCTCTGTGAAAGTCCAAAATCTGTGTCATATATGGGTCTGGTTCTGACATTTCCTTTGTCCTTTCAGACTATGTATTTATTTCTTGCCTTTTAGCACAACTTGTGATTTTTTGTTGAAAGTTAGATATGATATCTTGGGTAATAAGAACTCATGTATGTCGGCTTTCAGTGCAAGGTTTTATGTTAACCTCACTAGAAGTTTGGGTATGTTGGTGATGGACAGGGAGGCCTGGCGTGCTGCAATTCATGGGGTCACAAAGAGTGGGACACGACTGAGTGACTGATCTGATCTGAATGTTTGCTGTAGCTGAAAGTGCCAAAGAATTCAAATTCCTTAAATGTTCTTGATTTTGTCCTTCTTGTTTTCTTTGCACTCCTCTAAGAACTCTTCTTTAAATAGAATTTCTACCTTGTAACTCTTTAGCTGTAATCCACTGTTATTACATAAGAGTCCTGTTGACATGGTGGTAAATTGCTGGGGAGGGAAAGTATTCTATTATTTTATGACTAAATCTCAGTCTTTTAGTTGACCTGTGTTCTAGGGCCATGACCTTCACATATGTTTCTTGGCTCATGTCTCTTCACTCACCCACCACTTCTGTGAGACAGGAAGGTTACTGAGAACCGGAGTTGGGTAATAAGTAATTGAAAGAGTGAGGAGGCCCTAGTAATATTTTCCCTTACAACAGAGTAGTTTTAAAATATAGCATATTAATACAAAATTGCAATATAGTTAGACCAACGTACCTGGACATGATTGCCATTGAAAAGATAGTTTATTACTCATAGTTCCCAAGAAGAAGGGACATGACATGTCATGGGGGTGAGGGGTACATATGGGGAAGCACTAGTGTCTGTCATAAGGCAGAAGAAGAAGGAAGAATGGTAGGTAAGAGCTTTTATTATGGTTTTGAGAGAGTCATTTCCTAGGCAGGTTGATAGGGAGTCTAGGGGTCCCCAAAGAGAGAGGGGTCTGGAATTCTCAAGGAGGAAAAAAGGACAAACTTTTTTTCTTTCTCCACATTCCTTAGGATTATATACCAATAATGTATCCTGCCTAAGGACAGTCTTTGGATTCAACCTTCTGTTATTTTAAAAAGTTAATTATGGGAGTATACCTGGTCTTTACAAGGATGTATCTTGCCTGAGGACAGTGTTATCTTAAAATGTAAATTATGGGAGTAGGTTGGAGGAGGTCTTTACAACCTCCAGACATTCTTTGGATTATATAACCTCATTATTAACACTAGCAAGCGGGTACTCTTTCTACCCCCTTCTGATGCCTGTGTCAGAAGCTTTCTCTATCTCCTTTATACTTTAATAAAACTTTATTACACAAAAGCTCTGAGCGATCAAGCCTCGTCTCTGGCCCCGGATTGAATTCTTCTCCTCCGGGGGCCAAGAATCCCGGTGTATTCGCGTGATTCAACAACAACCTTTCAGTTTCCATAAAAAGGAGTGGATGAAGCAGGGTAAACAATCTTATTATTGACCAGCTTGAATACGTTCAGTATTGAATAGGGACATAGGGGTGGCCGTAGTTGTCTCTTACCTAGCTTTGAGGTGATGAGGGTAAGTGGATACCACCCAAAAATGTGAGATTCTGATAAAGGAGACAGTCTGTGTGTGGTCTCTGCATTTGCATTTGAAACCAGCAAGGGGTCAGCAAGGCCTCAAGCTGTCAAACCATTCAGTTCAGTTCAGTCGCTCAGTTGTGTCTGACTCTTTGCGACCCCTGAACTGCAGCACACCAGTCCTCTCTGTCTATCACCAACTCCCAGAGTCCACCCAAACCCATCTCCATTGAGTCGGTGATGCCACCCAACCATCTCATCCTCTGTCGTCCCCTTCTCCTCCTGCCCTCAATCTTTCCCAGCATCAGGGTCTTTTCAAATGAGTCAACTCTTCGCATGAGGTGGCCAAAGTATTGCAGTTTCAGCATCAATATCAGTCCTTCCAATGAATATTCAGAACTGATTTCCTTTAGGGCGGACTGGTTTGATCTCCTTGCAGTCCAAGGGAGTCTCAAGAGTCTTCTCCAACACCACAGTTCAAAAACATCAATTCTTCAGCGCTCAGCTTTCTTTATAGTTCAAGTCTCACATCCATACATGACCACTGGAAAAACCATAGCCTTGACTAGACAGACCTTTGTAGACAAAGTAATGTCTCTGCTTTTGAATATTCTGTCTAGGTTGGTCATAACTTTTCTTCCAAGGAGCAAGGGTCTTTGAATTTCATGGCTGCAATCACCATCTGCAGTGATTTTGGAGCCCAGAAAAATAAGTCAGCCACTGTATCCGCTGTTTCCCCATCTATCTGCCATGAAGTGACAGGACTGGATGCCATGATCTTAGTTTTCTGAATGTTGAGCTTTAAGCCAACTTTTTCACTCCCCTCTTTCACTTTCATAAAGAGGCTCTTTAGTTTTTCTTCACTTTCTACCATAAGGGTGGTGTCATCTGCATATCTGAGGTTATTGATATTTCTCCCAGAAGTCTTGATTCCAGCTTGTGCTTCATCCAGCCCAGCGTTTCTCATGATGTACTCTAAATATAAGTTAAATAAGCAGGGTGACAATATACAGCCTTGACGAACTCCTTTTCCTATTTGGAACCAGTCTGTTGTTCCATGTCCAGTTCTAACTGTTGCT
>NW_011494870.1:3655540-3658371 GCF_000754665.1 Bison bison bison | reverse complement strand
ATAATTAATAATAATTAATACTACTTAATACAGTAGACTTTTTCCCCTGGAGAATCCCTTTGTTGTATTTGATTATGGTTGCTTTTCTCAACTGTTGCCAGAAGTGGAAGGGGCTCTTTCTTGGCCTTTCACTCTGGGAATCTGGTGGAGTTCCTGGAGACAAACCCCACATAAGTATGAGGGTACCCCTAAGACTGTGGATTATGGGTTTTTGTCTTTTTCGTGCTAGTCCCCATGCAGCTTCCACAGTTTGTCTAAACTACCATTAAGTGTTCCTACCAGTTGATAGCTCTAGCAGCTTCTACTCTGGTTCAGCAGATCTTGGCTGAGATTCTTTATTCATCTTGCTTGTCTCTATAGATTTCATTGCTGGTGGTTGGCCTTACAACTTCTATTCTCTGATGGGCCTGAGGAAAGTCATCAATTTTCAGTTTGTTGAGCTATTTTTCTCATTGTAAAGATGAGAGTGACAACTTCAAAGCTGTTTAATGTTAGAGCTGAAACTGGTAGTATTGCAACTGAAGCAAGATATATAATCATATAAAACTAGTATTTTCTAGAATTAGAGCACTCAGCTTTTTGAAGTTTTGGTCTTTTACCTTGCAGAACTGGTTGAGAAATGTAGTAAAATATAGAAAAAAAATCCGCACATTAAAAATTTTAGAAGTTTTTAGATTATACTGTCTTTCTTCCTATAATGTCATATTGCCATTAGCTGTGTCTGCTTCCTGAAGAAGCCTAATGCTTCATTAGGACAGTCATTTTCCTGCCAATAAACAGCCACTGATGTGGACAAAGTCATGATAAACTATAACAATTCATGAAAATAAAATTTATGTTACTAGTACTTACTAAACCAGTCTTAAAGCCATCCTTATGCCAGTTAAAAAGTTAAACGGTTAAATTAAACCATTTTAATAACTGGATGCATGACACAATGTAAAGTACTACAAACGCCACAGTTAATTATGGACTTCTAGCCTCTGAATTGTGAGAAAATAAATTTCTCCAAAAAGTGAGAAAAATAAATTTCTGTAGTTTAAGCCAATTACTTTATGATACTTTGTGATGGTAGCTCTGGCAAATTAATACAAAGATATATGTGAGGTTTTCTTTGAAAAAATTATTGGAGTATAGTTGATTTACAATGCTGTGTTATTTTCAGGTGTTCAGCAGAGTCAGTTGTACAAATACATACATCCACTTTTTTTAGATTCCTTTCTTATACAGGGCATTAGAGAGTATTGAGTAGTGCTATACAGTAGGTCCTTATTAGTTATGTTTTATTTATAGTACTGTATAAATGTCGATCCCAGTCTTCTTCCCACTAAATTGCTCCCCACCTTATCCCCTGGTAACCATAAGTTTATTTTCTATATCTGTGACTCTACTTCTGTTTTACAAATAAGTTCATTGGTACCCTTTTTTTCCCCCTAAGATTCCATACATAAGTAATAGCATATGATATTTTTTTCCTGTGTCTGACTTACTTCACTCAGTATGACAATCTCTAGGTTCATCCATGCTGCTACAGATGGTATTATTTTGTTTTTTATGGCTGAGTAATATTCCATTGTATATATGTACCACATCTTCTTTATTCCTCTGTTGATAGACATTTAGGTTGCTTCCATGTCTACCTATTGTAAATAGTGCTGCAATGAACATTGTAATGTATGTATCTTTTTGAATTATGGTTTTCTCTGGGTGTCTGCCCAGGAGTAAGGATTGCTATTTTTATGAAAATATTTTCTGGATGAGTTTGTGTAGATAACAGTTATTTGAGGTGTATTAAGTGATTTGGGTAAGTAGAACTGATAGTTTTTGATAGCTATATTGAGATACAAAACATTGTGTAAGAGTAAGTACTATGTGCTAATTTGATATACTCATAAATTGTAAAATTATTCCCACCATAGTGTTAGCTAACACTGCAATCATCTCATGTAATTACCATTTAATTTTTGTAGTGAGAACACTAAAGATACTCGTTTGATAATTCTCTAGTATTATAATATAGTATTATTGTAATTATCAACATGCTGCACATTATTCATCTTATCACTTTTGAGTAACATCTCACCATTTTCCAATTTCTAACCTCTGGTAAACATCATTCTACTCATTGTTTCTGTGGTTTCAACTTCTTTAGATTCCACTTATAAAGGATATCATATGGTGCTTATCTTTCTCTGACTTATTTCATTCAGCATGATGCCTTAAAGGTCCATCCATGTTGTTGCATATGGCAGGATTTCCTCCTTTACATGGCTGAATTATATTCCATTGTACATACAGACCACGACTTCTTTATCAATTTTTCCAGTGATGAGCACCTAGGTTTTTTCCATATCTCAGATATTGTAAGTAATACTGTCATGAACATATACCATTTGTCAGTTTGTCTTTTAAAAATGTCTGTTGCATTCCTTTGCCTAATTTTTAATTGTTTTTTTTTCCTATTGAGTTGTATGAGTTCATATATTTTTATATTAGTTTATCAGATATGTGATTTATAAATATTTTTCCCATATCTTATGTTGCATTTTCATTTTGTTGATCATTTCTTTTGTTATGAAGAAGCTTTTTAGGATGCTTACTCCTTGGAAGAAAAGTTATGACCAACCTAGATAGCATATTGAAAAGCAGAGACATTACTTTGCCAACAAAGGTCCATCTAGTCAAGGCTATGGTTTTTCCAGTGGTCATGTATAGATGTGAGAGTTGGACTGTGAAGAAAGCTGAGCACCGAAGAATTGATGCTTTTGAACTGTGGTGTTGGAGAAGACTCCTGAGAGTCCCCTGGACTGCAAGGAGATCCAACCAGTCCA
>NW_011494870.1:3652873-3655401 GCF_000754665.1 Bison bison bison | reverse complement strand
GGAGAAGGGGATGACAGAGGGTGAGATGGCTGGATGGCATCACTGACTCGATGGATATGAGTCTGAGTGAACTCCGGGAGTTGGTGATGGACAGGGAGGCCTAGAGTGCTGTGATTCATGGGGTTGCAAAGAGTCAGACACGACTGAGTGACTGAGCTGAACTGAGTCCCACTTACTAATTTTTGCCTTTGTTGCTTGTGCTTTTGGTGTCATTCAAAAAAACTTTTGCCAAGACCAATGTCAGCAGATTTTTTCCTATGTTTTCCTCTAAGGCTGTTACAGTTTCATTTTTTATGTTTAAATATTTAGTACATTTCCAGCTTTTTGTGAGGTATGTATGAAAGGGGTCTAATTTTATTCTTGTGCATGTGGTTATCCAATTTTCAAAACGTTATTTATTTAAGAGACTATCCTTTTTGTATTGAGTTTTCTTGGCTCCCTTGTCAAATATTAGTTGACCATATATTCAAAATTTTATTTCTGGGCTCTTAACTTTATTCCTTTGACCTATATGTCTGTTTTTAAGCCAGTGTGTGTGTGTGTTCTCAGTCTTGTTCAACTATTTGTAACCCCATGGACCCCAAGCTCCTTTGTTCATGAGATTCTCCATGAAAGCATACTGGCATGGATTGACATTTCCTTCTCTAGGGGATCTTCCCAACCCAGGGATTGAACCTGCATCTCTTGCACCTCCCTCTTTGGCAGGCAGATTCTCTACCACTAATGCCACATTGGTGTTTACTTTTATGCCAATGCCATACTATTTTGATTGATATAGCTTTGTAGTGTAGATCAAAATTAGAAAGTATGATGCCTACAGCTTTGCTATTTCTAGAAATTGTTTTGGATATTTGGGGTCTTCTGTGGTTCCATATGAATTTTGGGATTGTTCTCTTTCTGTATAAAAATGCCATTGGAATTTTCATAAAGATTGCATTGCATCTATAGATGGCTTTGGGTAATATGGGCATTTTAATCCACTTAATTGCAGCGTGTGGGCTTAGTTATTCCACAGCATGTGGGATCTTAGTTCCTCAACCAGGGATCAAACCTGGTTGATCATTGGAAGGTCGATTCCTAACCACTGGGCAACCAGGGAAGTTGCCTGTATATTAATCTTGTATCCTGCAACTTTACCTAATTTATTTATTATTTCTAATAGTTTTAGGTGAAGTCTTTAGGATTTTCTATAAGATTATGTTATTTGCAAATACAGACAATTTTACTTCTTTTTCAATTTGTATGCATTTTATTGCTCTAGCTAGAACTTCCAATACTATGTTGAATAAAAGTGATGAAAATGGGCATTAAATGTCTTATTCCTGGTATCAGAGGGAATGCTTTCAGCCTTTCATCATTAAGTATGATGTTAGCTGTGAGCTTGTCCTTTTTTTTCCTTTCTTATGTTGAGGTATATTCCTTCTATACCTACTTTGTTGAGAGCTTTTATCATGAAAAGATGTTGAATTTTGTCAAATGCTTTGTTTGCATGTTGACATGAATATACAATTCTTGTCTTTGCTTCTATTGTGTGGCATGGTATATCACATTTATTGATTTGTGTATGTTGAACCATCCTTGCTTGCATCTCAGAAATAAATCCCACATGATCATGATTTTGAACATTATAAACGTGCTGTGGAATTTGTATTGCTAGTATTTTGTTGAGGATTTTTGCATCTGTATTCTTCAGGGATATTGGCCAGAGTAACTAGGCCTGAGCATGTGTTTGGTGATGGGGTTCAGCTGCAGTAGTGTAGGCTGGTGTCTTTCACTTACATAGCTGTAGAGGCCTGGGCTGGCTTCTGGTGTAATTTCTGGGTTCTTGCAGGGAATGGAGAAGGGATGGGGAGGGAGGAGGAAGACACTCAGGCAGGTAATGCTAGCCAATGTAAGTCCCTGTAGAGTGAAAGCTGGTGAAACCTACAGGGGATCCATGGCAGCTATGATGGCCATTTGTCCTTTCTTCAGTGGCAAAAGCTGCTGAATTCATCTATAAAGCAAGTCACTGTGAACCGTGAGCACTCCCAGTGGGTGGTTGTTACTGATATCCTTGCTTCATTTTTCTTTTGTTCCTAGTTATCTCTATGGATCTCAGCCTTGCTGGTCTCAGTGGAGTGAAGTCAAAGTGGGAATTTTGTGTGGTGCCCCAACCGGCTGAGGAAGCTGGTCACTTAACCCACTCTTCCTCTCTTAGTAGGGAAAGTCTTTCTTCCTGGGGTGTTCTGGCTTGGTGCTGAAGAATACTGACTTGAGGGATCGAATGATGAAGGCAAAACTAAACTGTCTTCCTTCTCTTTTAAATAAAAACTCATTTATTCTAAGTTTTGTTGTTGTTGTTCTACTGTGTTGCTGAATTTTCTTAAGTGGACTCCAGAGCTTTACTAGAACTGTTTTTGTATGTGGATAGCAGTCTAATTCAGAGAAGGCAATGGCACCCCACTCCAGTACTCTTGCCTGGAAAATCCCATGGACAGAGGAGCCTGGTAGGCTGCGGTCCATGGGGTCGCTAAGAGTTGGACACGACT
>NW_011494870.1:3636949-3652743 GCF_000754665.1 Bison bison bison | reverse complement strand
AATTGGGCTTTCCTGGTGGCTCAACAATAAAGAATCCACCTGTCAATGCAGGCAGGTTTATTCCCTGGGTTGGTAAGATCCTTTGGAGAAGCAAATGGCAACCCACTCCAGTATTCTTGCCTGGGAAATCCCATGGAAAGAGAAACCTGGCCTGCTATAGTCATTGGGGTTGCAAAAGAGTCAGATACAACTTAGAGACTAAACAAAAACAAGCTGTCTAACTGCTCATCTTTGTGGAAAGGCAGAGGTCGGGTCTCCTTTGCCCCCATCTTTGTGATGTCATTTCTGAAAATTAGTTTTAATAGTGTTTGACGCTTTATGAAGCTTTGGGCCTGTGAATGCTAAAGCAAGCGAAAATGTGAGATGGAAGTCCAGGGAAGTGAGAGGCTGGAAGTTGTGGTAAATTATATGATATTCAAATGATCTTTTGAGGGAAAGGCTTCTCAGAATTTCAAGATATTTCTAACTATAGCTAATTACATGTATAAAACTATTACAAGGGTGTGTATTTGTGTGTCTGTAGAAAATAAGAACCATATATTTGTGACATTTAATATAAATGCTATGATGAAATAAAAATAGAACTTTTAAGTTTATTTTTTAATTTAATTAAAATAATTTTGATTTCATTTTTAAACCTTCAATATTTAATGTTTGTAACTACTCTTATTCCATCAGATTTTTAAAAATTATTTAAAGGAATAACTGTACAGTTTTAGCTACTGCTGAAAACGCTCCATAATATTCTTAAGTACCTTATTTCCCCCTGTCTGAAAATATAATTAAAATTTTGAAAATCTGCAATGGTTGAAGAAGCAGATTAAAACATTCAGAATTTTCAGGAAGTAAAGATTTTATATTTCTGGTAGTGAAGAATGCTTTTCCTTTTAGTTCTTGGGTTTTCACTTTCTCACATTTATTTTCAAGAAAATGAACATCATTTTCTTTCCACTTATAGAACAGAACTTGAATTTGGAAAGAGAAAAGATACATAAAGTAAGCATGGCATGTGAACAACATGTTTTCACATCATGAGATTCCCATGAGAAGAAAAATATCTTGTTCATCCTCAAAAATTGCATTAAATTATAATGTAGTATGTGCAGTATCTTAGGGGCTTACTTAGTAATAGGTATGCTGTATCTGAAAAACACTATTTCATTCAAGTAGAAGGATAAACATGCCAATAGGCATTCCTAATATTTCTGAGAAATAAAAGAATTTAATTTTACTTAATACAATTCTATGATACTATTTACCCCTCTCTGAGGAAGGGGATAAAATAGAGGCTTTTTATATTAAGTTGTTAATGTTGATCTTTTAAAATATATATAAAAATAAATAACTTTCTGTATATTACACCAAGGCCTGTGAAGTTAGTTTTGAAATTTTTCTAATAAATATGTGAAAACTATTTCTTAAGAAATATACATTTATAATGAATGTCTGTTTTCCAGAAATACAAAGAACATTTTCTTAAGTATCATAACACAGCTATCAAGTTAATTATAAGGTGGAATTATAGCACTATTTCTGATTTTTGTTTTTCACCTTTAATTACTAATTTTTTCTCATCTGTGTATGTTTGAAGAGATGGGAGCTTTTAGTAATCATGTCTACAAGTGACTATTAGAGAAAACATATGTAACAAAACAGAAGAGAGAGCCTGAGATACCCATTTTTTAGTTCAAGGATTTTTAGTGATATCTTCTGAGCACTCACCATGTGCTGAGCAGGGTACTTGGTCATATAAGGAGACAATTTCCTATACTGTTAGAGCTTATATTTCAGTCAGATCAAGACAGAAAATAAATGTACACAGTAAATAAATAATTATATATTTGAGTAGTGGCCATTGCTACTCCCCATCATCATGGGCCACTCCTCATGATCATGGTGATTGACTGGAGAATATATGAATTGACAGGACACAGAAGAAATGACATTTAAAACAAGATCCAGATGACAGGAAGGAGGTAGGCATGGGAAGAATAGAAGCATTAACATTTTAGGAAGATAACACAAGCACTACAAAAGCCTTAAGGTGGGAATAAGCTTGGTATCTTTGGAAAAAAAAGATGAGTCTGACATGCATGGAGAGATTGAAGTGGAGATTGCTAACACATGAATTTAGATGATTTGGTGGGGATAGATTCAATAGGACCTTCAGCTGTGGCTAAGGTGTTCTGTTTTTATCTAGTGCATTTGACCATCACAGCAGGGCTTCCATAGAGAGAGGAAGTGATCTCAATTATGTTTTAAGAATTATATGTATAAAATTGGATAGAAGAGGACAAGAATGGAAGACAGAAGTGACTTTCAAGACCATTTTATTGATCCTGGTAAGAGATGGTGTCTAGTGGCAGATGGCATGATGAGAAATAGGAGGATTATGAGAGCCTTTGGCAGTAGAATCCAAAGAACTTTTGCAGGTGGATTGGCCATAGTGGGGGATCAGTAACTTTTCAATTTGAGCAACCAAGTGGATGGCAGTGACATTTATAGTGGCTGGGAGAAGAGTAGGTTTGGAATCCGAGAATGAAGATGTCTGTTTTCACGTGTTAAGGTTGCCACATGTATTACATAGTTAAATAAGTATTTAGATATATGAATCTGGAGTTCAGGGAAGAAGTCTGGGTTGGAGAAATAAATTTATAATTCAGCAGTAGATGGGTGGCGTTTAAAGCCAAGAAGGAACTGAATTAAATTTCTAGGAAGAAATTATCATAGCATAAGGAGTCACATAGCCTGGGGTGCAGTTAGAAGCTTAGTAGTGAAGTCAAAGTGTTAGTTGCTCAGTCGTGTCCAACTCTTTGTGACCCCATGGACTATAGCCTGCTAGGCTCCTCTGTTCATGGAATTCTCCAAGCAAAAATCCTAGAGTGGGTAGCCATTCCCTTCTCCAGGGAATCTTCTCAACCTGCGGATCAAACCCAGGTATTCTGCATTGCAGGCAGATTCTTCACCATCTGGACCACATGGGAAGCCTCAGAAGTGTAGCAGAGAAAGACACAATGGAAGAGATCGGTGACCCAAGTGTAGTTCCTGGCATGATTCTTTTT
Organism: Bison bison bison; assembly: GCF_000754665.1. Taxonomy (NCBI): domain Eukaryota; kingdom Metazoa; phylum Chordata; class Mammalia; order Artiodactyla; family Bovidae; genus Bison; species Bison bison. The sequence goes on along the minus strand of NW_011494870.1, from coordinate 3,649,681 downwards.
TTTTTCAGTTTTGATACAATGTTAACTAATCCGTTCGGTTTTTTTCCCCTTTGGGACAGAACTACAAGAGTAGGATTAGATTTGAGGTTAATCACAATTTGTTTTCCCTTCCAAAAATCTCATAAATTTAACTATTAAGAAATAAATGACTCATTAGGTAGTCATTGTAAAGCAAAAGATTAATCTTCTAACTGACTCCAAGATAGTGTCATCATAGTGGAATCAGATATCCTTGCCTCGGCCCCTCAGTTTCTTCTTCCTACCAAGGCCTACCAAGGCCTACTGGCCTACTGACTGTTTTTGTAACTCAGGTGTCCTAATTCAACAATCTGCTCCTTAGAGGATTGTGGCCCAATTCTTTTTTTAATCGTTTAACCACTGATCTTGATATTCTAGCTTTGCTTGCAATGCCTTGGGTCAAATTTACTTCCCCAAGTTTCCTGTCCCAAGTATCTCATTTCTTAAACAGATCACACTTTCCTGAAGGGCTTAATGGTTACACTGAACATCATCCTCTTGAAGTGATAAGCATCTGGGTCTTGCTCAATTTCTGGGTTGTGAAGATCTTTTTTGTACAGTTTTTCTGTGTATTCTTGAAACCTCTTCTTAATATCTTATGCTTCTGTTAGGTCCATAGAATTTCTGTCCTTTATTGAGCCCATCTTTGAATAAAATATTCCCTTGGTATCTCTAATTTTCTTAAAGAGATCTCTAGTCTTTCCCATTCTATTGTTTTCCTCTATTTCTTTGCATTGATCACTGAGGAAGGCTTTCTTATCTCTCCTTACCTTCTTTGGAACTCTGCATTCAAATGGTGATATCTTTCCTTATCTCCTTTGCTTTTGACTTCTCTTCTTTTCACAGCTATTTGTAAGGCCTCCTCAGACAGCCATTTTGCTTTTTTGCATTTCTTTTTCTTGGGGATGATCTTGATCCCTGTCTCCTATACAATGTCATGAACCTCCGTCCATAGTTCATCAGGCACTCTATCAGATCTAGTCCCTTAAATCTATTTCTCACTTCCACTCTATAACTGTTAGGGGTTTGATTTGGGTCATACCTGAATGGTCTAGTGGTTTTCCCTACTTTCTTCAATTTAAGTCTGAATTTGGCAATAAGGAGTTCATGATCAGAGCCACAGTCAGCTCCTGGTCTTGTTTTTGCTGACTGTGTAGAGCTTCTCCATCTTCGGCTGAAAAGAATATAATCAATCTGATTTTGGTGTTGGCCATCTGGTGATGTCCATGTGTAGAGTCTTCTCTTGTGTTGTTGGAAGAGGGTGTTTTTTATGACCAGTGCATGCTCTTGGCAGAACTCTATTAGCCTTTGCCCTGCTTCATTCTGTATTCCAAGGCTAAATATGCCTGTTACTCCAGGTGTTTGTTGACTTCTAACTTTTGCATTCTAGTCCCCTATAATGAAAAGGACTTTTTTTGGGGGGGGGGCGCGGTTTAGTTCTAGAAGACCTTGTAGGTCTTCATAGAACCATTCAATTTCATCTTTTTCAGCATTACTGGTCGGGGCATAGACTTGGATTACCGTGATAGTGAATGGTTTGCCTTGGAAACGAACAGTGATCATTCTGTCTTTTTTGAGACTGCATCAAAGTACTGCATTTCAGACTCTTTTGTTGACCATGATGGCTACTCCATTTCTTCTAAGGGATTCTTGCCCACAATAGTAGATATAATGGTCATCTGAGTTAAATTCCCCCATTCCAGTCCATTTTAGTTTGCTAATTCCTAAAATGTCGACTTTTACTCTTGCCATCTCCTGTTTGACCACTTCCAAGTTGCCTTGATTCATGGACCTATCATTTCAAGTTCCTATGCAATATTGTTCTTCACAGCATCAGACCTTGCTTCCATCACCAGTCACATCCACAACTGAGTGTTGTTTTTGCTTTGGCTCCATCCCTTCATTCTTTCTGTAGTTATTTCTCCCTTAATCTCCAGTAGCATATTGGGCACCTACCAACTTGGGGAGTTCATCTTTTGGTGTCCTATCTTTCTGCCTTTTCATACGGTTCGGGGTTTTCAAGGCAGGAATACTGAAGTAGTCTGCCCATTCCCTTCTCCAGTGGACCATATTTTGTCAGAACTCTCCACCATGACTGTCTGTCTTGGGTGGCCCTACATGGCATGGCTCATAGTTTCGTTTAGTTAGACAAAGCTGTGGTCCATGTTATTAGATTGGTTAGTTTTCTGAGATGGTGGTTTTCAGTCTGTCTGCCCTCTGATGGAGAAGGATAAGAGGCTTGCCCAAACTTCCTGATGGGAGAGACTGACTGAGGGGGAAACTGGGTCTTGTTCTTTACATGCTCAGTAAATCTTCAATCCAATTTTCTGTTGATGGGTGAAGCTGTGTTCTCTCCCTGCTATTTACCTGGGACCAAACGATGGTGGAGGTAATGAAGATAATGGTGACCTCCCTCAAAAGATCCCAGGCATGTACTACTACAGTTCGTGCCCCCAACCCTGCAGCAGGCCACCACTGACCCATGCCTTCACCAGAGACTCCTGGACACCCAGAGGCAAGTCTGTGGGGTCACTGTTCCTTTCTCTTGGGTCTCAATGCACAAGGTTCTGTTGTGTCCTCCAAGAGTCTATTTCCCTGTCTCAAGTACCAGCTATAGAGTTCTGGTAGCTCTATAGTGTGGCTAATGCCCACCTCCTCCAGGAGGACTTATGCCATACCCACACCCATGCTGCTGCTGCTGCTGCTAAGTCACTTCAGTCGTGTCCGACTCTGTACAACCCCATAGATGGCAGCCCATCAGGCTCCCCCATCCCTGGGATTCTCCAGCCAAGAACACTGGAGTGGGTTGCCATTTCCTCCTCCAATGCATGAACATGAAAAGTGAAAGTGAAGTTTCTCAGTCGTGTCTGACTCTTAGCGACCCCATGAACTGCAGCCTACCAGGCTCCTCCATCCATGGAATTTTCCAGGCAAGAGTACTGGAATGGAGTGCCATTGTATATGAGGGTTCCTCTATTCTCCATACTATACTTTCCAGCATATAGAATGTGTAAGATGTATATTCATTCATGCTTTTGAATTTGGGATTTATATAAATGGGATTATCTTAGAGGTTCCCAAGCTTTCTGGATTCCTGATATCTTTGGTGTCACAGTAATTTTTTCATGGCACTCCTAGCCTGTAAGAAATGTTTCATCAGTTAGTTTTTTAAATAGTTGGGTCTGAAAAACTTAATGAGCTTCCCTGATGGCTCAGCAGTGAATAATGCACCTACAAGGCAGGAGACATGGATTCAGTCCCTAGGTGGGGAAAATTCCCTGGAGAAGAGAATGGCTACCCACTCCAGTATTCTTGCCTGGAAAATCCCATGGACAGAGGACCCTGGTGGGCTACCATCCATGGAGTCACAAGAGTCAGACATGGCTGAGCAACTAAACAACAAAACAACTTAATAGTTTGTGTGGTGTTAGGCAGCTGGATTTCCCATTTACAATTTAAAGTATCTTGCAGTACCACTGTGAGTTCACCACAGCATCGCAGGGCATCTTGGTGCTCATTTGGGAGTCAGGGTACTAAGTGGCATCTAAAAACAATGTCAAAGCTCGCACATTCAAAGCATCTCTCATGGAAAAAGATGCCGTATCTATGAGTTTCCTGCATTCCCTAATAGGAGTCTGGCCTTTGAATATTTGGGACATTGTACCTGATGACCTTAGGAATTCCCAATTTCCAGCAAATATAAAACAAATGGCAGGGAAGTTAATCTTTTCCATAAGGCGTATAGGAATTAATTGAACCATTCGCTGTTTATTATTAGTAGCAGTAGTGTGCAAAATAAGGTATTCTTGTGTGAATGTGAATGCTTATCCAACTCAATGTCAATCTGAGAGTTTATAAAATGCAGTAAAAAGCCATTCCTTGGCTGGTGGTGGACGACACATGTTTAGCATTTGTTGCTTTCCACTTATCCATGCTAAATGTGAAAGTCTGCTTGCATTTTATCAGGTTCTCCCATCATTAACAGCCTATAAAAAGGCACAAGATGATAGAACAAAATATTTCTGCATATTTTAAGAAAAAAATGATGAATGATGCATTTCCCCCAGAATTCAGGTGTTCTTCCTCCACAGGCCGCCTGTGAGTGTTTTTACTGCTGGGTCTTACAGCCAAGTTTCAGCAGCAAAACAAGATGTCCTTTTGCTTTTTATCAGAGGACATAAAATATTTGCATTTTCTTAACTTCATGAAATACTACCATTAAGCCTAAAAAGTGGGTGTAGATATAAGGATCAGGGTCTGTGACAAAAGGCAAAGTTATGCTTCATGCTGGCATGTTGTTACATTCTCTTCTGTTCCTTACATTTGGCCGTTTTATGCTTGCCTAGATCTGTGTGGAATATAATCTCTATCGGGCAATGCTGAATTTCCCTACCATGGTGATGAAAAGAATATCTGAGTGTAACTAGTTAATTGACTTCACAGCACTTTGAGAAGTATTAGCTGTGTGTTTCCTGCCCTATAGCCCAACCTCAGAATGACCACCCACAGACAACTCTAAATAGTTTGGGAACAAACTTACTTATTTATTTATGTATCTGTGAACTAGTTAAAATATGTGTGCCAGATGATCTTCCTGCCAGAAAATATATTTTAATTAGAAATGATGGGTCAAGCATTCACTGAGAAATAGAAGAAAGCAAAGAGACTGGCCCAGATCATATGTTTCAACCCAACATTGTACAAGACAAAGTATATCCATACATAACCTAGACTTCGCCTTTCTGTATTTCATTTTGACTTTTTTTTTTTTTTTTCAAGACTACAGGGGAATAGAGCCAGATCTATTATTTCTTTTATGTCTGGGATAGAGGCATGTACCCCATATTGCCTGAGGACATTACACAGCATGTGTTGGACATTCAGTCAAGTTTACTGACTCCTACCATGAAAGCCTTTCCATGTACTTCCTCTTTGGAGCTGGTCTTGCCAGACAGGCAAATGCTAATGATGGAAGCTGGGCTCTGCTACGGCTGGGAATTGCTTCCAAGTAATTAGGAACACTGGGAACCAAAGATCAAAATCAAAGGACCATGGATGAAAACCACATATAAATGACAAAACCTGGATTCTGTACTCTGGTTGGCAATCTAGCAAGAAAGCGACTTGTGAAAAAGCAAGGTGGAAGGAGATGGCCTTATGTAGTTTTTATGTGTGCCTCCTTCTTTGTTTGATTGTGAGGAAGGCAAAAGAAGAAATGTAATTTCCAGATGACACTTACCAATTGCCCATATTTTCTAATTCCCTTTACTATCTATATGCTGCTCTTTCTTATTTTCTATGGGCTTCAGTCAGAAACATATTTTAAACATGTTTTTTGAAATTAAAAAATTTTAAGTGTGAAAATTATACACTCTATTGAACAAAAGCAAAATAGTATAACTTATTTATTCAGTAATAACTTATTTATTCAGTAGTATCTTATTTATTGGGCCTCCCTGGTGGCTAAGATGGTAAAGAATCTGCCGGCAATGAAGAAGACCTGGGTTCAATCCCTGGGTTGGGAAGATCCCCTGGAGAAGGGATTGGCTACCCACTCTGTATTCTTGCCTGGAGAATTCCTTGGACTGAAGACCTAGCAGGCTACAGTCCATGGGGTCAGAAAGAGTTGGACACTACTGAGTGACTAATACAACACAGTTACTGAGTAAAGGCTATGTACAGAGAACTGAGCAAATTTAATATTATGAAAATTAAATAAGATATTATTGTTATTCAATGTTTTGACATTTCAACAAGGTATTCATATTGACATCGTTTTTTTAGAAATGAGGAAAATGAGTCTTTAGAGATTTTTAGTGACTTGGCCAAGGACATAAAATTAATAAGAGGTTGAAGCCAAAATTCTAACCTAGAATGGCAACCATCAAAACCAACACTCATACAACCTCTCTTGAAAACCCCCCTTGGAAGCCCAAATCCAGATATAGATGCAGGGATTATCATGCAAAGTTGCTGAAGAGCATTCTGGGTGCAGCATATTAGTGAGTAGAAATGGACATATTGCAGAGATGGGGAACGAGTGATGTGATTTCTTGTTGAACATCATGACAAATACATAAAAAGAGTAAATATAAAACAAATGGCTTCCTTGTCAACGAGGTAGTAAATAGAAATAGTGACAATGAATATTAATTCAAAAATTTTATTTCAATTATTTTGAATGACCTGACTGAAAATTCGGTAGACACAGAGTGTTTAAGTAAGTGCCCTTCCAATCTTGTTTGTAAAGCCCCTCAGTTTCCCTGCACCAAGGCAGCTGCAGTCACTATTTTCATAGGTGTCCTTGTATTATCTACTCAGAACTTATCTTTTCTTGATTGGGGTTATCAGAGAGGCCTTTAAGGCACTGATTTTTGGAATGGAGAAGTAGTGGTTGTTTACAACCTTTTCTCAGAGATGCCTTCGTTTCTATAAGATCTGATTAATCAGATCTCACGTTTGGAATTTGTGATGAACCACTTTAGACCAAGTGCCTTTTTGTATATTCTATTTAAAATTTTCTAAAGAGAACAAGAGTGTAAACAAGCGCAAAAGGATGGGATTTCTCACCCACCATTGAAAAGAAATTCCTTTCAAGTACCTTAGAAGAACTAAATCATGTAAATCATTCTCTGTCATCAAAACAGACTCCCAAAGGATCTGAAATTCTCCACTGCCTACTTTCCAATGCTTTCTTTGCCTACATACAAACATGTATGCATGTGTGTGTGCCTGTGTTATATTCTTTGTAGTAATTCTTTGAAGACTATACAATTTGAACTTCTCACTATCTCAGATTCTCCTTGTCTCCCGTGAGTCTGACTTGCTGAGATTTGTGAAGGCTTTAGCATCATCTCTCTATTATGATGCAGGAGGGAGACACAGATCTATGCCTGAGAGCAGTGCAATGTTAGCCGTTGCCTTTTGGGGAGGGTTGAGAATGAAAACAAAGAGGTGGTCTCTCTTTATTCTTTAGGGTGACTAAGGCCCCACAACTGCACACGGGGCAGACCGACACCCTGCAGTGCAGTCGCGTGTGTGAAGGACCACATCCACGTCCACATATTGGTTGGCATGCATACATTGCAACACTTCCAAGAAGCATGGCAGACCAGCACAATCAAGTGGTGCAATTCTGTAACTGGCCTTTATCCTGCTGCGTCTTTCCAGGACATGGCTAGCAAGGACATAGAAGCTTTTAAATCTAAGCTTAGGGCTTCCGAGGCATGTGCCAACCATCTTTCCTGTCCACTTTCCACACCCTATCCACTCCACATCAGAAGGTTCTCTCATCCTTGATGAAAAAAGATAATAGGGAGGGTTTTCTCCTGAAGGCTTGGCTCTGAAGGAAGAGGAGTGTAGTGGGACTGACAAGGGTTTTGGAGCCAAACAGAGCCAAGTCCAAATCTCTTATTTGCTACTACCAAATCTATTACTATAGACCGTTTCCTTGGATTAAAACTAAATCCTCTCACCCATGAAATAGGGAGAATCATATAATAATGCCAACTTTGCAGTGCTCAACAATTATATGAAATAGTGTTAATGAAATAATGTGTTCATTGTAGCTAGTACAGAGTTGGCAATCAGTGTCACTTTCTAAGTACCTGCATTGGAGATGAGGAACTGATGCCTGCAGAAAATCCAGTGCCCTTCCCTATCCCCTTCCTCATCACATGAGCAGCTTCAGATGCTGGGAAAGGTGCTGGGGGAAGCAGAGATTAGAGACGGTTTGGGATCTGTTTTCTTGAATTCTCCTTCATGTTGCTTCTCTCCCTTTCTTCTTAGAGAGCAGAATTGTTGGAATTGGATCCCTGGACACAGGTGGACAAATGCTCAGTGTCTTAGGGAGATCAAATAAGTTGCCCTTAATTCCTACTTATCGAAATCCTTACCTGTCTGTCAGGATTCTTATCCCAACCTAAAAAATGTGTAGGAATGTGGTGTCTATGAGAAGAAATAGCCCTACTCCAATCCCTGCAAGATTCCAATGTCCAGCGTCCTTTATGAGCCAAGGGACTGAATGGTGGCAGCTTTGGGTCACAAAGAACTTATTAACATATTTCAGCATCTACCAATAGCAGATTCCTACTAAACTGCTACAAATTTCAGTATAATTGACTTTTTGTCTACTATTGTTATTTTCTTAAAATGTTGTGTGAAATTAATAATTTTAATTATCAAAATGGGTTCCTTGTAATGACACTCTCCCTCAAACACATAGATGCAATAAGAAAATGTTGTAAAACTTAGAATCTCTTTGAGGCTCTGAGGTTTAGCGTCTGTAATCACTTGGTGATTGAGTTTTTATGTTCTTGACATTTTTCTAAATGAATTCTTCTCTGCTGTCAAAGCTGGAATAGTAGCTTGTCTTTCAATGTATTGGGTTAAATGTTAAAGGCAGAACATCATCAAGGAAAATCCCTTTGGTGTTGTAGCAAATCCTTGGTCATAGTGTGTAGGCAGTTGTGAGTGGGTGGCCAGACATGGTCAGGACCCTGCGGATAGTCTCATCACTGTGAACCATTGAAAGCACCCAATATGTGAAATTCAGGCTGATTCAACTATTCTCTGTGGCCACCCAGGCAGCTTCCTTGGGTATATTTTTAAAAAATGATCCAGACAGCAGCTGCAGAAAATCTGGGGACCCTTTTCCCTTTGAGTGAGTGTTTCCAGAAAGCAAAATAAATCAAATGTCAGGGTTTGTTCATCTGGTTGGCAAGGAAAGCACTCCCTCCTCTATGAAGGAGACTGAATTGAGGAATGTTGTGGTTTCTGGGATTCAAAGCTGGAGACACAGCACAACACACACCTTATTTGAGAGCGATTCACATCATACATTTTCATAAGGCATGGACCAGAAAGCAAGCTTTGTTTTCAAAATGTGTTTCCTTGGCACTAGTTACAGCAATTCAGTGTGTGGTTCATTGTCAAAATGCTGTGGGTGGCAAAAAACGGTTGACTAAAGGTGCATGAAATACTAAGACTGGGGTGGTTTGCTCGGGCCATTTACTCTACCCCTAACACCTGTACTCCAAAGACAACAATTAAGCCTTTTGTGGGGTGATAATCTGTATCACAGGACGACGTCAGAGCTGGCAGAAGCCTGACTGAGCCAACTTTTTCTCATAGGGCTAGAGAGTAAATATTTTAGACTCTTGAACCATAGGGTCTCTGTCCCGACTACTCAACTCCTTTCAAGTCCGCCATTGTAGAAGGTAACCAGCTATCGGCAAGACGTAAACAAATGGGTGCGGCTGTGCTCCAGCAAAATGTTATTTCTGAAAACAGGCAGTGGCTGGATTCAGCCCATTAGTTGCTGTTTACCAACTCCTGGTTTAGATCACTGCTTCCTTTTTACATATGAGGAAACCTAACCAAACCCAAAGACTTAAGTTTGTCACTGCTGCAGGCCAGTTAGTGGCAGGACACAACATACCAAAATCCTGTGTTAGGTTCTTTTAGTTTCTTTCTTTAAAAAAAAAAAAAAAAAACAGTAGTTTTCTCTAAACATAGAGAGTCCCCCTGTTGCCTCAGAAACCTCAAGAAGAAAGAGAGAACTTTCTCCACTCTGTTTTGATATTTCCTTAGCAAAAGTAAATACTTGAGCCTGAGAATGCCATTGTCCTTTGAACTCTTAATGAAAGAACAGAACTATAATGGAATTGAAAGAAATAACCATGCTTATAGGAAATGTAAAGGTGCATATTAAATACAGAATTTGTTACTGAAAGCCCTAGGGGGAAGGTCATTTCTTATGGGAGGAGCAAAAGATTTGGAAAATGATAATGACACCTGTCTCTCTGCACTGAACATGGCATTATGATTTTCTATAACTCCCGTTCCCATTCCCTGTTGATGTTCATTTGACCAGCCTTTCAAGCATTCTTGTGAGGCACCTGTGTTTTGTGAACCCCCAGCTACCACTGACCTCACCTGCCACAAAATTTATTTCACACTTTTTCTTTGGTGATATTCCTTTGATGATGTCATGGCCTTCTTTATTTTGTTATTTGCATTTTTAAATTTAATTTATTTATTTTAATTGGAGGCTAGTTACTTTACAATACTGTGGTGGTTTTGCCATACATTGACATGAATCAGCCATGGGTGTACATGTGTCCCCCATCCCGAGCCCCCCTCCCATTTCCCTCCCCATCCCATCCCTCTGGGTTGTCCCAGTGTACTGACTTTGAGTGCCCTGTTTCATACATCAAACTTGGACTGGTGATCTATTTCACATATGGTAATACATATGTTTCAATGGTATTCCCTCAAACCATCCCACCCTCGCGTTCTCTCACACAGTCTCTCACAGAGTCTGTACTTTATGTCTCTTTTGCTGTCTCACATATGGGCTCATTGTTACCATCTTTCTTAGTTCCACATATATATGTTAATATACTGTATTGGTGATTTTCTTTCTGACTTACTTCACTCTGTATAATAGGCTCCAGTTTCATCCACCTCCATGTTGTAAAACTTACATCCATCCATTAGAACTGATTCAAATGTATTCTTTTTAATGGCTAATACTCCATTGTGTATATGTACCACAGCTTTCTTTTCTTTTTTTTTGGGGGGGGGGTGGAAATATTGTTAACATATTCAATTTCTATAATGGAAAATAGAAGTTTTCAGAATTTCCATTTCTTTTTGTGTCAGTTTTCTTTTTTTTTTAAATTTTATTTTATTTTTAAACTTTACAATATTGTTCTAGGTTGCTTCCATGTCCTGGCTATTATAAACAGTGCTGTGATGAACATTGGGGTACATGTGTCTCTTTCAGTTCTGGTTTCCTCAGTGTGTATGCCCAGCAGTGGGATTACTGGGTCATATGGCAGTTCTATTTCCAGTGTTTAAAGGAATCTCCACACTGTTCTCCATAGTGGCTGTACTAGTTTGAATCCCCACCAACAGTGTAAAAGGGTTCCCTTTTCTCCACACCCTCTCCAGCATTTATTACTTGTAGACTTTTGGATCGCAGCCATTCTGACTGGCGTGAAATGGTACCTCATTCTGGTTTTGATTTGTATTTCTCTGAAAATGAGTGATGTTGAGCGTCTTTACATGTGTTTGTTAGCCATCTGTATGTCTTCTTTGGAGAAATGTCTATTTAGTTCTTTGGTCCATTTTTTGATTGGATCATTTATTTTTCTGTTATTGAGCTGCTTGACCTGCTTGTATATTTTTTAGATTAACGCTTTGTCAGTTGCTTCATTTGTTATTATTTTCTCCCATTCTGAAGGCTGTCTTTTTACCTTGCTTATAGTTTCCTTTGTTGTGCAAGAGCTTTTAACTAGGTCCCATTTGTTTAATTTTTCTTTTATTTCCATTACTCTGGGAGATGAGTCATAGATCATCTTGCTGTGATTTATGTCAGAGTGTTTTGTCTATGTTTTCCTCCAGGAATTTTATAGTTTCTGGCCTTAGATCTTTCATCCATTTAGATCTTTCATCCATTCTGAGTTTATTTTTGCAAATAGTGTTAGAAAGTGTTCTAGTTTCATTCTTTTACAGGTGGTTGACCCGTTTTCCCAGCACCACTTGTTAAAGAGATTGTCTTTTCTCCATTGTATATGTTTGCCTCCTTTGTCAAAGATAAGGTGTCCATAGGTGCATGGGTTTATCTCTGGGTTTAATATTTTGTTCCATTGATCTATATTTCTGTCTTTGTGCCTTTGATGGCTGTGGCTTTGTAGTATAGTCTGAAGTCAGGCAGATTGATTCCTCCAGTTCCTCAAGATTGCTTTGGCTAATTGAGGTTTTTTGTATTTCCATACAAATTGTGAAATTATTTGTTCTAGTTCTGTGAAAAATACCATTGGTAGCTTGATAGGGATTGTATTGAATCTATAGATTGCTTTGGGTAGTATACTCATTTTCAATATATTGATTCTTCCAATCCATGAACATGGTATATTTCTTTCTCCATCTATTTGTGTCATCTTTGATTTCTTTCATCAGTGTTTTATAGTTTTCTGTATATAGGTCTTTTGTTTATTTAGGTAGATATATTCCTAAGTATTTTATTCTTTTCATCACAATGGTGAATGGGATTTTCCCCTTAATTTCTCTTTCTGCTTTCTCATTGTTAGTGTACAGGAATGCAAGGGATTTCTGTGCATTAATTCTATATCCTCCAACTTTGCTGTACTCATTGATGAGCTCTAGTAATTTTCTGGTGGTGTCTTTGGGGTTATCTACATAGAGGATCATATCATCTGCAAACAGTGAGAGTTTTACTTCTTTTCCAATCTAGATTCCTTTTATTTCTTTTTATTCTATGATTGCTATGGATAAAACTTCAAAAATTATGTTGAATAGTAGTGGTGAGAGTGGGCACCCTTGTCTTGTTCCTGACTTCAGGGGAAATGCTTCAATTTTTCACCATTGAGGATAATGTTTGCTGTGAGTTATCATATATGGCGTTTATTATGTTGAGGTTTGTTCCTTCTATACTTGCTTTCTGGAGAGTTTTTATTATAAACAGGTGTTGAATTTTGTCAAAGTATTTCTCTGCATCTATTGAGGGTATCATATGGTTTTTATCTTTCAGTTTGGTAATGCGGTGTATCACATTGATTGATTTGTGAATATTGAAGAATCCTTGCATCCTTGGGATAAAGCCCACTTGGTCATTATGTATGATCTTTTTAATATGTTGTTGGATTCTGTTTGCTAGAATTTTGTTGAGGATTTTTGCATCTATGT
>NW_011494870.1:3616126-3636849 GCF_000754665.1 Bison bison bison | reverse complement strand
AAATTTTTTTGGCCTTCACCTCCCCCACTTAACTGTTCTCTAAATTTTTTTTTTTAAAGTGTGCAATCAATGTTTAATTAGAAATTGCAAGCTTCCATTGACATTATCTTTGTTCCTGTCTTAAATCTGGATTTCAACAAATGTTATTTTTATTTTTTTTAAAATTTTTTTGCCTTTTATTTATTTATTTATTCAGATTGCCTTTTTTTTTCTTCTTTTTTTTAAAAAAATTTTATTTTATTTTTAAACTTTACAATATTGTATTAGTTTTTCCAAACATCAAAATGAATCTGCCACAGGTATACCCGTGCTCCTCATCCTGAACCCTCTTCCCTCCTCCCTCCCCATACCCTCCCTCTGGGTCGTCCCAGTGCACCAGCCCCAAGCATCCAGTATCGTGCATCGAACCTGGACTGGCAACTCATTTCATACATGATATTATACATGTTTCAATGCCATTCTCCCAAATCTCCCCTGTTCTCTAAATTTTTGGTAGAATTCACCTGTGAAGCCATCTGGTCCTGGGCTTTTGCTTGTTGGAAGATTTTTGATTACAGTTTCAATTTCCATGCTTGTGATGAGTCTGTTAAGATTTTATATTTCTTCCTGGTTCAGTTTTGGAGGGTTATACTTTTCTAAAAATTTGTCCATTTCTTCCAAGTTGTCCATTTTATTGGCATATAGTCGCTGATAGTAGTCTCATATGAGCCTTTCTATTTCTGTGTTGTCTGTTGTGATTTCTCCATTTTCATTTCTAATTTTGTTGATTTGATTCTTCTCCGTTTTTTTCTTGATGGCTAATGGTTTGTCTATTTTATTTATCTTCTCAAAGAACCAGCTTTTAGTTTTGTTGATTTTTGCTATAGTCTCCTTTGTTTATCATTTATTTCTGCACTAATTTTTATCATTTCTTTCCTTCTACTAACCCTGGGGTTCTTCATTTCTTCTTTTTCTAGTTGCTTTAGGTGTAAAGTTAGGCAATTTATTTGATTTTTATTTTGTTTCTTGATGTAAGCTTTTATGGCAATGAACCTTCCCCTTAGCACTGCTTTTACTGAATCCCTTAGATTTTGGGTTGTCATGTTTTCATTTGTTTCCTTGAGTATTTTGATTTCCTTTTTTATTTCTTCTGTGATTTGTTGATTATTCAGAAGCGTGTTGTTTAGCCTCCATGTGTTTGAATTTTTAATAGTTTTTTTTCCTGTACTTGACATCTAATCTTATTGCACTGTGTTTGGAAAAGATGCCTGAAATGATTTCAATGTTTTTTGAATGTACCAAGGCTAGATTTATGGCCCAGGATGTGATCTGTCCTGGAGAATGTTCCTTGTGCACTTGAGAAAAAGGTGAAATGTCCTATAGATATCAATTAGATTTAACTGGTCCATTGTATCATTTAAAGTTTGTGCTTCCTTGCTAATTTTCTGTTTGGTTGATCTATCCATAGGTGTGAGTGAGGTATTAAAGTCTCCCACTATTATTGGGCTACTGTTAATTTCCCCTTTCATACTTGTTAGCATTTGCCTTACATATTGAGGTGCTCCTATGTTGGATGCATATGCACTTATAATTGTTATATCTTCTTCTTGGATTGATCCTTTGATCATTATGTAGTGTCCTTCTTTGTCTCTTTTAATGGCCTTTATTTCAAAGTCTATTTTATCTTACATGAGTATTGCTCCTGCAGCTTTCTTTTGGTCTCCATTTGCATGATATATCTGTTTCCAGCCCTTCACTTTCAGTCTGTATGTGTCTGTTGGTTTGAGGTGGGTCTCTTGTAGACAGCATTTATAAGGGTCTTATTTTTGTATCCATTCAGCCAATATTTGTCTTTTGGTTGGGGCATGCAACTCATTCACATTTAAGGTAATTATTGATAAGTATGATCCTGTTGCCATTTACTTTGTTGTTTTGGGTTTGAGTTTATAAACCTTTTCTGTGTTTCCCATCTAGAGAAGCTCCGTTAGCATTTGTTGAAGAGCTGGTTGGTGGTGCTGAACTCTTTAAGTTTGTGCTTGTCTGTAAAGCTTTTGATTTCTTCTTCATATTTGAGTGAGATCCTTGCTGGGTATAGTAATTTGGTTGTAGGTTTTTCTCTTTCATCATTTTAAGTATATCCTGCCATTTCCTTCTGGTCTGAAGAATTTATATTGAAAGATCAGCTGTTATCCTTATGAGGATCCCCTTGTGTGTTAATTGTTGCTTTCCCTTGCTGCTTTTAATATTTGCTCTTTGTGTTTGATCTTTGTTAATTTGATTAATATGTGTCTTAGGGTGTTTCATCTTGGGTTTATCCTGTTTTGGACTCTGGGATTCTTGGACTTGGGTGGCTATTTCCCTTCCCATTTTAGCGAAGTTTTCAACTGTTATCTCTTCAAGTATTTTCTCATGCCCTTTCTTTTTGTCTTCTTCTTCTGGGTCTCCTATGATTCGAATGCTGGAGCATTTGACATTGTCCCAGAGGTCTCTGAGGTTGTTCTCATTTCTTTTAATTCTTTTTTTCCTCTCTGTTTCACTTATTTCCAACATTCTATCTTCCACCTCACTTATCCTATCTTCTGCTTCAGTTATTCTACTGTTGGTTCCATCCAGAGTGCTTTTGATCTCAGTTATTGCACTCATCTCTCACGCTAGTAAAGTAATGCTCAAAATTCTCCAAGCCAGGCTTTAGCAATATGTGAACTGTGAACTTCTTGATGTTCAAGCTGGTTTTAGAAAAAGCAGAGGAACCAGAGATCAAATTGCCGACATCCGCTGGATCATGGAAAAAGCAAGAGAGTTCCAGAAAAACATTTATTTCTGCTTTATTGACTATGCCAAAGCCTTTGACTGTGTGGATCACAATAAACTGTGGAAAATTCTGAAAGAGATGGGAATACCAGACCACCTGATCTGCCTCTTGAGAAATTTGTATGCAGGTCAGGAAGCAACAGTTAGAACTGGACATGGAACAATAGATTGGTTCCAAATAGGAAAAGAGGTACGTCAAGGCTGTATATTGTCACCCTGCTTATTTAACTTATATGCAGAGTACATTATGAGAAATACTGGACTGGAAGAAACACAAGCTGGAATCAAGATTGCCAGGAGAAATATCAATAACCTCAGATATGCAGATGACACTACCCTTATGGAAGAAAGTAAAGAGGAACTCAAAAGCCTCTTGATGAAAGTGAAAATGGAGAGTGAAAAAGTTGGCTTAAAGCTCAACATTCAGAAAACGAAGATCATGGCATCTGATCCCATCACTTCATGGGAAATAGATGGGGAAACAGTGGAAACAGTGTCAGACTTTATTTTTCTGGGCTCCAAAATCACTGCAGATGGTGACTGCAGCTATGAAATTAAAAGATGCTTATTCCTTGGAAGAAAAGTTATGACCAACCTAGATAGCATATTCAAAAGCAGAGACATTACTTTGCCAACAAGTGTTCGTCTAGTCAAGGCTATAGTTTTTCCTGTGGTCATATATGGATGTGAGAGTTGGACTGTGAAGAAGGCTGAACGTCGAAGAATTGATGCTTTTGAACTGTGGTGTTGGAGAAGACTCTTGAGAGTCCCTTGGACTGCAAAGA
Organism: Bison bison bison; assembly: GCF_000754665.1. Classification (NCBI taxonomy): domain Eukaryota; kingdom Metazoa; phylum Chordata; class Mammalia; order Artiodactyla; family Bovidae; genus Bison; species Bison bison. The sequence continues at coordinate 3,633,274 of NW_011494870.1, read as the reverse complement.
GATCCAACCAGTCCATTCTGAAGGAGATCAGCCCTGGGATTTCTTTGGAAGGAATGATGCTAAAGCTGAAAGTCCAGTACTTTGGCCACCTCATGCAAAGTGTTGACTCATTGGAAAAGACTCTGATGCTGGGAGGGATTGGGGGCAAGAGGACAAGGGGAAGACAGAGGATGAGATGGCTGGATGGCATCACTGACTTGATGGACGTGAGTCTTAGTGAACTCTGGGAGTTGGTGATGGACAGGGAGGCCTGGCGTGCTGTGATTCATGGGGTTGCAAAGAGTCGGACACGACTGAGCAGCCGATCTGATCTGATCTGATCTGATTGCATTATTCGTTATTGACTGACTCTTCTTTATTTCTTCTAGGTCCTTTTTAAACATTTCTTGCATCTTCTCAGTCCTTGTCTTTAGTCTATTTATCTGCAACTCCATTTTTTTTTTTTTTTCCAAGATTTTGGATCATCTTTACTATCATTATTCTGAATTCTTTTTCAGGTATACTCCCTATCTCTTCCTCTTTTGTTTGGTTTGGTGGGCATAGATCATGTTCCTTTCCCTGCTGAATATTTCTCTGCCTTTTCATTTTGTTTAGATTGCTATATTTGGGGTCCCTTTTCTGTAGGCTGGAAGTTTGTGGTTCCTCTTTCTTGTGGAGCCTGCTCCCTATGGGTGTGGTTGGACTAGTGGTTTGTCAAGGTTTCCTGGTTAGGGGAGCTTGTGTCTGTGTTCTGGTGGGTGGAGCTGGATGTCTTCTCTCTTATGTGCAGTGAAGTGTCCAGTAGAGTTTTGGGATGTCTATGGGTTTGGCATGACTTTCAGCTTGTATTTTAATGCTTAGGGCTATGTTCCCGATTTGCTGGAGAATTAGCATAATATGTCTTGCTCTGGAACTTGTTGGCTCTTGGGTGGAGCTTGGTTTCAGTGTAGGTATGGAGGTTTTGGATGAGCTCTTGTCTGTTACTCTTCCCTGGAATCAGGAGTTCTCTGATGTTCTCAGGTCTTGGAGTTATGCCTCCTGCCTCTGGCTTTCAGTCTTATTCTTACAGTAGCCTCAAGACTTCTCCATCCATACTGCACAGATGATAAAACATCTAGGTTAATGGTGAAACAGTTCTCCACAGCAAGGGACACTAGAGAGGTACACAGAGTTACATGGAGAAGAGAAGAGAAGTGGGAGGAGGCGATAGAGGTGATTGGGAGGAGAAGAGGGGAAGTCAAAAGGGGAGAGACCAATCAAGCCAGTAATCAGTTCCCTAAGTGTGGAAACAGTGTCAGACTTATTTTGGGGGGCTCCAAAATCACTGAAGATGGTGATTGAAGCCATGAAATTAAAAGATGCTTACTCCTTGGAAGGAAAGTTATGACCAACCTAGATAGTATATTGAAAAGCAGAAACATTACTTTGCCAACAAAGGTCCTTCTAGTCAAGGTTATGGTTTTTCCAGTTGTCATGTTTGGATATGAGAGTTGGACTGTGAAGAAAGCTGAGCACCAAAGAATTGATGCTTTTGAACTGTGGTGCTGGAAAAGACTCTTGCAAGTCCCTCGGACTGCAAGGAGATCCAACCAGTCCATCCTAAAGGAGACCAGTCCTGGGTGTTCATTGGAAGGACTGATGCTGAGGCTGAAACTCCAGTACTTTGGCCACCTCATACGAAGAGTTTGACTCATTGGAAAAGATCCTGATGCTAGGAGGGATTAGGGGCAGGGGGAGAAGGGGACGACAGGGTGAGATGGCTGGATGGCATCACCGACTCGATGCACATGAGTCTGGGTGAACTCCGGGAGGTGGTGATGGACGGGAGGCCTAGCATGGCTGCATTTCATGGTGTCGCAAAGAGTTGGACACGACTGAGCAACTGAACTGAACTGAACTGAAGTGTTCTCCACAGCCTGGAATACCCAAAGAGATTCACAGCATTGGGTGGAGAAGAGAAGGGGGAGGGAGGAAATAGAGGTGACCTGGGGGAGAAAAAAAAAGTCAAAAGTTGAGAGAGCAATCAAGCCAGTAATCACACCCCTAAGTGAAAAGGGGTACTGAAGATTAGAGTCTTAAAGGTAAAAAGTGAAAATGAAGTCGTTCAGTCGTGTCCGACTCTTTGCGACCCCATGGACTGTAGTGTACTAGGCTCTTCCATCCATGGGATTTTCCAGGCAAGAATACTGGAGTGGGTTGCCATTTCCTTCGCCAGGAGATCTTTCCAACCCAGGGATTGAACCCTGGTCTCCTGCATTGTAGGCAGACGCTTTACCGTCTGAGCCACAAGGGAAGTCAATTGATAACAAATACCAAAAAGCAAAGATTAGACATCTAGAGTAGAGGTTAGACTCTCAAAAATACAATATTAAAATACAAAACAAAATCAATCACAAAAATTATTAAAAATATATGTGAAACTTGCTTTAAAAATAAGGTCTTTTTTTTTGGCAAGGTAATAGTAGGTTATAAAAATGAAAATTAAAGGAGTAATAAAGACCTTAAAAAAATTAAAAAGTGATAATAGTAAACATATATCTAGGAATTTCTCTGGATTATTGTGGGCAGTGTGGGGTCAGTTCAGTTTCAGATAGTTCCTTGTTCTAGCTTATAATTGTTCTCACACTCTATAGGCCCTCTCCAATCTTAGTCAATGTTAACTACAAGGTTTTAATCTGTTGCACCTGTAAGTTCCAGAGCAGTTTCCTCTTCTTTGTTTATTTTTGTTTTCTCTGTTTGCAAGTCTCTTCAGTGTCTAATTTGTGCCCTGATAAAAGGGAGCAAAGGTGGTCACTTATATAAGCTCACAGTTCAGTTATGTTGCGGGCAGGGAGGGACACTGTAAACAAATATTGCCAGTGTGTGTGGGGAGTGCTCGCAGTGTATGGACCACACTGGGTTTGCCCCAGCTGCAGCGTGTGCTTTTCAGGTCTACACTGCTCAGGCTCCAGGGTGCTCTGCAGGGGCAGCGTCCAAAGTGGGCCCTGCGTTTGTGCACTTCCCAGGTCTAAGCCGCTCAGGTTCAGGTTCTCCCATACTCTGCAAGGGCACAGACTTGGTTGGGCATGTATTTTGTGCCCTTCCCAGGTCCGAGCAGCTCAGGCGACCAGTGTTTGGCAAGTGCTTTGATTCAGGTGGGCCGTGCATCTTAATCACCTCCCTTGTCCCAGCCGCTCAGTTTCCTGGGTGTGCCGCATGTCTCCTCTGGGCAGTTGATCTCAGGCTGTGAACCCTCCTGGCAGATGTCAAATGTCTGGGATCCTAGGAAGGTGTGGTTAGCAACTGGGAACCTGCTCACAGTTTGGTTGAAGATGCTGGTCTCTGGGGCTGAGCCTGCCCCTTGCCTTCAGTCTCTGGCTGTCTCATGCCTGCCTCTCTGCCTCCTGCATGGGGGAGGGGCCCCTACACAGCAGGTTAGCTCTCCTTTGTTATTCACTTAATCTTTTGTTCTGTGAGTGGGCCAGGCTGCATGTTAGAGACTTTTGCAGGAAAGTAATCCTTTTTTTTCCTCTCTGGTGATCCCACAGTTTGGGTTGCTATCTCACATTAGCTCCCTCAGATTGTCATCAGGGCATTCGGGCCCAGTCCTTACCCTAGGCACAGATGATGCAGCCCGCACCTCCCTGTCCAGCCTCTACTTGCTGGTGGCGGATACGAGTATCTGGGCTACTTCTCTGCTGGCAGTTGCAGTTAGGCATGTATTCTGTCAGTTTTTTTTTCTCCCAGTTATGTTGCCCTCTGAGATTCCAAAACTCCCCACAGATCCACCTGTGAAAGGGTTTCCTACTGTTTGGAAACTTCTCCTCCTTCACAACTCCCTCCCCAGGACGGTTCTCAGTCCCTAACTCTTTTGTCTCTTTTCTTGTCTTTTAATATTTTGTCCTACCTCCTTTTGAAGAGAATGGGCTGCCTTTCTGGGTGCCTGGTGTCCTCCACCAGTGTTCAGAAGTTGTTTTGTGGAAGTAGCTCAGCATTCAAATGATCTTTTGATGAACTTGTGGGAGAGAAAGTGGTCTCCCCATCCTATTACTGCACCATCTTGGGACCACCCCCATTATTTGTGATTTTTTTTTAATTTTTGAAAATTATTAATAAAGGAAAATTAGGTAGTGAGAGGAGAAAAGATGGTAAAGTAGATAATTATTAATGCTGGAGAGAGAAGGAAAGGGAGAGAGAGAAAGAAAGAGAATATTAGTTTGATGGAGACATAGCTCCTCTCTCTTGGGGAAAAGAGGGTTAAGAAGCGAGTGAGGGAATAGATGGAACAGGTCACAGTGCTGGACTTTGCCTGGATGAGTTTGAGTTCAAGATCGTTTTAGGCAGGGCTAACACTTTATGAAGACCCCAAGTGTGCTGGGTGGAGGGGCATCTGGAAGAATAGCACAAAGGCACATAGGGGTTTCTCCCTGAGCCGTGCTCAGTCACAGCAGACTCCATGGTTCACTAAGTCTGATGCATATGAACACGTGTTACATGAATAAAAGAGTTTCTTATCCTCCCTCCACCCACCCAAAAAAAGTGTGGGGAATGATGGATTAAACAAGGTTCTATGTATTTCTTACCTCAGGACTTCTTAAAGCCCTTAATGTACCAGTGTGCACATTAAGGGCTCAGTGATCAGGAATCTCTAAGACAAGGATCTAGTTTCAGTGTTTTCCTAACCTATTGGATCATTGGAGCCTTTTACCAGAAAACATGTAAAGGGACAACATCTCCAAAACACATCTGGGTTTTCTACGCCTGGAACTCTCTTTTCCCCAGTATGTATGTGGGTCCCTTACTGCTCTGCTTCACACGAAGCCTTCCAGTCATGACTCTACTTAAAATGAAAATAACTTGTCCTACTCCAGTACTCCATAACCATCATTTGTTTTATTTTCTACCATATCGCTTTAAATCTAATCTAGTATATAATTTATTTTTTCTCTTTTTTTGGTTTTACTTTCATTTTGTTTATTTATGGAATATCTCCACTAAAATATAAACTCTGTGAGACATAATTTTCATTTCTTCCCCTTCTTTTATAGATACATCTCTTCTTTTACAGCACCTAGAATAGTGTCTGGCATTTGGTAGGTTCTCCAAGAATATTTTTGAATCAGTGACTCTGGAAAACAACTTAGAGTAATAGGGCATAAATCAGTTGGTCTCAGCTTGCGGTCTGGGAGATAAGGTGAGATAGTAAATGATACGGAGAAGGCAATGGCACCCCACTCCAGTACTCTTGCCTGCAAAACCCCATGGACGGAGGAGCCTGGAAGGCTGCAGTCCATGGGGTTGCTGAGGGTTGGGCACGACTGAGCGGCTTCACTTTCACTTTTCACTTTCATGCACTGGAGAAGGAAATGGCAACCCACTCCAGTGTTCTTGCCTGGAGAATCCCAGGGACGGCAGAGCCTGGTGGGCTGCCATCTATGGGGTCGCTCAGAGTTGGACACGACTAAAGCGACTTAGCAGTAGCAGCAGTAGCAGTAAGTGATAATTTCTACAGATACTATCAGTAGTTACCCTGAAGAAGCATTTGTGTTTAAGTTACCATTGTTTAAGGTTCATTGGTGAGGACTGAAGACAGCAATCCCAGGGACAATTTTCAAATTTGGTACATTCCATCACTCCTTTGCTTAAAACCTTCCAACGCTTCTCCATCCCACTCAAGTATAATCCAGTCTTTACCACCATCTCCAAAGCTCTGCATGGTCGCCTTCCTCCCCTAGCCATTTGCTTACTTATCTGACATAATCCAATAGTAATATAATGTGAGTCACATATGTAATTTTCAAGTTTTTAGTAGAAATGTTAAAAATAAAAAAGAAATAAGTGTAGTTAATTTCAATAATCTACTTTAACCTAGTATACTCCCTAATATTATCAGTTCAACACTCAAACAATGTAAAAATTATTGATGCAGTATTTCACCTTCAATTTCACACTAACCTTTGGCATTTAGGTTGTATCATACTTACAGCACATCTCATTGATGACCAGCTACATTTCCAGTGCTCAGTAGCCATATGTGACTTACCTTCTCAGGAACTCTCTTCCTCAGTTTCTCTCCTCCAGATCCTCTGTTCTAACTAACATGGCCTCCTTGCTTAGCCTCCTTGTTATCCTTATAATAGAACAAACACATTTTTGCCTCAGTAGGTTGTCAAATTAAGGAAATATGAAGCACCCATTTCAGTTTATATATTAGATAAATAATTTTTCAAGTATAAGTGCATCCCAGCTGTTACAAGGGGCCTACTGGCAACACTCGGGGACACACTGGCATCACAGGGAATATGCTGGCATTTTATCTCACAGCTCTACACCTCAGGCCATTTGCTTTTCCTCTTCCTTCTGCCTGGAATGTTCTTCTCCATTAACCACACTTGGATCAAAGGCCTTAGGGAGGCCTTTTCTTATGACTCAAAATATAACAAATATATCTGTCTCTCCACAGCATTATTTATTACTTCCTTATCCTGTATTATTTTTACAACTATAATTTATAGTTTTTAAAATCTATTTTTATTTGTGAATTTCCCCTCCCCCATTAGAACATAGGTTTTATGAATATTTATTTTGTTTCTTATTGTCTCTTCAGTGTCAAGCAAAGATGCTTCGTATATAGAAGGCATTCAGTAAATATGTGTTCAATAAAAAAGGGAAGGAAAGAATGAAATAATGCCATTGGCAGCAACATGGATGGACCTAGATATTATGATGCTGAGTGAAATAAGTCAGAAAGAGGAGGAGAAATATTGTATGACATCCCTTTTATGTCAAATTTTTAAAAAATGATACAAATGAACTTACTTATGAAACAGAAATTTTCAAAGAAAACAAACTTATGGTTACCATGGGGGGACAGTGGGGGAGAGATTGTTATGGAGTTTTGGATCAACATGTACACTCTGCTATATTTAAAGTGAATAACCAACAGAGTCCAACTGTATAGCACAGGGAACTCTGCACAATATTATGTGGCAGCCTGGATGGGAGGGGAGTTGGGAGAAAATGACTACATGCATATGTATGGCTGAGTCTCTTCGCTGTCCACCTGAAACTATCACAACATTGTTAATCAGCTATATTCCAATACAAAATTTAAAAAAAGTTTACGAAAAATAAAAAAGGGAAGGAAGACATAGTGGAAAGTTTTAAATATATATATACATATATATATGTGTGTATATATATATATATATACACACACACACATGCACTATTTTTGCAACCCCATGGACTGTAGCCCGCCAGGCTCTTCTGTCCATGGGATTCTCCAGGCAAGAATACTGGCATGGGTAGCCATTCTCTTCTCCAGGGGATCTTCCCAACCTAGGGATCAAGCCTGAGTTTCCTGCATTGCAGGCAGATTCTTTACTGTCTGAGCTGCCAGGGAAGCCTATATGCATATATACATGTATGTATAAATATTTAGAAAAAGTATGGACTTTTGAGTTGAACATTCATAAAATAGAATCTTGAATCTGCTCCTTATAGGTGCCCGGTTCTTAATTTCCTAAAATGAAGTTTTATTACGTATCTAAAATACTGTTGAGAGGATTTAGAAGGTGTTTAATAAATCACTTATTACTTGTTTGCTATATACTGCTGCTATTGCTAAGTTGCTTCAGTTGTGTCTGACTCTGTGCGACCCCAAAGACGGCAGCCCACCAGGCTCCCCCGTCTCTGGGATTCTCCAGGCAAGAACAGTGAACTGGGTTGCCATTTCCTCCTCCAATGCATGAAAGTGAAAAGTGAAAGTGAAGTCGTTCAGTCGTGTCTGACTCTTAGTGACCCCATGGACTGCAGCCCACCAGGCTCCTTCGTCCATGGGATTTTCCAGGCAAGAGTACTGGAGTGGGGTGCCATTGCCTTCTAAGCAGTAAATATAGTGGTATGGACAATAATAATTATAGTAAATAGTAACAGTAATTTTTGTTCTTATGACTGCCAGTCCTTAGCTGTTATTCCAAATTACCCAAATCTCCAAAGTTTGCATCTTTCTGCATAATCTTGAGACTTTTTATTTGGAGGCAGAACTTGTCTTGAGGTGGCATGAGGCTATTTAGAGTTCACATTTATGTAACCTGGTGTGACTATCGAGTCACATATCACTGCAGAAATATTCATGTGGTTGATTACAGATGCTACCTCAGACCCATCTGTGGCTAGTTATATTTTATAAAGCAAATATGCCATAAACTTCCTTACACCTAAAAATTATCTAAATTTTCAAGTACATCTGGTCCCAAGATTTCAACAAAAGAGAGAAGACATCTCTTAGCTCCTTGCCAATCTTGAGGTTTTGCCAAATAAAACATCAAAGAACAGCATACTGTTACTCTTGTCAAGTCTTACTATCCATTCGACTACTGGGTTTCTTAGAAATTTTGAGTTTACATTTTTCTTTTTTCTAACAATCTTAACATATCTAGGAAATTTTTTTTTTAATTGTTTGGGAGAACTCTGTTCTAACAAGTCTGTCATTTTCCCAGTCTGTTGGCAACGTGTGTGCTCAGTCGTGTCTGACTCTCTGTGACTCCGTGGACTGTAGTATGCCAGTTCCTCTGCCCATGGAATTTTCCAGGCAGCAATACTGGAGTGTGTTATCATTTCCTTCTCCGTGGGGATCTTCCCAATCTGGGGATTGAACTCACATCTCCTTCATTGGATGGCAGATTCTTTACCAACTGTGTACCTGGGAAGCCTATCTATTTGCAACAGATCAGAATAATGTCAATAAAAGCAGATCTGGTCACTTATTCATAAATGAGTAGTCTTCTGAGTGGAGGAAGTTCTAAAATTACTAACCTTTTATTTAAAAAAATGCTTTTTTTCACTTAAAAATCCTGATAGGAATTTATATCCACTCATCTAACATGATGAATCTGTAGATAGAATCTTATATCCCCTTATACTGCTGGGGTCAAACTTCTCTGCTGTCAAAAAGGAGCATGAGTACAATGAAGAGAGCAGTTGTTAAGGCAGATAGTATGTTTATGGTGAAGATGTAACTTGTGAAGAATATAACTGAGAACTTGTTGATTTTGCATGCTTTTATCCACAAATGCTTTCCCATATGGCTTCAGCCTTGTGTTCTGCACACGTTTAAAAACTCCCCTGCAATTACTCCTTCTCTCTAATGGTTGCAGTGTGCTAATATTTTTATTTCTTCTGTGTTGTGCTTGTGTGACCAAGTACCTTTCAGCCCAAATCATGGTCCTCTTGCCCATGTCATGTTTAACCTAATTATATTGACTTGAGAGTGTACTATTTCACAGAAAAACTATAACAAACAAAATAATACCAGGTATATATAACTACATAATTTTACCTTTTATGTAGTTAAGTACAAGATATATGTAATGCACACACTACCTGTTTTTTCTTTTAGTGCCACATAGTACCATTTTCAAAAATGCTTTAACCACTGTTCCATTTGAAAAGAATATCAACAGTAGATCTCTTAAAGCATTACTATTATAATCTGAAGGTTTATGTGCCTCAACAATCACATGTTGCAATCCTATCACCTACAGTGATGGTATTGGGAGATGGAGCCTTTGGGAAGTGATTGTGAAGTGGAATTAGTGCTAAGAATGCTCCCTTGCTCCTTCTACCATCTGAAGATTCTGGGAGAAAGAACCATCTATGAGGAAGCAAACCAGACACTGAATCTGCCAGTGCCCTGATCATGAATTTCCCAACTTCTAGAACTGTGAGAAAACTTTTCTGTTGATCATAGCCCACTGTGTATGCCATTATGTTATAGCAGTCTAAACATACTAAGACAATTATTCTTTTTTTTTAATTTTATTTTTTAACTTTCCAATATTGTATTGGTTTTGCCATATTTATCAACATGAATCTGCCACGGGTGTACATGTGTTCCCCATCCTGAACCCTTCTCCCTCCTCCCTCCCCGTACCATCCCTCTGAGTCATCCCAGTGCACCAGCCCCAAGCATCCAGTATCATTCATCGAACCTGGACTGGCGACTCGTTTCATATATGATATTATTCGTGTTTCAATGCCATTCTCCCAAATCATCCTACCCTCTCCCTCTCCCACATAGTCCACAAGACTGTTCTATACATCAGTGTCTCTTTTGCTGTCTCATATACAGGGTTATTGTTACCATCTTTCTAAATTAAGACAATTATTCTAAATCTATCTTCTACAGACCTTTCTATGTTTTATGGGTGTTGATTATAACTGAAATTTGGAATATACATACTTTGAAAAGTAAATATGTAAATTTTCCTGTAAGCACTAGTAGAAACTCATGTACATACTTAATGCTACCTGTGCCCTGTTTTGCACAGATCCCAAACTTATGGCTCTTAATTTACTGAGTTACAATAACATCATCTATTTAAGCATTTGAGGACATATCATGACTAGGCTTTGAAGCAGACTTTGAACTCTTTGCTGGATACTTTTGAAAGCATCATTACTTTGACTAGAAGAATTTCTAGGCCCATATTGCTTTTATTTAGCCCCAGGGAATATTTCCAGTCATCATTAAAAGCAGTGACTCCATCAAATGGAATAAACTGTGAAGTTGCAGTGCCTGGTTCATTCATTCCTTGACTATGGTCATGTAAGTTAACTTACGGAAATACTGTGTGCTATTTTAATGACATGTCACACAGCTTCATAGTTATGAGTACAAGCAGATTTTTTAAAACTAATTATTTGTTGTTTTGTTATTCAGTTGCTCAGTCATGTCCAATTCTTTGCAACCCCATGAACACCATACTGGTTTCTATCTGTCACTATCTCCCAGAGTTTGCTCAAACTCATGTCCATTGAGTCAATAATGCCATCCAACCATCTCATCCTCTGTTACCCACTTCTCCTCCTGCCCTCAATCTTATGCAGCATCAAGGTCTTTCCCAATGAGTTGGCTTTTCACATTAGGTGGCCAAACTACGACTCAATTTTATATCTGGCATCAATGTAAAAGAATCTCAGTTTTTAAGTGGGTTTTAAATTAAGCTGCTACATGTATGTTTTATAATACATGCAAAACGTATCAACCAATATTATGTATTTTTACATCAAACTATGTGAATTATAATTACTAAATTATCAAACTTTTAAAATATTTGTTTCCTTTAATAAGCTCAGGTTTCTGTCAAGGATACCAAAACCCAGTACTCATGATACATTCATTTTTATGATATCATATTACGTATTTATGTAACAGAGAAAAACAAACCTGACTCCATATTGAATCTATTCTTTTAGCTCTATCCTCTGTGCTCTGTTCTCTGTGCTTAGTCATGCTGTCTCTGCAGTTTGTTGCTTGTAGCCTGAAATAGACATGGTAACCCATGCTCAAGAGTCTTTTCTTTAAAGGTGTAACACTTTTCCATGCATATAGAAATAAGTTGCAGAACAGAGAATAGCATTTTTCTTAGAATAGCATTTGTCATTTGTTAGAGGTTTACAGTGACCAGAAACACAGTGACCAGACCTAGATGGACAGTTGCAAGAACAAAGGATTCCAGCACCAGGAAGTTCGCAACAACCACCCACCCTACTCCATTTTTAGTATCTTAAAAGAAGCCTGGATTCTAACTTGAGTAAGATGGTTCTTTGGGACATTAGTTCACCATCTTTTTGTCTTCTGGCTTTCCAAATAAAGTTGCAATTCCTTGCCTTAACACCTAGTCTCTCAATCTATTGGCCCATCATGTGGCAAGCAGTATGAGGTTGGATTCGGTAACCTTTAGATAAGAGCACACAACTATAGCTGACATAGCTGTGAGCTAATGATTTTACCTCTTTTCCTGATCTTTGTCCTGAATGTTTTGGAGTGGTTTAGTTCAGTGGTTCTTAACCTTTGGAAGGCATCAGAATCACCTGGAGGGCTTGCTAAAACTGACTGCCGGTCTTGACCCCAGAGGCTCTGATTCAGTAATATTTATGACAGGTTCTCTGGAGATGCTGATGCCATTGGTCTGGAAACCTCACTTTGCTAATCTTCAGTTACTTTGATCTACCAAGTCAGTGTCTTCTCAACTCAGCACTGTCTGCATCAGAAGAGAAGGAGATATCACTTCCATCACCATCCCTAAGGACACTGGGAAATTTGAAGCCATTTGGTATCACAGATGCGACTTTTATTCTTAGTGGACAATAACAATAAAAGAATCCAAACAAACATAAATTTTAACCAAAATCTTTCCATTCCTTTTTGTTCCTGTTTCTGGCCAAAATACAGACCTTGCTTTCTCAAGCTAAATTGTGTCACAGGTGGTTCATTGTTATGGCTATTTTTTAAGTGACGCTATTTTCTTTTTATCTCAAGAATTTTAATTTTGAACATTTCTCAGAGCCATGGGTTATATTCATAAAATTGTTTTTGATTATCGTCATTCTCATATCCCCTAATTTACAAAGGTCAGGTGAGTTAAAATAAAAACTGTGAGGATATAAGAACATACATTAAATGTTGTAAAATTCGAAACACCATTCAGAAAGTTCATAAAAAAGACTTTCTATTGGTCCAGGTAATATAACACTCTCAGAATTCCTAAAACCATCAGAAACTAGCCATTAGCTCAATTTTCTAAAACAAACACAAAAACATAAGCCTTTGATAGTTGCTCTTATTGCTGTAAAGGATAAACACCTAGTCTCCACTAAAAGCAATCTAATTCACCAAAACATTTTCTTGTATTTTAATTTAGGAACACCACATGAATTTCCTGAAATGATGATGATTAAGTGCACCACAAGTGCACTTAGGAATCTTTCCTTTCCCACAGTAGGCCATTTCCTTTGCTTTAATTCTGGGACTGTTGATATAACAGCTGGTCCAGGAGTTTGAAGGAACCTGTGCCCTGTGGTTCTGTTGCAGAGCAGGTTAAAAAGGATAACTAGTAGAGGTACTTTTCACTGAGGCAGCAGTCGATAGAACACTCTGAGAGCAAGAAACAGGCATTTAAGTAGATTTTGATAAGAGCTTGATAAGAGTCTCCAGAAGTGGACAGGAATTGAACTTATGCCAGCACAGTGGATTTTTTGTTGTTGTTGTTGTTCCTGTTTCCAAGACTGTTCTTGCTGTTCTTATTTCCCTTTAGGCCAAGTGCAATTGATTAATTTTTTTCTGTCCCCAATATTATTGTAATACCTTTCAGGAGAATGAATATATGATGATTTTCTTTTCTCATTACTGTCCTCATATTGTCACTAGAAATAACTAATGTGCCATTCTGTATTATTAAGACATTTGTTACATGAGCGATAAAGAATTAACATTCCTTATCTCATTCTATAGTACCGTTTTGATTGCCAAGGAGCTGGCTCAGATAAAAATTAGCTTTGTGCTCAGGTTAAATTCATTCTGTGAAGTGATCCTATTCCAAATGCATTCTACAAGGATTCCCCTGTTCTAAGTTCTGATGTGGGAGGATTTATCTAATGTGAAAAAAACAATGCTAAGGAAATAAAAAGGGTAGTTTCAATGCATTTAAAATAATGAGGCCTCGTAATGCAAGCTCTCTTTTGTATATAACAGGGAAGGAGAAAAATAGGACAGAAATCTCTACCATAAATTAAAGATAAAAATCATTGGGAAGTTTGATCCATGAGTATATGTGTCTATGTGCATGCTTGCATGTGCATTTTGTATCCTTTACAAAATAGTGGGTCTGATAGATTTAGGCCATGTTAAAAGAATATGTTATTATGAGCCTACTCATTCTGAAGGGGATCAGCCCTGGGATTTCTTTGGAGGAAATGATGCTGAAGCTGAAACTCTAGTACTTTGGCCACCTCATGCGAAGAGTTGACTCATTGGAAAAGACTCTGATGCTGGGAGGGATTGGGGGCAGGAGGAGAAGGGGACGACAGAGGATGAGATGGCTGGATGGCATCACCGACTCAATGGACGTTGAGTCTAAGTGAACTCTGGGAGTTGGTGATGGACAGGGAGGCCTGGAGTGCTGTGATTCATGGGGTCACAAAGAGTCGGACATGACTGAGTGACTGAACTGAACTGAACTGAACTGTTTACATGAAAATATAAACATAGAAATGTGAGGAATGTAGAAGGTGATGGCTAAAAACTTTTTCTTTTTTTTTTTTAAATCTTGTTAACCTGAAGAATTTTTGATTTCCAAAAGGAAAATCCATATTTAGATCTGCAAACACATCTTTGCAAATATTTATTAAGCATGCTTTGTGAGTAGAACTCAGTATGAGCAAGGCCAGCAGAATGATGCTGTGTTTGAAAAAGTTCAGACGTGTTGCCAGATTGAACTTTTAGAAAAGGATTTCTGTGTATGTATGTTTGTTTATTGGTGCTTTCAAAAGAATAATAAGGACCATCATATATTGACTGTTTACTAGAGGATAGGATCTATCTCAGCCATGATACATGTATGGTCTCCTTTCTTCTTCTCTCAAAAAGGAGAGGTCAGATTATGAGGTAGGATTATGAGGTAGTGAGACAGGGTTAAGGATTATGTATGGTAGTTTACAGATGAAGAATGGGGATCAGCAAAGTTAAGGTATTTCCTCAATGTCACACAGTCACTGAGTGGTGGTTCTGTTTAGCCTAGTTCTGTTCAGCTCTAGTTAATGCATTATATCCTCTATTGTCTAATACCTCAGGATGAAGCTTCTTTCTGAAGTCTTAAATGCAGAAGGGCCTCTAAGAGGGAATCATATACTAAGTTTAAAGTCAGAATACCATTGCTGCTGCTGCTGCTGCTGCTGCTAAGTTGCTTCAGTCGTGTCTGACTCTGTGCGACCCCATAGATGGCAGCCCACCAGGCTCCCTCGTCCCTGGGATTCTCCAGGCAAGAACACTGGAGTGCGTTGCCATTTCCTTCCCCAATGCATGAAAGTGAAAAGTAAAAGTGAAGTCGCTCAGTCGTGTCCGACTCCTAGCGACCCCATGGACTGTAGCCCACCAGGCTCCTCCGTCCATGGGATTTTCCAGGCAAGAGTACTGGAGTGGGTTGCCATTGCCTTCTCCGCAGAATACCACTGGTTATAGACAAATCTACATTTTCTTAACTAACACATTGCATAAGATAGATCTTTTTAGGCTGTAAATTGCTACAGTTTTGTAATTGTAATTCTAGGACATCAAATATCCTATGGGTATGGCCCCTGGTACAATATATGGTGAGAGATATTTTAAAGGTGTTGCTTCTTCTGTTAATAAATTATACGTATTCATAGAAAGGTCCATTCACTTTTGTAAGCTTTCGGTGAAATAGCCTCAGTGTTTAGTAAAAAAACAAACCATGTCGGAGCAAGTAACTGCACCCCGTAAAACTCGAATGTAACAAGTGTCTGGAATCCAAACTCAGGTGTAGGCTTTCATAATTACTGGGAGGTTTGTGTGGACACTGGATACAGGCTTTAATGACCCTGTGATAATAGATAATGCTTCTCATTCTAGAGAAATAATTTCATTCAACAGCCATTAAAAGAAGCTAAATTTCCAGCCAGACCTAGGTCCAATGATATTGGGTCACCTGGATGTTTCAGCATGAAACTTTAAGGTCACAAGCTTGACTTTTAGTTAGTTACAGAAACTGGCACCCAATTAAAATGCTCCTTGGCAAGCAACTTTCTTGGGCAAAGCAGACTAATTACTGTAGGGAATGAGGAGAGCCATGCTTTAAATCATACTGTCTAACCTCAGAAGCAGGAACAGGTCAGTGCCAAGAATATAGCTGCAGAGGGTAGTGAATAGGAAGGAATAAAATTTGCACTGATATTAAATCTTACCTACCTGAAAGGGCACTGAATGACACTAAACCTCATTCTTGGGTTTAGTTGATAACTGTCCAAAACTTTAATATGTGAGACATGTACAAATTTGTGCATCTAACACTTAAGTTCTTACTGTATTCACATTTTAAAGTTACAATTGTGTTGGAATTGATGTTATTCTCAACATATGTGATAAATCAGTTCAGTTCTTTTCAGCTGCTCAGTTGTGTCCAACTCTGCAATTCCATGGACTGCAGCATGCCAGGCTTCCCTGTCCATCACCAACTCCCAGAGCCTACTCAAACTCATGTCAATTCAGCACATGATGCCATCCAACCATCTCATCTTCTGTCATCCCCTTCTCCTCCTGCCTTCAATCTTTCCCAGCATCAGGGTCTTTTCCAATGAATCAGTTCTTTGCATCATGTGGCAAAAGTATTGGAGTTTCATCTTCAGCATCAGTCCTTCCAATGAAAATTCAGGACTGATTTCCTTTAGGATCAACTGGTTTAATCTCTATGCAGTCTAAGGGACTCTCAAGAGTCTTCATCAACACCACAGTTCAAAAGCATCAATTCTTCAGTGCTCAGCTTTCTTTATAGTCCAAGTCTCACATCCATACATGACTATTGGAAAAACCACAGCTTTGACTAGACAGACCTTTGTTGGTAAAGTAATGTCTCTGCTTTTTAATATGCTGTCAAGGTTTGTCATAGCTTTTCTTCCAAGGAGCAAGCATCTTTTAATTTCATGGCTGCAGTCACTATCTGCAGTGATTTTGGAACCTCCCAAAATAAAGTCTCTCACTGTTTCCATTGTTTACTCATCTATTTGCCATGAAGTGATGGGACCAGATGCCATTATCTTCGTTTTCTGAATGTTGAGTTTTAAGCCAACTTTTTCACTCTCTTTTTTCACTTTCATCAAGAGGCTCTCTAGTTCTTCTTCACTTTTTGCCATAAGGGTTGTGTCATCTGCATATCAGAGGTTATTAATATTTCTCTTGGCAATGTTGATTCCAGCTTATGCTTCATTCAGCCGAGCATTTTGCATGAGGTACTCGGCATATAAGTTAAATAAGCAGGGTGACGATATACAGCCTTGACATACTCCTTTCCCAATTTGGAACCAGTCTGTTGTTCCATGTCCAGTTCTAACTGTTGCTTCTTGATCTGCATACAGATTTCTCAGGAGGCAGGTCAGGTAGCCTGGTATTTCTATCTTTTAAGAATTTTCCATAGTTTGTTGTGATCCATACAGTCAAAGGCTTTGGCATAGTCAATAAAGTAAAAGTAGATGTTTTTCTGGAACTCTCTCGCTTTTTTGGTGATCCAGCAGATGCTGGCAATTTGATCTCTGGTTCCTCTGCCTTTTCTAAATCCAGCTTGAACATCTGGAAGTTCATGGTTCATGTACTGTTGAATTCTGGCTTGGAGA
>NW_011494870.1:3605665-3616026 GCF_000754665.1 Bison bison bison | reverse complement strand
AACTGACCTTCTCCAGTCCTGTGGCCACTGCTGAGTTTTCCAAATTTGCTGGCATATTGAGTGCAGCACTTTCACAGCATCATCTTTTAGTATTTGAAATAGCTCAACTGGAATTCCATCACCTCCTCTACTTTGTTCGTAAAGATGCTTCCTAAACATTGTAAGGATCCTGAGGCCCACTTGACTTCACATTCCAGGATGTCTGGCTCTAGGTGAGTGTTGACACCATCGTGGTTATTTGGATGTTAAATAGCTGCTTGAAATTATTTTTCAATTAATGGAGGTGAATGTGGCTTGCCTGCTTTAATAATTTTTTTTCTCCTTTTATTTGTTGTATTCTACTGTGATATGATCACAGGCTAGAAGTAAACAGGAAGATCTCAATGTTTTCTTGAGAATAATAAGGGATGACATTGTCTGACCTACTTTTTAATGATTTACATAAAGAATCTATGCGTGATGGTAATTCTCATAGCTTAAAAAAAAAAAAAAAAACAACTCAGTAGATTTATAGTCACTTCCTAAATGTTTGACCTGCTTCCTGGTTCAGCTAAAGCAAAGGTGGATAATGTCTCAACACTCTGTAGAGAAATCTGTGATTGCTAGGTATAGCACAGACACACAGAAATAAGTATAAACTTACACAGGCACACACACACACACACACACACACAGGAATAAGCCTCACCAGAATTCTACAAAGAAAGGCTTTAGTTGGTTTCTCTCCTCTAAAAAATGAATTTTGACTCTTGTAGACAGATTACATTCAATTCTGTCTTTTAAAAATAATAATAATTATGAACTCCTTAACTAAGGAGTGTTTGAAGATTAAAAAAGGAGATATTCTGAAAATGATAGAACCCAACCCACAAATTAAAGTTTTACAAATATCATATCCCTATATAAATAAAAAAGCATAGTAGATATATGTTTTAATATCAACTTGCCAACTTTAAATATAAGAAAAAGGTGATAAACTGAAGCCACATTGCTCAACACTGTTGAATCTTATTGTATTGTATGTGCTTTGTGTTGAAAGAGATACCATCTGCTTCTCTGTGATTGCTTCTTTCTCTGGGGCTTTGTTAGTAAATCACATGTATGTATGTCTTGACTATGTCTTATTTTCAACTACTGCAGCTTAATTAATATGTGACTATGTATGGTTTGTTTTTTTCTTATAAGTTCTGCATGATGCTGGCTATAGTTGTGTAATGTTTCAGCTCTTCTCTTTGACAACTGCATTATTCTGCTCAATGTGTTCCCCTTGCTCTGGTGATTATGGAGCTTTACACCTTCTCATAAGTAGTTGTTGTCGTTCACTCGCTCGGTTGTGTCTGACTCTTTGTGACCCCATGGACTGCAGTATGCCAGGCTTCCATGTCCTTCACCATTTCCCGGAGTTTGTTCAAACTCGTGTCTACTGAAGTGGTGATTCCACCCAACCATCTCATCCTTTGTCATCCCCTTCTCCTCCCGCCTTCAATCCTTCCCAGCATCAGGGTCTTTTCCAATGAGTTGGCTCTTTCCATCAGGTGCCCAAAGTATTGGAGTTTCAACTTCAATATCAATCCTTCCAATGAATATTCAGGGTTGATGGCCTTTAGAATTGACTGGTTTGATCTTCTTGCAGTCCAAGGAACTCTCAAGCATCTTCTTGAGCACCACAGTTCAAAAGTATCAAATCTTCATTGCTCAGCCTTCTTTATGGTCCAACTCTCACATCCATACATGACTACTGGAAAAACCATAGCTTTGACTAGATGGACCTTTGTTGGCAAAGTTATGTCTCTGCTTTATAATATGCTGCTTAGGTTTGTCATAGCTTTTCTTCTAAGGAGCAAGCATCTTTTAATTTCATGGCTGTAGTCACCATCCACAGTTATTCTGGAGCCCAAGAAAAAGTCTGCCACTGTTTTCATTGTTTTCCTGTCTATTTGGCATGAAGCTATGGGAACGGATGCCATGATTTTCATTTTTTGGATGTTGAGTTTTAAATATCAATAACTTTATATATGCAGACGACACCAACTTTATGGCAGAAAGCAAAGAGAAATTAAAGAGCCTCTTGATGAAGGTAAAAGAGGAGAGTGAAAAAGCTGGATTAAAACTCAGCATTCATAAGGAGTGTTGCTGTGTATTTGAGACGTAAGTAAAAAACTGATCCTGCATGTTTGTAGCACCATGGATTTTCAACTTTAGTATCACCAAGCTCTCCTCTGGGAATCATAGTTGAGAAGTGGCTCAAGGGAATTTATTGCTTTACCACTTTTCATGTACTGTTGTGAAAAATCAATTGTTCTATGGCTGAAGGCCCTCTCTGTGTAGTAGTCTTCACAGTTAAAGCTGTTTGAAGAAGAATTTGAAAGGTTGTTAACACTTTCATAGGAATTCCTCCTGCTGAGTGGTGAAGGAGAACTCTCTGTAATTCTTAGAGCAGTGCTGTCCCTTAGAACTTTCTGTGATGAGAAAAGTGTTCTATATGTGTGTTGTCCAGTATGTTGTTGTTGTTTAGTCGCTCAGTTGTGTCCAACACTTTTGCAACTCCAGGGACCGCAGCCTGCCTGGCTCCTCTGTCCATGGGATTTCCCAAACAAGAATACTGGAGTGGGATTGCCATTTCCTTCTCCAGGCGATCTTCCTGACCCCAGAATTGAACCCACATCTCCTGCATTGGTAGGTGGATTCTTTACTACAGAGCCATCTGGGAAGCCCAGTCCAGTATGTTAGCCACTACTTACACGTGCTGTTGGGCACTTGAAATTGTGGCTAGTGTGAAGAGGAAATGAATTTTATGTTTCACTTCAAGTATATATTTTCTGTACAATATTATATAAGTTACAGGTGTATCATATAGTGATTTGAAGTTTTTAAAGGCTACACTTCATTTATAGTTATTATAAAATTTGGACTATATTTCCCATGATATACAGTATTTTATACCTAATACCTAATAATTTGTACTTCTGAATCCCCGTTTCCTTGTATTGCCCCTCTCTTCCCTCTCCCCACTGGCAGCCACTAGTTTGTTCCCTAGATCTGAGTATATTTTAGATTACACATATAAGTGATATCATACAGTATTTGTCTTTGTCTGACTTATTTCACTTAGCATACTACCCTCCATGTCCATCCATGTTGCTTCAATGGCAAAATTTTTGTTTTTAAATAGCTTAGTATTTTATACATATATATTCCATTGTGTATATGTGTGAGTGTGTATTTATATATATAACAACTTCTTTATCCATTCATCTGTTGATGGACACTTAGGCTGATAAATTTTATTTAATTAAGTATGATTTAAATGGTCACTTATGGCCAGTAGCTATAATGTTACACAGTGCAGCCCTAGAGGATAACTGAGAATTTTTGTCCAGAAATTTGGTTTGTGATATATCTGTGTAGTCCTACTTTGTATTTGGGGTTCTGTCATTGATTTTAAATTGCATAATTATTGAAAAGACACATATATGTGCACTTATATCTGTGTGTATATGTATATGTGCATGCGTATGGATATAGATATATGACTACCTTTCAGGAAGCCACCAATCTTGAAAGAGAGATGAGTACATGATGCAATTAGAGAATGTATGTATAAAGTTCAATAAGGCTACTTCTTTTGATTTTCCTTGAATCAGAGAAGAAGAAATTAATGAAGTGCTATTATTTGATTAGCTGTAAATCTAAGTATACCCTAAGGTCCACTCATTATTATTGATACTATACAGGACGTCATCTTATACTCATGGATATTTAGAATACAAGATCATGAAAATTCCTTTACCGTGTAAGAAGTTGCACCTGAGCTTTTCTGACCTATAGAGCTTCTGGCGTCATGCAGACATTACTATTCTACGAAGCCCTCGTTTAACCTTTTTGATGGATTAGGTGACACATGGTAATACACTGGCTACATTACAAACAAGAATTTAAAATGTCTTTCATGAGATTATGCTCTGGAGTCAGCTCTATACTACATTAAAATCGTCAAATCAATTTTTGGATTTGGTTATAGAACAGATTGCAGCAATATAATACCATCATTTGAATGTTCAGTAAAATTCTGTTTTTTTGGCATTAGGCATATGGAAGATAATGTTAGTCATTATGAACTGTGAAAATCCTCTAGTCCATTTAGGTAGTCAGTAAAAATTTATTGAATGTTGGTATTGATTGAACTCTCTACTGGAAAGAATGTTCAAGTCACATGCCATTCTATCCATAGGCAAATGTTAATTTTTTCACTGAGTTAAAAATGTTGACTTTATTTTTCGGATAATTTCCCTTCTTTTTAGAAGTTTTTGTTGTTTTCCATAATAATGCAATATGTGATTATAATAGGTTTACAAAACAGGGAAAAGCAGGAATCAGAAAATTTGTCAAACATTAAATAAAATATACTCACTGATTACTCTTAAAAAAATCTTAATACACTAAAGGTAAGACCATAGAAGAATTCACTTGAAATCAAGAATAAAATATGCACTTATCTTTACAACTATTTAATTATTCTAGAGGTACTGACAAATACAATAAGATACAAAGCAAAAACATTAGTGAATAAGAGGAAATTAATGTTACAATTTGGAAACAAAATTTTTCCCAGTAGGAAATTTTAGAAGACAAACTAAGAATACTAGAAATTTGTACAATTTAATAAATTAATTATGTACCAGCAAACATAATTTATAGATTGAAACTCTGGTGATGGACTGGCTAATTTCAAACATTAGAAGGATGTGTAATTTTTTGTTAATCACTTACTTTCTCTATGCCTCAAATTCATTAGCTATTAAATGGATATGATAAAGGTACTTACTGCACAGAATTATATGTATTAAATAGCATGGTTCATGTAAATTAACAAAGTATCTGGCACATAGTATATGTTTAATAAATGCTAGTAAACTATCACTGTGGTTGCTACAATGATATATATAATGAAATGATACTGCTACAGTAGTAAAAATGGGGAAAATAGGAAAGTATGAAAACATTAATGCAAAAGATGGTAGAAATAAGTTGGGAATTTTGGACTTTTTAAAAACTAGACTGTAGAAAGACTGTAGATGATGAATATCATAAACCCTATTGCAACTGTTGACTTAAAATAGGTACAAATAATGAGCCAAGAGTATAGATAAAATAGAGAAATAAAAAATATTAAGAAATATTAATAATAATATTAAGAAAAAGAGAAAAAGGAATAAAAAACAGAACTGAAAGCAAGCAATTTAAAATTTATAGATTTGTATCCAACCATATTAATAAACAGAAATTATTCAACCACACAGTCTTCTTAGGTGGCTCAGTGGTAAACAATCCACCTGCCAATGCAAGAGATGCTGGAGATGTGAGTTCTATCCCTAGGTTGAGAAGATCACCTGAAGGAGGAAATGGCAACCCACTCCAGTATCCTTGCCTGGAGAATCCCATGGATAGTGGAACCTGGTAGGCTACAGTCCATGGGGTCACAAAGAGTCAGATACGACTGAGCAACTGAGCATGCACACACGCATGTACACATTCTACCACACAATTAAAAGACTGAGCTTGTCAAACTGGATAAGATTTAAGACCCAACTATAAAAAGTCTAAAAGAAAACCACTTTAAATATAGGAATGACACACATTAAAAGTAAATATCTGATAAAAGATGTACTATGGAAAGATTAATTTTAAAATGATGTAGTTATATTAATATAATACAAATTATAAACATAACAAAGAATACTACTAGAGATATTAAAAGAAAGAAAGATATTAAATACTGATTAAGTGGTCAAATAAGAAAACGTGACAATACTAAATAAGTCTGTACCTAAGAAAGGGGTTTGTCACAAAACAAAGAATGATAAAACTGAAGAAAGAAATATACAGATCCACAGTGGTCATTAGAGACTTCAAAATCTGTCTCTCAATAATCAATGAAGTAGAAAAAAATCAGTGAGAATGTGGAAGGTTTTAATGTAGCTATCAACCTCAACTATCAACCAAAATGACCTAATTGACATTTCAAGAATACTCTAAACAATATCAGCAATTCAAGTACACTTACAAACTTCACCAAAATAGACTATATTCTGAGTCATAAAATATCTCAATAAATTTACAGAAATTGAAATCATACATAGTATGATTCGAGTATT
Source organism: Bison bison bison (assembly GCF_000754665.1). NCBI lineage: Eukaryota > Metazoa > Chordata > Mammalia > Artiodactyla > Bovidae > Bison > Bison bison. Next base: position 3,609,871 of record NW_011494870.1, on the reverse strand, counting down.
GATTGGGTTGAATCAGTAGATCAAGTTGGGAAGACCTGATATTTTAGAAATGTTAAATCTCAATATCCACACACACGGAGTATCTCCATTTATTAACTTCTTTTTTTTCCATAAGAGTTTTATAGTTTCCCTTGTATCAGTCTTGCAGATGTTTTATAAGATTTATACTTAAATATTTCATTTCTGGAGATGCTAATGTAAATGGTATAGTATTTTAAATTTCAAAGTCCAGTTGTTCAAGGCTGGCATATAAGAAAAGCAGCTGGCTTCTGTATATTAACCTTTTTTTTTTTTAATTTAATTTTATTTAACTTTACAATATTGTATTGGTTTTGCCGTATATCAAAATGAATCTGCCACAGGTATACATGTGTTCCCCATCCTGAACCCTCCACCCTCCTCCCTCCCCATACCATCCCTCTGGGTCGTCCCAGTGCACCAGCCCCAAGCATCCAGTATCAACTTTATTATAGTCACTTAGCTCAAGGAGCTTTCTCATTGATTCTTTGGGATTTTCTACATAGGCAATCGCATCATCCACAAATAATTCAGTTTAATTTCTTCCTTTGCACCTGTTTACCTTTCTTTTCTTTATTTTCTTATATATTTATTTAGGACTTCCAGATTATGTTGAAGAGCAGGGGTGACCTGGGACACCTTTGTCTTGTTTCTGAACTGAGAGGGAAAGCTTCTAGGTTATCACTATTGAGTATAATGATAGATGTAGATTTTTCGCCAATGTTCTAACAAGTTGAGGAAGATCCCTTCTATCCATGGTTTCATAACAGTTTTTATAAAAAAATGACTGATTTTTGTCAAATGCATTTTCATATCTTCTGATATCATCATCTTACTTTTTTCCTTTGGATTCTTAATATGATGGATTATACTTGATTTTCAAAAGTTGAACAAAGCCTGCATACTTGGAATAAATTCCATTTGGTCATGGTGCACAGTTATTTTCATACATTTTTAGGTTTGATTTGCTGTTATTTTGTTGAGGATTTTTGCATCTGTGTTCATGAGAGATACTAGTCTGTAGTTTTCCTTTCTTGTAATATTTGTCCAGTTTTGGTATTAGGATATTCTGACCTTACACACTGAGTTAAGAAATATTTCCTCTCTTCTTTAAGAAGTTGCAGGGAATTGATAAAATTTCTTCCTTAATGTTTGGTAGAATTCACTAGTGAACACAGCAAAGTCTGGCGCTTTCTGCTTTGTTTTCTATTTTTGGTTATTAATAATTGACTCAATTTCTATAATAAAGATAGTTTTATTCATATGATCTGTTTTTATTTGCACGAAGTTTTGTAGACTGTGTCTCTAAGTGAACTGATCCTTTTTATCTAAGTTATCAAATTGGTGGATAATAAATTTTTTGTATTTTTTATTACATTTATTATAAATGGGATCAATAGCTACATCTTTTTTCTGTTTTGGAAATTTGTATCTTCTTTTTATCTTAGTCTAGCTAAACATTTTTAAATTTTATTGTTCTTTTCAAAGAACCGGCTTTTAGTTTGTTTTTTCTCTATTAACTTCCTGTTTTCAATTTCACTGATTTCTGCTCTAGTTTTTATTATTTCTTTCATTCTGCTTAGATTGTATTTAATTTGCTTCTCTTTTCTTATTTTCTTAAGGTACAAGTTTAGATCTGTGTTTTGGTTCCTGATGTTAATTTTGGAAAATTCTCAAGAATTGGGTTAAACCAGTCTTTTTGATGTGTTGTTGAGGTATGGGTGAAGGGAAGCACTCTATAATGTCTATAGTCCTATGATTTGATCTGTCTTTAGTCTGCTTGTGTACCTGGGCTGTGATCTTTATAGGTGGCTCTCAGTCCCCCACAACCCTTCTAGATAGAAGGCTAGATGGGGCTGGAATTAAGTATTTTCCTATTCCACATGGAAGTCTACAGGAGACAAAAATCTGGGTATTTTTCTTCCTTTCTGTCAAAGGCTAGAGGAAGCTCAGTATTTTTCTTCCCCTAGGTGGGTTAGGCTCAGGTAAAACTCTAGTCTATTAGACTCTGGTGAAATAGTTCATTTTTAGGACAGGCATTGTGTTTCAAAATGCTTCCCCTGTGGCTCAGCTGGTAAAGAATCTGCCTGCAATACGGGAGACTTGGGTTTGATCTCTGGGTTGGGAAGATCCCCTGGAGAAGGGAAAGGCTACCAACTCCAGTATTCTGTGTGTCAAAACAGCTACTTTTCCTCACCCTCTGCCAGATACACAAGGGAATTGTTCTCTGATTCTTACTGCAAGAGCCCAGTGTGGCCCCTGGAGGTAAAACTCAAGAAAGTAGGAGTACTTCTCAAAGACTGGATTCACGGGAGGTGGTAAGTATTAAATATTCAAAGGTAACTATAATGCAGATTTATCTTTGGAAGCTTTTAGTAAGAGAGATAGATACAATATAGAGTATCTTATATTGGTATAAATGCAAAGACAGAGTTTGATAAAGATGTTGAGGAAGCAAGGGAAGTTGTTTAGTTCAGAATTATTTTATTTATTTTAATTATTTAATCATTTTATTTATTTAATATTTTATTTATTAATATTATTTATTTATTATTTTATTCCTAAAGTACTACTAATCCAAAAAGAAAATAACTAAACACAAAAAATGCAGTGCTATTGTTAACAATGATAAACATTTATTTCAAGCTTAATTAGTTACTTTTATTATACTGGTAGGAAAAGAAATGCTGTATTATTCTTTTCACTTTACTAACAAGTAAAGGAAAGATTAGAGAAGTTAAGTAACTTGCTGACTAGAAAAGAAATTCTAGGAGAAGGCAATGGCACCCCACTCCAGTACTCTTGCCTAGAAAATCCCATGGATGGAGGAGCCTGGTAGGCTGCAGTCCATAACTGAGAGACTTGCTTTCACTTTTCGCTTTCATGCATTGGAGAAGGAAACGGCAACCCACTCCAGTGTTCTTGCCTGGAGGATCCCAGGGACGGGGGAGCCTGGTGGGCTGCCGTCTATGGGGTCACACAGAGTTGGACACGACTGAAGTGACTTAGCAATAAACAACATGCTCAAAACCTTTTGGACAACTATAATTTCTACCAGGTTTAAAAAAATGACAGAAAAAAAAAAAAGAAAAGAAATTCTATATGCAGATTAGAGACTAAAAGCACAGTTACCTGGCTAATATAGGGTTCTCATAAATTTGTAAAAACATAGGATGTATATAAATGCCAAATGTAGAAATTTGACTTACAGACGTATGGACCAAAAAAAAAAAAAAAGAAAGAGTTGTAGTGTCTGGAAAGGCTTCACTGAGAACAGGGATGAGAAAGATTGAGATTAACAGAGAAATGGTGAAGGGCATTTCAAGAAGCAGTAATGAAGTAACAATAGGGTCAGAAACTCCCCATATGTCTTCAAGAGACACATACCTTTGATGAAATGGAGGTTTTGCAAGGATAAATGTGACAAATATAGTAAAGACTATGACCATTAATTGGAATGAAAATTCCGTTGCCTTTCAAGAATTAGCCTAACATAGCAAGACCAGATCAGATCAGATCAGATCAGTCGCTCAGTCATGTCTGACTCTTTGCGACCCCATGAATGGCAGAACGCCAGGCCTCCCTGTTCATCACCAACTCCAGGAGTTCACTGAGACTCACGTCCACCGAGTCAGTGATGCCATCCAGCCATTTCATCCTCTGTTGTCCCCTTCTCCTCTTGCCCCTAATCCCTCCCAGCATCAGAGTCTTTTCCAACAAGTCAACTCTTTGCATGAAGTGGCCAAAGTACTGGAGTTTCAGCTTTAGCATCATTCCCTCCAAAGAAATCCCAGGGCTGATCTCCTTCAGAATCGACTGGTTGGATCTCCTTGCAGTCCAAGGGACTCTCAAGAGTCTTCTCCAACACCACAGTTCAAAAGCATCAATTCTTTGGCGCTCAGCCTCCTTCACAGTCCAACTCTCACATCCATACATGACCACAGGAAAAACCATAGCCTTGACTAGACAAACCTTTGTTGGCAAAGTAATGTCTCTGCTTTTGAATATGCTATCTAGGTTGGTCATAACTTTCCTTCCAAGGAGTAAGTGTCTTTTAATTTCATGGCTGCAGTCACCATCTGTAGTGATTTTGGAGCCCAGAAAAATAAAGTCTGACACTGTTTCCACTGTTTCCCCAGCTATTTCCCATGAAGTGATGGGACCAGATGCCATGATCTTCGTTTTCTG
>NW_011494870.1:3597018-3605565 GCF_000754665.1 Bison bison bison | reverse complement strand
GTAAGTGTCTTTTAATTTCATGGCTGCAGTCACCATCTGTAGTGATTTTGGAGCCCAGAAAAATAAAGTCTGACACTGTTTCCACTGTTTCCCCAGCTATTTCCCATGAAGTGATGGGACCAGATGCCATGATCTTCGTTTTCTGAATGTTGAGCTTTAAGCCAACTTTTTCACTCTCCACTTTCACTTTCATCAAGAGGCTTTTGAGTTCCTCTTCACTTTCTGCCATAAGGGTGGTGTCATCTGCATATCTGAGGTTATTGATATTTCTCCCTGCAATCTTGATTCCAGCCCGTGTTTCTTCCAGTCCAGTGTTTCTCATGATGTACTCTGCATGTAAGTTAAATAAGCAGCGTGACAATATACAGCCTTGACGAACTCCTTTTCCTATTTGGAAACAATCTGTTGTTCCATGTCCAGTTCTAACTGTTGCTTCCTGACCTGCATACAAATTTCTCAAGAGGCAGATCAGGTGGTCTGGTATTCCCATCTCTTTCAGAATTTTCCACAGTTTCTTGTGATCCACACAGTCAAAGGCTTTGGCATAGTCAATAAAGCAGAAATAGATGTTTTTCTGGAACTCTCTTGCTTTTTCCATGATACAGCAGATGTTGGCAATTTGATCTCTGGTTCCTCTGCCTTCTCTAAAACCAGCTTGAACATCAGGAAGTTCACGGTTCACATATTGCTGAAGCCTGGCTTTGAGAATTTTGAGCATTACTTTACTAGCGTGTGAGATGAGTGCAATTGTGCGGTAGTTTGAACATTCTTTGGCATTGCCTTTCTTTGGGATTGGAATGAAAATTGACCTTTTCGAGTCCTGTGGCCACTGCTGAGTTTTCCCAATTTTCTGGCATATTGAGTGCCGCACTTTCACAGCATCATCTTTCAGGATTTGAAATAGCTCAACTGGAATTCCATCACCTCCACTAGCTTTGTTTGTAGTGATGTTTTCTAGAGCCCACTTGACTTCACATTCCAGGTTGTCTGGCTGTAGGTCAGTGATCACACCATTGTGATTATCTGGGTCATGAAGATCTTTTATGTACAGTTCTTCTGTGTATTCTTGCCATCTCTTCTTAATATCTTCTGCTTCTGTTAGGTCCATACCATTTCTGTCCTTTATCGAGCCCATCTTTGCATGAAATGTTCCTTTGGTATCTCTAATTTTCTTGAAGAGATCCCTAGTCTTTCCCATTCTGTTGTTCCTCTATTTCTTTGCCTTGATCACTGAAGAAGGCTTTCTTATCTCTTCTTGCTATTCTTTGGAACTCTGCATTCAGTTGTTTATATCTTTCCTTTTCTCCTTTGCTTTTTGCTTCTCTTCTTTTCACAGCTAATATAGCAAAGGGGTGGCTTAAATAATCTATTTCATTCTGATTGTTCAAGCACATGTGCCATAATTTATTCTTGCTACTGTTAATAGACTAAGTGACCTGGGGAAATTATCTGTACCAAGAGACACATCATCTCTATCCATTTGTATTGGTTTAAGACTACGTGCTTTATGAATAAAGTATTTTCATATTGAAGGAGAATTTGCGTTTTTTTGCAACAACCTGCACAAAAGCAGACATGTTTGTCTTTTTCGTTCCAGGGAGATTGTCTTTAGCCAAGAAATCCATTTTGCTATCTCTGAAATAAAGGTATAACAGAGAAAATTCAGCTGTTAAGAATAGAACAAGGACTGCCTTCCATTTCTGGTATCTCCTTTCAGTCAGTTTGACCAGTAAACAGTTTCTCTGCCTCTCTTCTGTCTTTCTTTTCTTCCTTGTTTTGTGTGAGAAATCTCTTGATCAAATAGGTAAATCTATGGTTTATCAATGTTCTTTGTATTCCCCCCCTACTCCAGACAATGACTGTAGAAATTAGCAATCCTTTTTCTCTCTACCGATGTCTATAGTCTAGCCATTGATCTCACAGTCAAGAAACATTGGCCTGTGTGCTATGTAATCAGTAACAGACTTAAGCAATTAAAATTGGGGCATATTCTTGGAAATGGAGAGCTGGCCCCCTGCCTTTACTCTTTATCAAAACAGAGAAACTTTTGCATGACTCATGAGGCTCAGAGAAAACTAGCTTTGATCTTCTTCATACTTATGGATTAATTTGATATTTAATTTCAAATATTTTCTACCCCCCTACTCAAGAAAAGGAGATTGAAGTGACTGTTTTCATCTTCATAAACTATCAGTGGGACAAACCAGATCTACACTGCTTTAGGTGTGAGGAAATAACCTTCTTTTCTGTCAACTACATCCCATTACTCTTGCTAAAGACACGCATACCTCTAGGAAAGTTTTGCCTTATTCATTGCCTTGGGACAGAAGTAAAAATTCATCCTTCAACAGCTTCTAATAAACAAACCCTGTACTCCACTGACAACAACCTCTTCCCTCATATCTTTGATGTATCTTAGTGGATAAATTGTGTATATATAAGCAGAGAACTACTGTTACATCCTATGGGAACCTGGACAAGACTCATGATGACAACCATCAAAACACTTCCTATATTTTGAGAAGAATAATATTAAAGATCTCTGATAGAAAAGCTAAGGTAGAAACCTGTGGATTCCAGGCTGTTGACTTGTAGGTCAGTTGATGCAAAACTATATACAAGTCTGAAAAGTCCTTGGAAGGTGTGAAATGTGATTCCTAGGCCAACCAAGTACAACTGAGTACTGGTGATTTTTTGCCTTGATTAACACTGCAAGGCTCTCATACTATTTAAAATGAACCCAACATTTTTTTATTAAGTCCACAGATCATCAAATAGTATGTTTCATTGAATTGATTCAGTTCAGTTCAGTCACTCAGTCATGTCCAACTCTTTGCGACCCATGGACTGCAGCACACCAGGCTTCCCTGTCCATCATCAATTCCTGGAGCTTTCTCAAACTCATGTCCATTGAGTTGGTGATGCCATCCAACCATCTTATCCTTTGTCATCCCCTTCTCCTCCTGGAACTGATTGAATGACTCAAAACTCTCAATTTGGATGCTTTATAAATATATCCCAATTTGAAGGAATATGAATTTTCAGGTAAAGGCTGTACCTTTTTATTTCTAATGCAACAACAGTAAATATATTCAACTTAGAAGCAAATCCAAATTGTCTATTATGTGTACATGAACATCAGTATTTAAATTGCTTCTAACTTTTAATTTTTAACATTAAAAAGGAAATACAGAATGACATTTTCAGTCCAAAAATCAGATATAGTGAATTTAATGCTTCATTATTCTGAATTAGAGAATTGTGTGTGTGTGTGTGTGTGTGTGTGTGTGTGCAAAATTTCCAAAAGGTAAAATAGGAAAGAAAGCAAATTTCATTGTGTTCTCATAAGTAAAAACCAGCTAATCTGATGTTACACATTTATGGGGATAAATAATGCCTCCTGCTTTGAACAATTTTATTTCAAGAGATGAAATATGTATAAAAGTATTACGTATAAAAGTTACATATCAGAAATGATACATTCGTTTAACTGTTTAAGTGTAGCATTTGACTATGTGAATTCTGTGATAAAATGTCACAATCTGTGAAAGTTAAGAAGGGATTCAAGTTCCCCATTATCTACATTGTTCCCTGCAACATTATTTACTAAACTACATTAATGTATTTCAACAGCTAACATAGCATTTAGAAACTTTGGCTGAACTTTAAATTTGTTATGGAAATGAATATGATCCCTTTTTCAAGAAATCTAGTACAGAAGTGGCTTAGTCAAATAAGATAGTGTTTAATAATTTTTATGTCATGACCCTTTTTGATAATCTGATCCTCTTCCAAAGGGGGAGAAACTTACATACAGGAGACATTTTTCATTTAATGTCAGGATGTTCATAGGTCCTCAGAGCTCTTGGCTACTGGTTAAGAACTCTTAGTCATGAATGGAACATTTGATTATAAATCAGTAAACTTAGATCCTTATCCTACTTTCATGCTGATGAACTATGTGACCTTGGATAAATTATGCATTTTTCATGCATCAAAATCATCTATAAACATGGTTGCTAATATTGGTAATAATGTATTCCTTAATATAAAGGAGAATTTCTGGTTCTTTGGAGACATATCACCATATAAATCCAAGATGATTTCATTATTAAAAGTAATGTGTGGCTCAAATATTGTGTATACTGAAAAATGACAGTTTTATATATCTACCGTATTTTTACTTTCTTTTCCACACTAGAGGGCTGAGCTTCAAATGAACTTTTTTTAGGGCTTTCCATCCTTACCAAAGTCTTCCTATGACTATCTAATTTTTAAGACCCTATTTTGATACTGAACTGACATATAAGTGATTAATAACATCCATGCAAAATTATTTATTCCTTAAATAATGCTCTAAGACTTTCACTAAATTGCTTGTGGCACTTCAATCAAAGATTTCTTCTGGATCATTAGAAGTGATAGGCCTTGTTTAATACTGAAATCATGTGGATTTCATTTAAGGAATTTCAAATTGATGCCAGACATCAGTATTTCTTGAAATCATTTCATTTGAAATAAAGCCTTCCTGCGTTTGGTCTCAATTTTCCTATCGGTCTGATTTTAGACACAGGATAGCCATGTCCCTTCATATTCCTGTCTGTAATTTAACATGTCCCTGAGATTTTTCCATGTTAACTAGATCCTAAAAGACAGCTCTCTTGCCAAATTCACTGCCTTAGCTACATATCTTTATTAACTAAATCAAGGCAAGTAAAGATGAAAATTGGAAATGTTAATGCAACAGTCAATCACTAAGAATAACGCAAACCAGCAAACATTAGAGGAAATGGAGATCCTTTGAGGTAAGGATGTGAATCAAGATTTGGCTAGGCTAACTAATCATTTTGGGGGAATGAAATATCAACAATTGTAAATGGAGGTTTGATGTTGAGATCACCTTAATGAGCTATTAACAAATCCCAAGTGCTATAAAAATCATTGGGAGATATGAAACTTTGGTTTGGGGCTATATGGGAATGATTCATTCTTTCTTTGTGGTTCCTGAAATGCTCCAGGCTCAATGGCAATCTGCCTGATTATTGTTGGACCTTTCTGTATTTCATTTCAAATAAGGACACTAAACCACAAAGTAAAGACCATATTCTATAAATTTCCTCCAAATGAAAAACTGCCAACATATGCTTTCCACTGCCATAGCTTGAAGTATATGAATTGTAGGATTCCTTTTTATTCGAGAAACAGAGGGCAAAAGATTTTCTCTTATAACTTTTCCTGATTTTTAATTGGTTTTCAAACTTCAACCTAATTACTGTTTGAAATATAACATTTTCAGGCAAATAAAATGGTATACTTGTCAAGTAGTATTATTATTTGGAATCATAGGATTTATTAAGGTAGTTATTTTTTGAAAACTCACAATATGAGAATAAATATGTAGTCACATATAATGGACAGCATGCTTGAATTCTTTTTAACGGTTTTTATTGAAATATTGTTGGCTTACAATGTTGTGTTAGTTTCAGGTATAAAGTGATTCAGTTTCATATGTAAAGAATATATATATATTACATATAGTAATATGCATCTGTTATCCTAATAACTCCTAATTGATCCCTCTTCACCCCCTCCTCTTTGGTAATCATAGGTTTGTTTTCTATGTCTATTTTATATTTCTAGGTCTCTTTTATATTTCTGTTTTATATAGAATTTCATTTGTATTTTTTTTAGATTCCATATATAAGTGATATCATATGATATTTACTTTTCTCTGTCTTACTGACTTCACTTACTATGATAATCTCTAGGTACATCCATATTGCTACAAATGGCATTGCTTCATTTTTTTAATGGCTGAGTAATATTCAGCCACATATAAAGTAATATAAAGAAGATCTGGTATATATATCTTCTTTGTCCATTCACTTAGGCTACTCCCATGTCTTGGCTATCATAAATAGTGCTACAGTGAACATTGAGGTGCGTGTATATTTTGAATTATGGTTTTCTTCAGATATAAGCCCAGGAATGGGATTTCTAGGTCATATGATAGCTTTATTTTTAGTTTTTTAAGGCATTTCCATGCTGTTCTCTATAGCAGTTGCACAAACTTATATTGCCATCAACAGTGTAGGAGGGTTCCTTTTTCTCCACACCCTCTTTGGCATTTACTGTTTGTAGACTTTTTGATGATGGTTATTCTGACTGGTGTGAGGTGATAATCCTATTTTAGTTTTGATTTTCCTTTTTCTAATAGTGTTGTTGCACATCTTTTTGTGTGCCTGTTTGTCATCTGTGTATCTTCTTTGGAGAAATGTCTATTTAGGTCTTCTGCCCATTTATTTATTGGATTGTTTGCTTTTTGTTGTTGAGTGATATGAGCTATTTGTTTATTTTGGAAAATAAATATTTTTCAGTCACATAACAGAGTATTTCTCCCATTCTGTAGGTTGTCTTTTCATTTTGTTTATGGTTTCCCTGCTATCCAAAAGCTTTTGAGTATAATTAGGTCTCATTTATTTTTGTTTTAATTTCCGTTACTCTAGGAGGTGAATTGAGAGAGATATTGCTACAATTTAGGTCAAAGAGTGTTCTGCCTATGTTTTCCTCTAAGAGTTTTATATAGTATTTGGATTTATAGTTAGGTCTTTAATCCATCTTGAATTTGATTCAAAATGTTTATGGTGCGAGAGAATGTTCTAATATCATTCTTTTACATGCAGAAATACAGTATTTCCAGCCCCACTTACTGAGAGACAATCTTTTCTCAATTGTATATTCTTGCTGCCTTTGTTGTAGATTAATTCACCATGTGTACATGGGTTTATTTTGGGGCTTTCTATCCTACTTAATTGATCTATATTTGTTTTTCTTCCAGTACCTTACTGTCTAGATTATTATAGCTTTGTAGTCTGGTCTGAAGCAGGGAGACTGATTCCTTCAACTCCATTTTTCTTTCTCAAGATTGCTTTGCCTATTTGGGGTCTTTTGTTTTCCATACAATTTTTTTTTTTTTTTAAGTTCTAGTTCAGTGAAGAATGCAATTCGTAATTTCATAGGAATTCATGCTTCAGTACAGTTCAGTTCAGTCGCTCAGTTGTGTTTGACTCTTTGCGACCCCATGAACTGCATCATTCCAGGCCTCCCTGTCCATCACCAATTCCCGGAGCTTGCTCAAACTCATGTCCATTGAGTTAGTAATGCCATCAAATCGTCTCATCCTCTATTGTCCCCTTCTCCTCCTGCCTCCAATCTTTCCCAGCATCAGGGTCTTTTGAAATGAGTCAGCTCTTTGAATCACGTGGCCAAAGTACTGGAGTTTTAGCTTCAACATCAGTCCTTCCAATGAATATTCAGGACTGACTTCATTTAGGATTGACGGTTGGACCTCCTTGCAGTCCAAGGGAATCTCAAGAGTCTTGTCCAACAACATAGTTCAAAAGCAGCAATTCTTTGGCGCTCAGCTTTCCTTATAGTCCAACTCTCACATCCACACATGACTACTGGAAAAACCATAGCCTTCACTAGATAGACCTTTGTTGGAAAAGTAACATCACCATTTTTTAAGAGGCTGTCTAGGTTAGTCATAACTTTTCTCCCAAGGAGTATGTGTCTTTTAATATCATGGCTGCAGTCACCATCTGCAGTGATTTTGAAGCCCCCCAAAATAAAATCTCACTGTTTTCATTGTTTCCCCATCTATTTGCCATGAAGTGATGGGACCAGATGCCATGATTTTCGTTTTCTGAATGTTGAGCTTTAAGCCAACTTTTTTACTCTCCTCTTTCACTTTCATCAAGAGGCTTTTTAGTTCCTCTTCACTTTCTTCCATAAGGATGGTGTCATCTGCATATCTAAGGTTATTGATATTTCTCCCGGCAATCTTGATTCCAGCTTGTGCTGTATCCACCCTAGCGTTTCTCATGATGTACTCTGCCTATAAGTTAAATAAGCAGGGCGACAATACACAGCCTTGAAGTACTCTGTTTCCTATTTGGAACCAATCTGTTGTTCCATGTCCAGGTCTAACTGTTGCTTCCTGGCATGCATACAGATATCTCAAGAGTCAGGTCAGGTGGTCTGGTATTCCCATCTCTTTCAGAATTTTCCACAGTTTATTGTGATCCATACAGTCAAAGGCTTTCTGGAACTCCTTTGCTCTTTTGATGATACAGCAGATTTTGGCAATTTGATCTCTGGTTCCTCTGCATTTTCTAAATCCAGCTTAAACATCTGGAGGTTCACGGTTAACATACTGTTGAGGCCTTGCTTGGAGAATTTTGAGCATTACTGTACGAGCATGTGAGATGAGGGCAATTGTGCAGTAGTTTGAGCATTCTTTTTTTTTTTTAATTTGATTTTATTTTTAAACTTTACATAATTGTATTAGTTTTGCCAAATATCAAAATGAATCCGTCACAGGTATACATATGTTCCCCATCCTGAACCCTCCTCCCTCCTCCCTCCCCATACCATCCCTCTGGGTCGTCCCAGTGCACTAGCCCCAAGCATCCAGTATCGTGCATCAAACCTGGACTGGCAACTCGTTTCTTACATGATATTTTACATGTTTCAATGTCATTCTCC
>NW_011494870.1:3594264-3596780 GCF_000754665.1 Bison bison bison | reverse complement strand
AGTGTCTCTTTTGCTGTCTCGTACACCGGGTTATTGTTACCATCTTTCTAAATTCCATATATATGCGTTAGTATACTGTATTGATGTTTTTCTTTCTGGCTTACTTCACTCTGTATTATAGGCTCCAGTTTCATCCACTTCATTAGAACTGAGTCAAATGTATTCTTTTTAATGGCTGAGTAATACTCCATTGTGTATATGTACCACAGCTTTCTTATCCATTCATCTGCTGCTGGACATCTAGGTTTCTTCCATGTCCTGGCTATTATAAACAGTGCTGCTATGAACATTGGAGTACACGTGTCTCTTTCCCTTCTGGTTTTCTCAGTGTGTATGCCTAGCAGTGGGATTGCTGGATCATAAGGCAGTTCTATTTCCAGTTTTTTAAGGAATCTCCACACTGTTCTCCATAGTGGCTGTACTAGTTTGCATTCCACCAACAGTGTAAGAGGGTTCCCTTTTCTCCACACCCTCTCCAGCATTTATTATTTGTAGACTTTTGGAACGCAGCCATTCTGACTGGTGTGAAATGGTACCTCATAGTGGTTTTGATTTGCATTTCTCTGATAATGAGTGATGTTGAGCATCTTTTCATGTGTTTGTTAGCCATCTGTATGTCTTCTTTGGAGAAATGTCTATTTAGTTCTTTGGCCCATTTTTTTTGGCATTGCCTTTCTTTGGGATTGGAATGAAAACTGACCTTCTCCAGTCCTGTGGCCACTGCTGAGTTTTCCAAATTTGCTGGCATATTGAGTGCAGCACTTTCACAGCATCATCTTTTAGGATTTGACATAGCTCATGTGGAATTCCATCACCTCCACTAGCTTTGTTCCTAGTGATGCTTCCTAAGGCCTACTTGACTTCACATTCCAGGATGTCTGGCTCTAGGTGAGTGATCACACCATTGCAAACTCTTTGGAACTCTACATTCAAATGGGTATATCATCCCTTTTCTCCTTTGCTTTTGGCTTCTCTTCTTTTCACAGCTATTTGTAAGGGCTCCTCAGACAACCATTTTGCTTTTTGTACTTTTTTTCTTGGGGATGGTCTTGGTTCTTGTCTCCTGTACAATGTCACAAACCTCCGTCCGTAGTTCATCAGGCACTCTGTCAATCAGATCTAGTCCCTTAAATCTATTTCTCACTTCCACTGTATAATCATTAGGATTTGATTTAGGTCATACTTGAATGGTCTAATCATTTTTCGTACTTTCTTCAATTTCAGTCTGAATTTGGCAATAAGGAGCTCATGATCTGAGCCACAGTCAGCTCCTAGTGTTGTTTTGGCTGATTGTGGAGAGCTTTTCCATCTTTGGCTGCAAAGAATATAATCAATCTGATTTTGGTGTTGACCACCTGGTGATGTCCATTTGTAAAGTCTTCTCTTGTGTTGTTGGAAGAAGGTGTTTGCTATGACCAGTGCATTCTCTTGGCAAAACTCTATTAGCTTTTGCCCTGCTTCATTCTTTACTCCAAGCCCAAATTTGCCTGTTACTCCAGGTATTTCTGGACTTCCTACTTTTGCATTCCAGTCCCCTATAATGAAAAGGACATCCTTTTGGGTATTAGTCTAGAAGGTCTTGTAGGTCTTCATAGAACCGTTCAACTTCAGTTTGTTCAGCATTACTGGTCGGGGCATAGACTTGGATTACTGTGATATTGAATGGTTTGCCTTGGTAACGAACAGAAGTCATTCTGTTGTTTTTGAGATTGCATCCAAGTACTGCATTTCGGACTGTTTTGTTTACTATGATGGCTACTCCATTTTCTAAGGGATTCTTGCCTACAGTAGTACTTATAATGATTATCTGAGTTAAATTCACCTATTCCAGTCAATTTAATTCACTGATTCCTAAAGTGTTGATTTTCACTCTTGCCATTTCCTAGTTGACCACTTCCAATTTGCCTTGATTCATGGACCTAACAGTCCAGGTTCCTATGCAATATTGCTCTTATAGCATCAGACCTTGCTTTCATCACCAGTCACATCCACACCTGGGTGTGGTTTTTGCTTTGGCTCTGTCTCTTTATTCTTTCTGGAGTTATTTTTCCACTGATCTCCAGTAGCATATTTGGCACCTACTGACCTGGGGAGTTCATCTTTCAGTGTCCTATTTTTTGCCTTTTCATACTGTTCATGGTGTTCTCAAGGCAAGAATACTGAAGTGGTTTGCCATTCCCTTCTCCAGTGGACCACATTCTGTCAGATCTCTCCACCATGACCCGCCTGTCTTGGGTTGCCCCATGGGCATGGCTTAGTTTCATTGAGTTAGACAAGGCTGTGGTCCTAGTGTGATTAGATTGACTAGTTTTCTGTGAGTATGGTTTCAGTGTGTCTTCCCTCTGATGCCCTCTTGCAACACCTACCTCTTATTTGGGTTTCTCTTACCTTGGACATGGGGTATTTCTTCACGGCTGCTCCAGCAAAGCGCAGCCACTGCTCCTTACCTTGGACGAGGGTTATCTCCTCACTGCCACCCTTTCTGACCTTGAATGTGGAATAGCCCCTCTAGGCTT
>NW_011494870.1:3583404-3594164 GCF_000754665.1 Bison bison bison | reverse complement strand
TTCTCTTACCTTGGACATGGGGTATTTCTTCACGGCTGCTCCAGCAAAGCGCAGCCACTGCTCCTTACCTTGGACGAGGGTTATCTCCTCACTGCCCCCCTTCCTGCCCTTCAACGTGGGATAGCGCCTCTAGGCCCTCCTGCGTCTGCACAGCCACCACTCCTTGGACGTGGGGTTGGTCCTCCCGGCCGCCGTCCCTGGCCTCCGGTGTGGGGCGTGGGGTAGTTCCTCCCAGCTGCCGCCCCTGACCTTGGACTTGGGTAGCTCTTCTCTGCCGTTCCTGCGCCATTGCAGCCTGGCACTCTCGGCTGCTGCCCCTGACCTCGGACGTGGGGTAACTCCTCTGGGCCACCGCCCTGCGGGAATGGGGTCCTCCTGGCTTCTGCCCCTGACCTTGGATGGGGGTAGCCCCTCTCGGCCACGCTTAGTGCGCCGGTAGGAGCCGCTGTCGCTCTTAGTGCGCCGGTCACAGTAAATGGTAAATTTGCTTGTTACCATTTGTTTAATACCTGTTTCTCTTACTTGTTAAAGATATGATCATGTCCATTTCATCTTTACATTTTCTAGAACATTTTCAGACATTATATTAATGTCTATCGATGGGGAAATCAACACATATCTCTTGACTATCACATTGATATATATTGTTTGTCAAACATTTTAGACAAAATTCATAGTACCAAGAATAAATTTTTCTTCCTCAAAATTATTTTACAAAGATCAGTTACTTATATAGATCAAACTCACCTTTCTCAACAGTGTACCCTGTCTACATAATCTTAAAATGCTATTAAAATGTGTACTATCTATGAGGTTTCTCTAGTGTGCCTTGGTCCTTTTAAGACTGTGCTTTTGATGTGCAGGGAAAAGTATGTAAGTGGCTCACTTGAAAAGGAGCCCTTTTCAAAGAGTCAGGATTCATTGGATATATCTTATAAAATCTCCACCCTTGCTGGGGACTAACACCTTTTGCAAAGCCTGTTTCTGATGCCCCTGCTTAAACATTTTCAGCATTCAAAATGCTTTAAACTCTCATTTATTTACACATTGATACTTATTTTACTGTGTGACTTTTAACTTCTTGGCTTTTACCTCCTTTCTATAAACTTTGTTTGAACTGTCCACTGACATAGCATGGAGGGACTCCTCATAGAATTGAACTTAACCCTGACCTAACCTCAGTCCAAAAGTTTTTTCAAGTGACATCATCCACCTTTTGTTAAGTCCGTTGATTCTTCTCCCATGAATTGGCCCCTGTGACACTGCAGGCAAGCTTGGTATAGCATCCCTCCATTCTGTCTGGGCATCTGCCACATGTGATATTAGTTTTAGTTCAGACACCTTTTAAACTTCATTTTGCAACATGGGGAGTTGCTTTAATTTTTTTACACCCCTTAATGTATGTTCCCAGTGTAGTTCAGTGAGAATGATTTCTTGATTTCTCCCCCCTTTTCAAAAAGAGAGTGCAATTCCACCTTAAATTTAAAACATGTTAAAATATAATAAGTATAATAAATATAAAATGTTCACAAGTGGGGCTTGATAAAGACAGGGAATTTTTCTTTTCCTGTGGTTTTTACACTATTATAAGAACAATGTTGTTTTATGAGCTCAAATTCTTAAGAGCATAAAGACCGAAGATGAAGTAGTAATTGCCAACTAGTAAGTGATAGATTAAAAGCATATGAGAGGTTCTAAAGTGCCTCAATGTATAAAATAATAATGAACTATGGTATTAGAAGAAAAAAGTAAATTGCTGAAATTATGTTATTTTAATTCTGCCTTCGAAACAGCTATCATGTTGAATCAGTAATATTATGTTTCTTTTTCAGTCTTTGGAGGAATATGACATTTTTTCCCTAATACCCTTCAGATGGTATACCAGAGAGGTTCATCCAACAGAAATGATCTGTGAGCTTTTAATATGAAAAAAGAACAAAAAAAAAATCATGATCCTTGGTGGTAAAAAATTCATCAAAAACTCCACTGTTATATAAAAGTACAAGTCTTTCTACAAAGAGTGAAGCCAGAAAGGAGAGCCTCCGAGAGTGGGAAAATCATATTGATAGGTGTGTTCATGTTTCTTTCTAAACTTTTAGACCAATTTTGGAAGGTCCCAGATCTATTTTAGCTAAGGAACTCCTTTTGAATGTCAGGGCAAGCCTAAAGTTGGGCTTCTGGCAATTCTGTCAAGAGTGACCACCAGTTTTTTGTACTGAAGTTTATATCAGGGCTGTAATTTAACATAACCCCTATTTCATCCATAGCCTATTCTTATGTTATGCCAATCAATAATGTCTCCAGACATTATCAGATGTCCTTTGGGGAACAAAATTGCCTCATGAAAATTTGTAACGTCAACCTTTTTTCTTGCCAATATCCTTATGTCTGTTTACCCATTGTCCATCTGTCACAAACACCCTGAGACACACCAATCCTGAACACTGAACATTTCATCTTCTTTATTCCCATTGCTGGGTTTCTGAGTACTGATTAAAAAAAAAAAATCACACAATGCTTTCCAAATTTATTGCTGCCTAGCAAAGTGTCCTTGTTTCTTTAATCTTCACTCTTCAATTCTCTGTAGCATCTGTTGAAATCGTTACCCACTCTTATTATGATTCCATTTTGTCCCTCATGGCCCACCTTCTAATTCATGGAGAAAATAAAAGCATCAGCAAATAAGTCTCTCAAATTTCTGTCCTGGAACCTAAGAACATATCTGCCTAACATTTCCTCTTTTTATTTTATTATAGAAGGACTCTTCTTCCTGTCCGTTGATAGCTTCTGCCTGTGCCATCTCCAGCCCTTCTCAGGACCCTTACTGTATGAATTATACAGTCAACAACATTTATGAAGTTTCAAACATGTCAGCATAACACAGTTTCTTTTTCCAGTTATTTATTTTCTCTTGCCTGTCTCTTAATAGCTTATATACTTCCCAAAATTAAATTTGTATCACCCCTTCAGTGCCATCCAGTCGTTCCTCAAAGAGCTTGAACACATTTTGTGCCTCAAACTCCTTTCTTCCTATGAACATCTTTAGCCAATATCTTATTTATTATACTTCTTAGCAATATTTTGCCTCTGTTAAATTGCTTAAAAGAATATTTGACATTCCTGCTCATCTTAAAGTTTTCTACTTTTTGTAATGCTACAGATTCCTTTGATTTTATTCTAGTCCTATGGATATTTGCTCTTGGTATCCTTTCAATGGTCTTCTTCTCATACAATTTATGTTCCTCAGGGCTCTCTTCACAGTGCCTCAGCTCATTACTTTCATCTTTTGTATTATTTTAGCTGCCTTCCCATATTTAATTCTACATGTCTAGTTTGATTCACACAGTTTTGAATGAGTTCTGTAGATTGTCTCGCTCAGATTAACATTTTTCTGCTAGAATTTCATTACTTGTTGTAATCCCCTTTTTTTAAATTGTATTCTGCCATCTTATTAACTCAGTCTTTTCTTTTTCTTTGCCAACAAGTAAATGTGTTCATGGTTCTGCAAGGTTAGGACCCTCTAAGCAAGGAATTAATGGAACAAGGGTTAATAGAAAAGCCATGGAAGTTAAAGTGGTGTGAAAAGATATAGTTTTGATCACCACCTCCTATATAGTCTTACAAACTTCCATCCATAGTTCTTTCAGGCATTCTAGTGAGAAATCTAGAAGGCTTTTGGTGTTCATTGATAGTCGTGTCCGATGCTTTGAAAACCCCACAGATGATAACAAGCCAGCCTTCCTTGTCCTTTACCATCTCCCAGAGCTTGCTCAAACTCATGTCCATTGAGTCAGTGATGTCATCCAACCATCTCATCCTCTGTTGTCACCTGCTTCTCCTGCCTTCAACTTTCCCAGCATCAGGGTCTTTTCAAATGAGTCACCTCTTCGCATCAGGTGGACAAAGTATTGTAGCTTCAGCTTCAGTATCAGACCTTTCAATGAATATTCAGGACTGATTTCCGTTAGGACTGATTGGCTGGATTTCCTTGCTGTCCAAGGGACTGTCAAGAGTCTTCTCAAACACCAAAGTTCAAAAGCATCAAATCTTTGACACTCAGCCTTCTTTATCGTCCAGCGTTCACATCCATACATGACTACTGGAAAAACCATAGCTTTGATGAGACAGACTTTCATTGGCAAATTAATGTTTCTGCTTTTTAATATGCCATCTATGTTAGTCATAGCTTTTCTTCCAAGGAGCAAGCATCTTTTAATTTCATGGCTACAGTACCATCTGCAGTGATTTTGGAGCCCAAGAAAATAAAGTGTGTCACTGTTTCCATTGTTTCCCCATCTATTTGCCATAAAGTGAAGGGACGAGATGCCATGATCTTCATTTTTTTGAATGTTGAGTTTTAAGCCAGTTTTTTCACTCTCCTCTTTCACCTTCATCAAGAGGCTCTTTAGCTCCTCTTTGCTTTCTGCCATAATGGTATTGTCCTCAGCATATCTGAGGTTATTGATATTTCTCCTGGCAATCTTGATTCCAGCTTGTGCTTCATCCATCCGCCTGACATTTCACATGATGTACTGTGCATGTAAGTTAAATAAGTGGGGTAACAATATACAGTCTTGATGTACTCCTTTCCAAATATGGAACCCATCCATTGTTCCATGTCCGGTTGTATCTGTTGCTTCTTGACCTTCATACAGATTTCTCAAGAGGCAGGTAAAGTGGTTTGGTATTCCTATCTCTTAAAAGATTTCCAGTTTGTTGTGATTCACAACTGAAAGGATTTGCATAGTCAATGAAGTAGAAGTAGATGGTTATCTGGAATTCTCTTGCTTTTTCTATGATTCAGTGGATGTTGGCATTTTGATGTCTGGTTCCTCTGCCTTTTCTAAATATGGCTAAAACATCTGGAAGTTTTGGATTCGTGTACTGTTGAAGCTAGCTTGGAGAATTTTGAACATTATTTTGCTGGCATGTAAAATGAGTGCAATTGTGTGGTAGTCTGAATATTTGGGGGATTGCCTTTCTTTGGGATAGGAATGAAAACTGGCTTTTTCCAGTCCTGTGGCCACTGCTGAGTGTTCCCAATTTGCTGGCATATTGAGTGCAGCACTTTCACAGCATTTGAAATAGATCAGCTGGAATTTCATCACCTCCAGTAGTCTTGTTTGTAGTGATTCTTCCTAAGGCCCACTTGACTTCATACTCTAGGATGTCTGGCTCTAGGTGACTGATCACACCATTGTGATTATCTGGGTCATTAAGATGTCTTTTGTATAGTTCTTCTGTATATTCTTGCCATCTCCTCTTAATATCTTCTGTTTCTGTTAGATCCATGCCATTTCTGTCCTTTATTGTGCTCCTCTTTGCATGAAATATTCCCTTGGTATCTCTAATTTTCATGAAGAGATCTCTAGTCTTTCCCATTCAATTGTTTTCCTTTATTTCTTTGCACTGATCACTGAGGAAGGCTTTCTTATCTCTCCTTGCTATTCTTTGGAACTCTGCATTCAAATGGGGATATCTTTCTTTTTCTCCTTTGCCTTTCGCTTCTCTTTGTTTCTCAGCTATTTGTAAGGCCACCTTAGACAACCATTTTGTCCTTTTGCATTTCTTTTCTTGGGTATGGTTCCACCTCCTATATAGTCTTACAAACATCTGTCCATAGTTCTTCAGGCACTCTGTCTCTCAGATCTAATCCCTTGAATTTATTTGTCACTTCTATTGTATAATAATAAGGGATTTGATTTAGGTCGTACCTGAATGGTCTAGAGGTTTTTCCTACACTCTTCAATTTAAGTCCGAATTTGGAAATAAGGAGTTCATGATCTGGGCCGCAGTCAGCTCCTGATCTTGTTCTTGCTGACTGTATAGAGCTTCTCCATCTTTAGCTGCAAAGAATATAATCAATTGGATTTTGGTATTGACCATCTGGTGACCTCCACATATAGATTCATCTCTTGTGTTGTTGGAAGAGGGTGTTTGCTATGACCAGTACATTCTCTTGACAAAACTCTGTTAGCTTGCTTCATTTTGTACTCCAAGCCAAACTTGTGTGTTACTCCAGGTGTCTCTTGGCTTCCTACTTTTGTATTTCAGTTCCCTGTGATGAAAAAGATATCTTTTTTTGATGTTAGTTCTAGAAGGTCTTGTAGGTCTTCATAGAACCATTCAACTTCAGCTTCTTTGGCATTAGTGGTTGGGTCACAGATTTGGATTATGTGATATTGAATGGTTTCCCTTGGAAACAAACAGAGATCATTCTGTTATTTTTGAGATTGCCTCCAAGTTCTGCATTTTGGACTCTTGTTGACTATGAGGGCTACTCCATTTCTTCTAAGGGAGTCTTGCCCACGGTAGTAGATACAATGGTCCTCTGAGTTAATTTCACACATTCCAGTCTATTTTAGTTTACTGACTCTTAAAATTTCAGAGTTCACTCTTGCCATCTCCTGTTTGACCACTTCCTATTTACCTTGATTTGTGAACCTAACATTCCAGGTTTCTAGACAATATTGTTCTTTACAGCAGCAGAATTTACTTTCACCACCAGACACAGCCACATCTGTCCATTTCCACTTTGGCTCATCCTCCTTATTCCTTCTGGGGCTATTACTCTGCTCTTCTCCAGTAGCATATTGGGCACCTAACAACATGGGGAGTTCATCTTTCAATGTCATATTTTTGTCTTTTCAATTGTTCATTGGGTTCTCAATGAAAGAATCCTGAAGTGGTTTTCTATTCCTTCAATGGACCATGTTTTGTCAGAATTCTCCACCATGACCGGTCCGTCTTAGGTGCCCTACACAGCATGGCTCATAGTTTCCTTGAGTTAGACAAGGCTGTGATCCATGTAATCAGTTTGGTTAGTTTTCTGTGCTTGTGGTTTCTATAAAGAGAGCTTTACCTCCCCAAACTATATATTTACATCCCCAAAGGGAAGGAAACATAGAACCTTGGGTGTATACCAGGATGTATAAACCTGGAGACACTTGTGTTACAGCTCATGTAGAGACCACTACTTACTTCCCACAAGGGAACTTCCCTTTCTCTATTCCAGGAGAATTTGTTTGCATTAGGGAGAATCATTTCTCTTCTCAGGAAGGAAGGATGTTGAGTGGACAGCATGATATTGAATCCCTGATTCTTAATTTCAGGGCTCCTCTCCTGTTATGTGACACCCATATATGCCAGCTTGTCCATATAGTATCACCCCAGAAGAAGGTAGAAATTGTTGTGTAGTGAACTGATAGAAGTATTGCGATCAGTAATAACAATCTGTCTTGATCCAGAAACCTCATGTTTGAATTGATGGTAATATAAACAAATATAGACATTAAAAACTTAATCATTTTTTACTTTTTTCATGAAAATCATGCCATTTTGTTTACTACTAGGATAGTAAATAATTTTATTATCATTTCTTCTTCTTTTTTTTTTTTTTTTTCTTTTCTGGTATCATACTTCAAAAACATAGAAAAGGGACATTTGAACCAGGGCAAACTTGACTGCTGCATGGGTTCCAGCTATATGTCAGGTTCTCCCTGGTTACTTTGAGAGCTGAAAAGAATAAATTTCTGCCACTTGTAGTCTGTTTGCCACATCTAGATGAGCTCCAGTACACTGGTTGGTAATCTTGGCTATAGAAACTCATCTCTAATAATATTTATTTTCCTTTGTTTTATGGAAATTTTATAGCTCACTTCTTTGTTGTTATTGTCATTTTTCTTCATGACACCAGGTTCTTGAAGTGATTCATCTAGACCAAATGCTTTCCCATAGACAGAGTCATGCGTGTTCTCAGTCTGCTGTCTCCTATCGCAACCACAGCGCTGCACTTGTCGACACATCCCTCAAAACGTGTTGTACCACTAGTGCTCACCCCTTCCCTCTTGAGTTTCTTCCTTTCTTCCTTTAGTCATTTCTACTTTATTTCTTGTGTGTGTGTCCATATCTATCTGTCTCTCTTTCTTGGGCAGAAATAGTCAGAGCATCTAAGATTGGAGAAGAAACATTAAACTTTAAGACATACATGGATAGCATTGTTCCCCCTCAAGAAACTGAGCATCACGTGAAAGGATGACTTTCCTGTATTTTAGGAGAAATAGACTGAATGGTTCTAAACTAGGTAAGAGAAAGTGGAGAGGAACATGGTAATTTTCCTGCTTTTATTAGATTTTCAACATTAGTAGACAAAAAAACACAGAGAAGGGATGGGTATGTAGTTCTTCAAACATTCTTTTATCCCAGTAAAATTATTCTATGAGTAGTTGCCTTATTTATTCTCTTTAAAACTAGTTGTACTAGAAGAATGCATATGGACCACTGTCCCACCAATGTGGAACTCCAGGTTCTTAACATCACAGTGTTTCAAATAATCTAAATTTGAGATATATTTTGGCATGGTGTCTTTCCAACTACCTTGATGCATAAATATTTCTAGTTGACATTCTACTATGCCTAAAATTAAAAGGAAACTGCTCTTATGCTCTGTAGGAAATGTTTTGGAGGGTCTTAAAGAATTTTAAATTTGTCACAATTTGTTTTGAAAGAATCCAAAATTGCACTTGAATTATATCTTACTTTTCAAAGTATTAGGTGAAGTATTTTAAAATCAAAATGCAGTCTTATTAATTTAAAATCTGTCATCATCAGATTAATAATAGAGAATTTAATGATTCTTCTTAGTTTTTCATTTAATTTTTTTGAAGGTCTTAAATACTAGAATTGGGGAAGATAATCTGTTAACAAAGAAAAAGAAGTTGTAATTATTCTATAGTGAGCATTCATTCAGGTATATTTATTAAGTTACTACTCTGGGAAAGGCAGTATGCTAGCTCTTTGGGGTATCAAAATGAATATCTAAGTCAAAAGAGAAATATGGGCTTCTCAGATGACTCAGTGATAAAAGATCTGCCTGCCAATGCAGGAGACTCAGGAAATGCAGGTTCGATGCTTGGGTCAGGAATATCCCTTGGAGAAGGGAATGGCTATTCCCTTGAGTATTCTTGTCTGGAAAATTCCATAGACAGAGGAGACTGGTGAACTACAGTCCATGGGGTCACAAAGAGTCAGACTAGACTGAGCACACATGTATGCAAAGGAGAAATATAATCTCAAAATGTTTATTGAAAAACTACTTTGTATGTGTTTTACTTAATCTTAAGTTTATTTGAGGAAACTAAATATACACAAAGAATTCATATCCACTTAAAGTCACATAGGGGACTCCATGACAGGATTTTTGTTGCTTTAAAATCAGGTCATGGTGGAGAGTTCTGACAAAATGTGGTTCACTGGAGAAGGGAATGGCAAACCACTTCAGTATTCTTGCCTTGAGAACCCCATGAACAGTATGAAAAGGTAAAAAGATAGGACACTGAAAGATGAACTCCCCAAGTTGGTAGATGCCCAGTATGCTACTGGAGATCAGTGCAGAACTAACTCCAGAAAGGGTGAAGAGATGGAGCCAAAGAAAAACAACATCCAGTTGCAAATGTGATTGGTGATGGAAGTAAAGTATGATGATGTAAAGAGCAATATTGCATAGGAACATGGAATGTTAGGACCATGAATCAAGGCAAATTGGAAGTGGTCAAACAGGAGATGGCAAGAGTGGACCTCGACATTTTAGGAATCAGCAAACTAAAATGAACTGAAACGGGTGAATTTAACTCAGATGACCATTATATCTACTACTGTGGGCAAGAGTCCTTAGAAGAAATGGAGTAGCCATCATAGTTAACAAAAGAGTCTGAAATGCAGGACTTGGATGTAATCTCAAAAACAACAGAATGATCTCTGTTTGTTTCCAAGGCAAACCATTCAGTATCACAGTAATCCAAGTCTATGACCCGACCACTAATGCTGAAGAAGCTGAAGTTAAATGGTTCTATGACTACCTACAAGACTTTCAGGAACTAATACCCAAAAAAGATGTCATTTTCATTATAGGGGACTGGAATGCAAAAGTAGGAAGTCAAGAGATACCTGGAGTAACTGGCAAGTTTGGCTTGGAGTACAAAATGAAGGAGGCTAATGGAGTTTTGTCAAGAAAACACACTGGTCATAACAAACACTCTCTTCCAACAGCACAAGAGAAGAGTCTACACATGGACATCACCAGATGGTCAAAAATGAAATCAGATTGATTATATTTTTTGCAGCCAGAGATGGAGAATCTCTATACAGTCAGCAAAAACAAGACCGGGAGCTGACTGTGGCTCAGATCATGAACTCCTTATTGCCAAATTCAGACTTAAATTGAAGAAAGTAGAAAAAACCTCTAGACCATTCAGGTATGACCTAAATCAAATCCCTTACAATTATACAGTGGAAGTAAGAAATAGATTCAAGGAGTTAGATCTGATAGACAGAGTACCTGAAGAACTATGGATGGAAGTTCTTGACATTGTACAGGAGGCAGGGATCAAGACTATCCCCAAGGGGAAAAAAATGCAAAAAGGCAAAATGGTTGTCTGAGGAGGCCTTACAAATAGTTGTGAAAAGAGAAGTGAAAGGCAAAGGAGAAAAAGAAAGATATCTCCATTTGAATGCAGAGTTCCAAAGAATAGCAAAGAGAGATAAGAAAGCCTTCCTCAGTGATCAGTGCAAAGAAATAGAGGAAAACAATAGAATAAGAAAGACTAAAGATCTCTTGAAGAAAATTAGAGCTACCAAGGGAACGTTTCATGAAAAGATGGACACAATAAAGGACAGAAATTCTATAGACCTACAGAAACAGAAGATATTAATAAGAGGTGGCAACAATACACAGAAGAGCTATACAAAAACATTTTTATGAC
>NW_011494870.1:3576467-3583304 GCF_000754665.1 Bison bison bison | reverse complement strand
TGTGTGTGACTTAAAGTGGGCCTTAGGAAGCATCACTATGAACAAAGCAAGTGGAGGTGATGGAATTCCAGTTGAGCTATTTCAAATCCTAAAAATGATGCTGTGAAAGTGCTGCACTCAATATGCCAGCAAATTTGGAAACTCTACAGTGGCTAAGGACTGGAAAAGTTTAGTTTTCATTTCAAGCCCAAAGAAAGGCAATCCCCAAAAATGCTGACAACCACACAATTGCACTCAGCTCATATGCTAGCAAAGTAATGCTCAATTTCTCCAAGCCAGGCTCCAACAGTACCTGAACCTTGAACTTCCAGATGTTCCAGCTGGATTTATAAAAGGAAGAGGAACCAGAGATCAAATTCCAACATCTGTTGGATCATCGAAAAAGCAAGAGAATTCCAGAAAAACATCTACTTCTGCTTTACTGACTGCACCAAAGCCTTTGACTGTGTGGATCACAACAAACTGTGGAAAATTCTTAAAGAGATGGGAATACCAGATCACCTGACCTGCCTCCTGAGACGTCTCTATGCAGCTCAGGAAGCAACAGTTAGACCTGGACATCAAACAAAAGACTGGTTCCAAATTGGGAAAGAGTATGTCAAGGCTATATATAGTCACTCTACTTATTGAATTTATATGCAGAGTACATCATGAGATACACTAAGCTGGATGAAGCACAAGCTGGAATCAAGATTGCAGAGAGAAATATCAATAACCTCAGATATTCAGATGACACCACCCTTATGGCAGAAAGTGAAGAGGAACTAAAGACCCTCTGGATGAAAGTGAAAGAGTTGGCTTAAAACTCAACATTCAGAAAACTAATATCATGGCATCTGGTTCCATCACGTCATAGCAAATAGATGGGGAGCAATGGAAACAGTGAGAGACTTTGCTTTCTTGGGCTCCAGAATCATTGCAGATGGTGACTGCAGCCATGAAATTAAAAGACTTTTGTTTACTCCTTGGAAGAAAAGCTATGACCAACCTAGATCGCATTTTAAAAAGCAGAGACATTTCTTTGCCAACAAAGTTCCATCTAGTCAAAGCTATGGTTTTTCCCATAGTCATGTATGGATGTGAGAGCTGGACTATAAAGAAAGCTGAGCACCAAAGAATTGCTGCTTTTGAACTATGGTGATGGACAAGACTCTTGAGAGTCCCTTAGACTGCAAGGAGATCCAACCAGTCCATCCTAAAGGAAATCAGTCCTGAATATTCATTGGAAATCTGATGCTGAAGCTGAAACTCCAATACTTTGGGCACCTGATGTGAAGAACTGATTCATTGAAAAAGACTCTGATGCTGGGAAAGATGGAAGGTGGGGGGAGAATAGGCGACAGAGGATGAGATGGTTGGATGGCATAACTGACTCAATGGACATGAGTTTGAGTAGACTCTGGTAGTTAGTGATGAACAGGGAGGCCTAGTGGGCTGCAGTCTGTTGGTTCGCAGAGTCAGACATTACCAAGAGACTGAACTGAACTAACTTACAATTCCTAATGAGTTAAATGTTACAGGAGTAGGAGACCTCTATGGACCACAGGTGCCAGTGTTGCCTTTATAGGGAGGGAATAAAAATGAATTAGATTTGTATAGGCTGAAAGGGTTGAGACAATCCGAAGAGAGCTGAGACTGATGTGAGAACAGAATTTTAAAAGCTCATTGGAAACTTGCTGTGAGTACACGAATGAGAGTGGGAATTGGGGGACAAATTGACCATGAATGAATAAAAGAGTCTTGTTGGATGTGAATAATGGATAGAGTTTGCTTCATGATGTTAACTGTTTTTAGAAAGGATAAGCCAAAATTGCAAAGAAAGAAAAATGTGGGCTTGATGCATCTATCTTTTAGGGATCATGGCTGCTGGAAATAATTAATTAAAAGTAAATTTTTATTCCAACAGTTTTGAACTTGAGCTTTTCTTCTATATTTTACCTTAATATGATACTAATGAATCTCAGCTTCAATTTAATTCTTTCTGTAGTATCTCCCTATTTCATATATTCTTTTATTATTGGTTCAGTGAGCCACTCCCAAAACCAGTTAAAGGATTTAAAAAGGAATAATTGGCTAAAGGCAGAATTAATGAAAGAGTATATTAAATAATGCCAGAAAGTAGTGATTATAGATGTTGGAATATCTGGACAGCTTGAAATCCACAAAGATTATTTCAACATTTTATTTTTTATTGTATGCCAGTTTAAAAAGTCTTCTATAGGTATTTACCTCTAATTTTTGTTAAACATTAAACCTTTTTTTGTTCTAGATATTTCTTCTTAATCTTTTTATATATTTCATTCCATTTTCCCCTCAATGCTTTAGTTTCTATTCCATAGTTTTTCTAAATTTTCTAAATTGGAAATATTTAGTATTAGCCACTTCTGTAATTTCCTCCTGTTTCACTTTTGAGTTCCTTGTGTATGAAGTTTTTAATTAAATTTCTTTTTCTCTCATCATTTTCGTTTGCAATTTTTAAATGTCTATTTCCAGTGATTTTTTTTTCTGAGACAGTAAATTAGGTGAATGTCTTTCTCTTAAAGGGAAGACTCTTTTATAATCTAGAATACACAAATACATTAGAAAATTATTAATACTGTATACATTCTCTTGATACTAGAGCATGAGTATTATAGTGAGAAAAATTACACACAGTCATATATTATACTATTATTCTAGCAGATGTATATATTTTTGACTAGACTGTTCCACCCATATCTTAAGGTTTTGGTTCCATGATCCTCAACTGGGGGCAAGGCTTGTTGCAAACAAATATCCCCTTCTTAATAAATTGATGCTAAGCCCTCTTAGCTCTTCACCGATGTAGTTTTTTCAGAAAGGAAATTGACCTTGTTTATTGCCTTTCTTTCTTTTGCTGCCCCAAGTGGATTTTCATGCTTGTGAAAATGAGATGCTGGCAGGGACCAGATTAAAAGAAGGAGGATATTGGGCCCATTTCCTCCTCTGACTCTGCCAAACCAATTGAACTCTTATAAGTAACCCTCCTGCTCTTCCAGACTTGAGCCTCTCCTGTGCAGAAAATTAGGACAGCATCTGAGGAGGTCTAGGACAAGGACAACCATCCACCAGGGACCAAGCTAAGATTGGCAAACCAATTTTCACTTGTGAACAATGCCAGAATTCAACCCATATGTCTCCCATGGTGAAGCACTGTAGTGTGTCATTAACCCACTGTGCCACTTAGCAGCTTCTCTCTGCTTGCTGTCTTGTGAATTAACATCTCAGCTGCCACCACACCAGACCCTGGGTTGATTTCTTTTAGGAGTGTGGCTGAATGAATAGCAGTTCTCTGTAACAAGTGATCAGGGCATAGCACTTTCAAATTTTCAACTGAAAGCAATAGCAATTTGCTATTCAGTCCTATCTTATCATCATCATTAGGCTGGGAAATCGTAATCCGAAGGCTCCTTGCAATGTGCTGTCAACCTGATATCTTGTAATTTTAATATGTCTCTGGTTAATAATTAATTGCTTTAACTCAGTAGGTGGGATCTGAATTTGGCTCCGAAAGAGAAATCCCTCTGAGCTGAAATATTCTTTGAGACTCCAACATCTTATGAAGTTCCCCCTCAATCAGTCTCCTTGCCTTCTTATTTAAATGATCTGCCATATAATGAAATCTGCATCAAAAGCTCCAAGCTTAAAATATACAACAAAAAGCTGCTTCTGGGTGAAGAGTTTGGATCTAAATCAAAACGTTTCTGTGTGCTGGCCATTATCACATGCAGTTAACTGCTGGGAAATACTGATGTTCAAAAGATATGGGGGAAAAAGGCATCTGCTTTCTCACGCTGGTGTATGTTTGTCGTCTTGATAAAAATGCAAGGCAGCATATGCAGAAATTGTGCGGAAACGCCATTCACATGGTAATTCCTTTGTATTTGAATAATTTCTTTTCAGGTGCTGGACTGAATAGCAGACTCGGGGAGGGTTTGAGCATCTCCCTGTCTTAAGTTCTTCCATGACCATATTTTAGTGTCTCATTCATTTTTTGATCAAAGAAAACCACTTTGTCAGGTCTTCAGAATGAAGGTACTGTCCCTTGATTTTCCTGGATCATAAGCTATAATGTAGAAAGGTTTCTCACATTTTTGTTGATGAATTACTAAAAATATAGCCAGGGTATGAACTTACTAACTCTTTCTCTCAGCCCAAATATTTGGTCTGCTACTTACAAGTGGAAGGATATTTGGGTAAATTAAAGGATGCCTACCATAAATCAAGCCTATGATAAATTTGAGTGATATTTCCACTTGAGGGTTCCAATTGTGCTCTGCATTTCCATAATATTAGCTGCACTGGCTGCTTGTTCTCATCCGTACCTGCCCAGTGTTGAAATTCAGGAACTCTGAGCATTTTTTTATTTCTATCAAGAAAAGCTTAATTCAAAAGTTATTCTGGAACTATACAAAATTCTTAAAAAGTCTACAGCATATTGAGAACAGAAAAAAAGTATATATGTAAATGTCTATGAGATATTATACCCAGAGATGGTCCCAAGGCTTAATCTCATATTCAACTATAATTAAGTACTAGTGATGTGATTGAAGATCCACGTTGAGGTGGACAGGCTATGACTAGCCTCTGAAGGTGCAAGTTCATTGATAAACCAGTGGTGTTTGTTATTTAGTAGAAGGTGGAACTATCACTCTTATGGCCCATAGCCTTCACTCGGACCCTAGGAAATTGCTTCTGATAGACCTGTGGTGAAGTACATATGGTAACCAGCTGGCAAAAAGAGAATTTCAAAGTCTCAATACATACTTTTTTCTTAAATTCATCAATACCTCCCCTCAACCAAGTCTTCTCAAATCTCAAAACCCTTCAGAGGTAGCCAAATTATTCTTTTTCTGCAAGAGGCACCTTTATGACTACATATAGTCTTAAACTGTAATCAGACTGAAGTATTTGGGTTTTTAAATTTTTCTGTGTAAGGCTTAATGTTTGAGGCTATTAATTCATAGCTAGATTGCCAGACAATAAAATGTACTATCAAAGGGGCAGTGATGTATCTTTACTAGGGGTTAAAAATCAAGTTCAAAGACTTCAACTAGGGGGATGAGAGAAATGAGGAACTGGAGCAACCTCATATCAGTCTTTGAAAGCGGATTGTTAAATTCTTAGTACTCTCCTGAGCAAGTTGTTACACAAAGCCATAACTAAAATTGTATAAACTTATAGTTAAATTATCTTAAAAGCAAAAGAAATGCATTCTTAATATTCATAAATTCCTAATTATTTAACTACAATTTGCTATTATCTGTGCTGCTGAAGTTACGTATAGGATTCATAACTATATAGTAAAAATAGAAACAGCAATGTGTGGATTTGCAGGTCTTTCCAACTCTGACTTCAGTGATTATCATATTGGTGTCTTGTAATTTGCATGATGTGGGCATTTACATCACAATAGTTGTCAAATGCTAAAATAAGAGCACGACCTATGATGTTAACTGCCTAGATCATGGAGCAACAAACTTTTCTGTAAAAGGCCAGATAGTATATATTAATAGCATGTAGAACTTTAAATATATACTTTATAGTTCATATGCAACTAGAGAATAATGATTGACCTTTAGGTTGATAATTATTGAAACACTTTTCTAAGTATGTGTTTAAATATTCTATAATCAAACAGAAATAAAAGGAATGCAGATTGTAATGCTATAGTACAGTTGAAGTGAAGTGAAGTCGCTCAGTTGTGTCCTACTCTTTGCGACCTCATGGCCAGTAGCCCACCAGGCTCCTCTGTCCATAGAATTCTCCAGGCAAGAGTATTGGAGTGGGTTGCCATTTCTTCCTCCAGGTGTTATTCCCGACCCAGGGATTGAAGCCGGGTCTCCCGCATTGCAGTCAGACATTTTACCATTTGAGCCACCAGGGAAGCCCATAGTACAGTTAGGCTTCTTAAAATTATCTCATCTTGAGAAAGGATTTTCTTAAACTAGAGGCAACTTTTTAAATAATGTTCAAACCAATTTGTTAGGCAGCCATAAAATATATGTCTAGTTCGTTAATTCTACTTTCTTCCAAAAATTTTTATACCTTATCCCCTTTCCTCCTTTCCCATGCTCACTCTCAGATTATAACATTTAGAGCAATCAGAACAGATTTTCATTGGCATCTGTCCCCATATTCCCCACCTACTCTTCCTTCCATGTTTCTAAATACAGTTCCTCAACATGTAGCCTAGATAATCAAACACCTTATGTCTACTCAGACATTTTCCCATCAGTTCTCTCCTTCCTTTCTTATTATCTTCCCTCTCTTCTTGATTATTCTTATGCTATTATTTTTCTCATCTTACACAAGAACTTCTCTTTTTTATCTTTTTAAAATCGAATAGTTAATTTACAATATTGTGCTAGTTTTAGGTAGGGCAAAGTGATTCAATTCTATATATACTTCAGAATACTTTGCATTATAGGTTATTACAAGATACTGAATATAGTTTCCCCCACTAAGCAAAGTAAGCCAGACAAAGACAAATATTATATGATAGCACTTTTATGTGGAATCTAAAAAGATAATACAAATGAATCCATGTATGAAACAGAAACAGATTCACAGACAAAGAAAACAAATTTATGGCTTGTTTTATGTTTATCAAAGGGGAAAAGGATGGGGGAGTCAACTAGGTGTTTGAGAGTAACAGATAACAGACTACTGTGCATAAACAAGAACTTCTCTTAACCATACTTCCCCTGTCAGCTGCCATCACATTTATTTGCTCCCCTTTATACTAAGACTGGAGAAGGCAGTGGCACCCCACTCCAGTACTCTTGCCTGGAAAATCCCATGGGCGGAGGAGCCTGG
>NW_011494870.1:3544508-3576367 GCF_000754665.1 Bison bison bison | reverse complement strand
CTGAGTGACTTCACTTTCACTTTTCACTTTCATGCATTGGAGAAGGAAATGGCAACCCACTCCAGTGTTCTTGCCTGGAGAATCCCAGGGACGGGGGAGCCTGGTGGGCTTCCATCTATGGGGTCACACAGAGTCGGACATGACTGAAGTGACTTAGCAGCAGCAGCAGCAGCATACTAAGACTCTTAAAAAGAGATGACTATATGGGCTTCTCCAATTTCTATTAATATTTTACCAGTCTCCACTACTCTACCAAAAATATGATATTATTGAGCTTACACATAACCTTCATACAGCTAGATGAGTAGCTGGTTTGGGGTTCTCATGCTATTTGATTTCATTGTATCACTTGACAGTGTTGATCACACCATCTTCCATGATTAGATGGCCTCATTTAGCTTATAAGTCACCACACAGTTTGCTTTTTCCTGGACCTCACTCATCATTCTTTTTCCAGTCTCCTTTGCTGGCTTCTCCTTATCTCTTTGATTCTCATTGCCGTTGTCCTGAGTTCAATATTTGATGTTCTGATTCTTTACTTACATTCACTTCCTTGAAGATCTCATCCAAATACTGGCTTAAATATCACCTACATGCTGACAGTATCCAAATTTATGTCTTTAATAGTCACCCAAATAAGAAAATGATTTAAAAAATAAATCTACATTTCATTGAAAAAATTATTATGTATTTTCCCAGAAAAATTAAGTTTCTAAGGTAAGAATTTAGTCATTCATTAAATATTTGTGTATATTTTCTGTGTACCTAGTGGCTGGAAGTCAGAGAAAGGAGATCAGAAATATGTTAAATTATTGGGGAAGACATGATAACAGAAAAATTGTATGTCTTAAGTATTTGACAAGCAACAGTCTATGTAAGAGAGCCTTATGGTGCCCTTAAAAATAGGAGTGTTAGAGACTGAATTAGAGAAACAAGGACAAAATGAATCTCTAAAGTCATTTATCTGTCATCTCTCAATTACTCTTGAGAAACCTCTGATTGCAATAGTTTTCAATGACTCAGGGGTTAGAAGTTCAAATACTTTTCTTGTAAGATTATGTCACAATTATAAGTGACATAATCATTAATTTAATTTTAAAGCTCTCTTCAAAGTCTTTACATTACATTTTGCTGCTGCTACTGCTAAGTTGCTTCAGTCGTGTCCGACTCTGTGCGACCTCGTAGACGGCAGCCCACCAGGCTCCCCCGTCCCTGGGATTCTCCAGGCAAGAACACTGGAGTGGGTTGCCATTCCCTTCTCCAAAGCATGAAAGTAAGAAGTGAAAAGTGAAAGGGAAGTCGCTCAGTCATGTCCGACTCTTAGCGACCCCATGGACTGCACACTACCAGGCTTCTCCCTCCATGGGATTTTCCAGGCAAGAGTAGTGGAGTGGGATGCCATTGCCTTCTCCGACCTTTTGCTAGAGAGTTTTATTTATCCCGTAGTCAACTACTGCAAAAAAAAAAAAAAAACTCACTAGGAAATATTTTCCAATCTTAAATAGCTTACGATTAAATCTGAATACAAGAGTTATTTGATAGTCTAAATGAATAGTGAGTTGATTGCTTCAAGGTACTATCTATAACTGAAAATGGAGGCTGTAATAATACTGAAACAATTTTAATAAAAGTTCTTCTACTTGTAATTCTTTAGTGGGATATTTTCCCTTACCATACATTTGTTATCTCTTTGGGATACTGGTCAGACAAGTTCTAAACAGGATACCCACATTTAACCACATATAATTAGATCTTATACACTGTAAGAGATTTGTTGGATACCAAGCCACTTAGCAAGCATGTGGTTAGCCAAGCTGAATCACTGAAGATACTGTTGGTAGCCACTGGGCCATTGTGGTCTGGGGATGGTTATTTTGGCTTTGGCTCTCCATTCCTAATCTCCTGGAGAAGTGTTTACCTTCTCTGTTTACACTTCTAGCTCTACACTAAGTTGTGGCTTGCATTTCAGATTTCAGTGTCTTCTGGAAATCGATTGGTTTATCTTTTTCAAGATTTGCCTTGAGAGTCTGTGTTTTATTGCCAATTAGATAGGTTTCTTAAACTATAGTCTAAAGGGAAGAAAAAAATTTCTAAAAACATTAACCATAATAAATAGGTTTTATAAAAGTTTTAAATTCCACTATAGTTAATCAGTTTGAACAAGACATTTAGGCTGTAAATAGCATTTTAAAGTAAACAGAGCTTTATACAAAGTGACAGTTAGAATTACATTTTCTGCTTCTGAGTGTGAGAAAATTAATGTACCAAAAAAGTGCCTACTATTTAAAGATGTCTTGCTCCAGACATATTTAACAACTGAGATTTGCAGTGGGTAGACCACTGAAGTGTCTCGTCATTAAATTATGTACCGTACATTAGAAACAGATGTACTCCTGGAAGTCTTGCATGACAACATTGTTTTGCAATTTCCCAATTAAGACATTGCTAAAACTGAAAATGGAACTGAACTAACAGGTCAGCTATCTTACTTTAATCATGGAGGAGAGCAGTTGGTTTTGAGAAGGCCTGGTGGCTTTCCTTGGCAGTTTGATATAAAATTGAAATGCTAATTCTTTACCTTGTTTTCCTCTACAAGCTAAGGAATTAAAGAAATTACTCATTTTAAATATTGCTTGAGCTTAAAGTATTTGGATTTTAATAGGCCAATGTCACAACCACTTTAGTATATTGAGTCACAAAACAAATCTTACAAATCAAGTGGGAAAAAAAAAAACTGGGAAAAATGTTACAGTCATTCTTTCTAATCCATGGAAAAATAGCTATGTTTCTCTCTGGAGATAAATTGTATAGAACGATATTTAAAGGAAACTGAAATTTCATTGAAGTGTAATTATTTGGATGGACTTGGACAAAATCAAAAGATAAGACTGGAGGGTTGTACTTCCCTGGTGGCTCAGTGGTAAAGAATCCACATGCCAATACAGGAAACACAGGTTCAATGTCTAGTCTGGGAAGGTCCCACATGCCACAGATCAATTAAGTACATGAGTCACAACTATTGAGCCTGTGCTCTAGAGCCCAGATGCTGCATTACTGAAGCCTGAGTGTCCAGAGCCCATGTTCTGCAACAAGAGAAGCTACAACAATAAGAACCCTGCACACCACAATGAGAGAAAAGCCCATGCAGCAATGAAGACCCAGCACAGCCATATATAAATAAATAGTAAGATGTTCCCAAAATTAAAAAAAAAGAAGGGTTATTATCTGGCACTAAAAGGTAAAAATGAAAATCATTGACTGGTTCTAGTCTAGGAAGTATTTTTGAAAAGAATAGACATTAACTATAAAAATCTATCAATTTATATTCCAATGTGTGATATATTTTCCATGGAAATTAATTTAGGAAAAATTTTCAAATTCAGGTCATATGTGTGGGAATTCTTTCTTTTAAACTTAACCATCCTCAAAAGTGTTAGTAATTACAACTTATAAAAGAGTCAGAGTTTGCTAGACAAATAAAATTGAGATCAGTTTTGGAAATTTTATTTTATAAAATGTTATACATTGGAGGCTTCTGTTTGAAGTGTCGTAAAATTAACAAACCAAATATTTTATAGAACTGGGGGACTAAAGGCTGCAAATTGTCTTTATCTGTGGTTGCCATTCTCAAATATGAAATAAGAACAGTAATTTTTCCCAATTTTTTTAAACTGTAGGCCACATATTTTTTGACCACCATCTATTTATTTGCATATGTATTTCTTCACTAAAAATGTTTTGTTTCAAAAAGTAAATCTACAGTTGTTTTATATCCACAGTTAATTTTCTTGTGTCCAGATACACACATTTTTATTCCAACAGGATAAACATTCCAATGAGATAAACATTTTCACTAAAAGGTTGAGACACTTCAAAGTGGCCACAGATGACTGATTCTTCCTTAGTTACTGCCTCATTGTAAATCTTTGAGCAAGAAAGAATTTCTTCATTCATTTCTCATTCCTTACAAATACAGGTTAGAATAGTGTAACCCTAGGGAAAATAGCCCCAATTTATATTTTTCTAAACTTAATTTTGAAATAATGTCCAATGAAAAAATTACCCATTCACTTAGTTTTTAGTTTATAGTTTGTAGTTGTCTCAATTTGCTTGGATGACTGCAAGTTCATTAGTTAAAGATACTGTTATACATGTAGTGAGGTTTTATGGGGATGGGAAAAATGCATAATGTTATGAAAGACAGACACATGTTCAAAATGTTGCCATTTGTTTTACATGAATTAGAAAATGATGACACAGCTCTGTTTTGAAATCATCAGTCTTCATGAATTATTTTATAAATAATATAGTTGAAATAAAACCTCATTTTTAGACCACATTTCCCCCTGTGATCTTTAAATCCAGGCATATATTTAGGAAAGCTAAATCCTTAAGTTTTAAAGTTATGTATACTTCATGCACCAAAAAGAAATTCGAAGGCTTTTTTTCACTCTTTTTTGGCTCCCTAAATATTTTGAGTAGTTTATGTTTCTTTGTTATAGAGAGGGCTCTAAGTCCATTTTGTTTTTTTGTGGGAGTAGAAACTGGGAATTGTGCTTTGCTAACTGTAATCAATATCAAAAACTAAAGTATCTTCTGGATTTGGATCAGATCCCTAAGTCAATGAGATTCAGTAGCTTCTTATATTGGCAAACTATGTTCCCATCTACCAAAGATGAAAAATGGGCCAACAAGTAGCTTAAGGATTTTTGCCAGATATTTACATATAAATCAAAGGTGATGTCTCCTTAAATTGTACTTAATATAGGAAACAGTCTGTCTGATTTCAAACTTAAGTGGTATTTGATGCAGTCATTGCCTGTTCATGATTAAAATCTTGCAGAAAGCCCACCAATGATGAGCAATCTAATATTTGCGGTCTCAATTGTAAACTGTGCCAATTTCATGAAAATCATATTACCATAGTTGGATCCAGGCTAACCACATAGAGCTCTTTCTCGATCCATAATTACATAATTAGATTATTTTTATCTTAAAGCATACTTTAAGGAACATTTTCTCTATGGTATATTATTAAAGAATCATGCCTTCTTAAAGTCTCTTTGTAAGCCAAGAAACCCACATGTTACACATTATAGGGGAAAAAAATAGTTTTCATGAGATTTCTGCCCAGCTTTGAATCAAGGTTCAAGAACTGTATTACAGTCTGCCAGTGATATTTTGGGAGTGAAGAGAATACAGTTGCAGAGCAAACTTTATTAAAATAATTGATGAGACAAGATATTGGATGTTAAAAAATGCTATTACTCTCAATGCCAAACCTATCTTTCTCAAGAGATAGAGTTGGACATTTGAGATAAGATTTTAAAACTATATTCTCTATATAGAAACTGCATCTGCTATCATAGGCTGAGGGGAGGAGGCAGTCTTGATCTTCAATAAGTCTATTTTGTTTTAATGTTTGGTTATTAATATATACAATATCTTTCATCCTCATTCTCAGTTTTATATAAGCCAAAGAGAGTGTAAATTCATCAATACTACACAAACCAGGCATACAGAGTTTGGTAACTGACTGTGAATTCTGGTAAATTGCTTATATTTCTCTAGAAATGTCGATTTGCAGATCTCATGCTTGATATGCTAGAAATGAGTGAGAAAGATACAACTCAAGGTAAGGACACAATGTCTAGGGAAATAGAAATATGTGAGATGATAACCCCACTCAACCAAATGGACAATGTTAGTTAAGTAGTAAATGTTTTTATTTCATTTATTTTATTTTCTATAGATGTATAAATGGAAAAAAAAAAAAGAGCTTAAGAAAGAAGGCTACTCTGAATCAGATATGGAAGAATGTCCATTTCAAGTCTTAGCTGAATCAGAGTCTGAAATTTCTTATCAATTTCTTTTTAAATTACAGAATGCTGCCTTATGCAGATGTGCAGTGAACCCTTGGACAGGAGAGTTATTTGTCCTCCCAGTCTTCCCTGTATCAAAACCCACTGACAACGCAACTAAGAGTAAGTTATTAAACTTGTCCTTAATTCTGTCTACAGTGATACACCTCTTTGAGATTTCTCACAAAGCTTTCCTCCAGGTTTGGATTCTACTCTGAGGAATTATAACTGGAGTAAGTTTCAGTTTCCTATATCTAAAGTGTCAGGAAGCATTTAACAGGAGGCTTCCTGTGTGCTGTTTTGGATCTGTCAGGAATCCTCTGTTCGTTATTAATTCCTGAATTAAGAGGAGAGGCAAGCCTCTCCCGGGGCTGAGGGATCCAGGCATTTTCTTCGTTAGTTTTTCTCTATGGTGATAAGTACCCTCTTCCTTCTTGTGAACCATATGGTAAAAGTGATTATTTACAACTCTCTGTCTCTTTAATATGGATTGCCTATGTTTTGTAAGTCTGGAATTTCAATCTTTATCTTTGCTGAAAATAACTACAGTATATATGCCCACACCATGTTGATTAAAACACCTTTGCTCCATCAGACGGAGAAGGCAATGGCACCCCACTCCAGTACTCTTTCCTGGAAAATCCATGGACAGAGGAGCCTGGTAGGCTACAGTCCATGGGGTCGAGAAGAGTCGGACACGACTGAGCGGCTTCACTTTCACTTTTCACGTTCATGCATTGGAGAAGGAAATAGCAACCCACTCCAGTGTTCTTGCCTGGAGAATCCCAGGGACGGGGAAGCCTGGTGGGCTGCTGTCCTTTGGGTCGCACAGAGTCGGACACGACTGAAGTGACTTAGCAGCAGCAGCTCCATCAGAGATCTGGTCCCCATGTCTTTCTTTCTCTCTCTCTCTCAGGCTATTTCTTTGGAGCACAGAGGTCCTCTGAGTTCACTTTCCTGCCCGGGCTTCTAAGACCCTCTCAAGAAGGTGCTCTGTGCCTTTACCCCATTGAGAGGGCACCTGAGGCCTCTATGAACAGAGCAAGCCCCGTGTCAGGGGCTTTATTGGCTTTCTGTTTAAACCAAGGAATATCAGCCGCTTTCTCTCCTTTACTTTCTTATCATCGACTCCGGACCACCAGGTTCCGGCCCATTAAAGGACCTCAACATAAAGTATAAGATCACTGTCACATCTTTGTTGTATCCTGTGATGCACTGCATCATTGATACATTGGATATCAACTGATACATTGGATATCTTTTTGGATATCAATATCCAGTTGATACATTGGATATCTTTCCAACTGTTTTGGAAAGATATGGTTTCCTTCTACCTTTAGTAAATTTTCTTTCACTGGCTTTGTTATTTTTCTATGATGCTGAAATTTGAACATGGCTCTTTGAGTACGCTACAAAGAATCCAGGGCAAACTGGATTTGGTTATGTCACAACCCACTCCAGTTTTTTTGCATGGAGAATTCTATGGACACAGGAGCCTGGCAGGCTACAGTCCATGGGAACGCAAAGAGTGGGACATGACTGAGTGACTAACCCTTTCACTTTTCAATCCAAGAAGGTCTGTGGGTTCATGATGCAAATTTGCCTATCTCCAGTCTAACAATATAGACCAATGTATCAATCATTAAAAAAATAGTTCTCATCACTGAACTAAAATTATCAAAGACAATGTGTATCCATTTTTAAATAGTTTACTATGCATTAAAGTTTTGGGGAATTTTGTGTGTTTGACATAGTTACACAATAGAGAGGGGGAAGTGTTGATTTAATGATACTTCTCCTCAGTTGTTTTGTATATTATTGTTTAATCACTCAGTTGTGTCCAACTCTTTGTGACCCCATGGACTGTAGCCCACCAGACTCCTCTATACATGGGATTTCCCAGACAAGAATACTGGAGTGGGTTGCCATTTCCTTCTCCAGGGAATGTTCCTGACCCAGGGACAAAATATCCATCTCCTGCATTGGCAGGGGGATTCTTTACCACTGAGCCACCAGGGAAGCCCTGTTTTGTATATAGTAAATGAAAAGGCAAAAAGATAGCACACTGAAAGATGAACTCCCCAGGTCGATAGGTACCCAATATGCTACTGGTGATCAGTGGAGATATAATTCCAGAAAGAATGAAGGGAGCCAAAGAAAAAACAACACCCAGTTGTGGATGGGACTGGTGATAGAAGCAAGGTTCGATGCTGTAAAGAGCAGTATAGGAACCTGGAATGTTAGGTCCATGAATCAAGGCAAATTGGAAGTGGTCAAACGGAGTTGGCAAGAGTGAACATCGAGACTTTGGGAATCAGCGAACTAAGATGGACTAGAATGGGTGAATTTAATTCAGATGACCATTATATCTACTACTGTGGGCAAGATCCCTAAGAAGAAATGGAGTAGCCATCATACTCAACTAAAGAGTCTGAAATGCAGTACTTGGATGCAATCTCAAAAATGACAGAATGATCTCTGTTCATTTCCAAGGCAAACCATTCAATATCATGATAATCCAAGTCTATGCCCAACTAGTAACACTTAAGAAGCTGAAGTTGAACAGTTCTATGAAGACCTATGAGACCTTCTAGAACTAACATCCAAAAAAGATGTCCTTTTCATTATAGGGGACTGGAATGCAAATGTAGGAAGTCAAGAAACACCTGGAGTAACAGGCAAATTTGGCCTTGGAGTACAGAATGAAGCAGGGCAAAAGCTAATAAAGTTCTGCCAAGATAACGCACTGGTCATAGCAAACACCCTCTTCCAACAACACAAGAGAAGACTCTACACATGGACATCACCAGATGACTAACACCGAAATAAGATTGATTATATTCTTTGCAGCCAAAGATGGAGAAGCTCTATACAGTCAGCAAAAAGAAGACTGGGAGCTGACTGTGGCTATGATCGTGAACTCCTTATTGTCAAATTCAGACTGAAATTGAAGAAAGTGGAGAAAACCACTAGATCATTCAGGTATGACCTAAATCAAACTCCTTACGACTATAAAGTGGAAGTGAGAAATAGATGTAAGGGACTAGATCTT
Organism: Bison bison bison; assembly: GCF_000754665.1. Classification (NCBI taxonomy): domain Eukaryota; kingdom Metazoa; phylum Chordata; class Mammalia; order Artiodactyla; family Bovidae; genus Bison; species Bison bison. The sequence goes on along the minus strand of NW_011494870.1, from coordinate 3,567,454 downwards.
ACAGACAGAGTGCCTGATGAACTATGGACAGAGGTTTGTGACATTGTACAGGAGACAGGATTCAAGACCATCCCCAAGAAAAAGAAATGCAAAAAAGCAAAATGGCTGTCTGAGGAGGCCTTACAAATAGCTGTGAAAAGAAGGGAAGCAAAAAGCAAAGGAGGAAAGGAAAGATATACCCATTTGAATGCAGAGTTCCAAAGAATAGCAAGGAGAGATAAGAAAGCCTTCCTCAGTGATCAGTGCAAAGAAATAGAGGAAAACAATAGAGTGGTAAAGACTAGAGATCTCTTCAAGAAAATTAGAGATACCAAGGGAACATTTAATGCAAAGATGGGCTCAATAAAGGACAGAAATGGTACGGACCTAACGGAAGCAGAAGATATTAAGAAGAGGTGGCAAGAATACACAGAAGAACTATACAAAAACAATCTTGACAACCCATATAATCACAATGGTGTGATCACTCATATAGAGCCAAACATCCTGGAATGTGAAGTCAACTGGGCCTTAGGAAGCATCACTACGAACAAAGCTAATGGAGGTGATGGAATTCCACTCGAGCTCTTTCACCTCCTGGAAGACGATGCTTTTAAAGTGCTGCACTCAATATGCCAGCAAATTTGGAAAACTCAGCAGTGGCCTCAGGACTGAAAAAGGCCAGTTTTCATTTCAATCCCAAAGAAAGGCAATACCAAAGAATGCTCAAATTAACACACAATTGCCCTCATCTCACACGCTAGTAAAGTAATGCTCAAAATTCTCCAAGCCAGGCTTCAGCAATACATGAACCATGGAATTCCAGATGTTCAAGCTGGTTTTATAAAAAGCAGAGGAACAAGAGATCAAATTGCCAACATCCACTGCATCATCAAAAAAAGAAGGGAGTTTCAGAAAAACATCTATTTCTGTTATTGACTATGCCAAAGCCTCTGATTGTGTAGATCACAACAAACTGTGGAAATTTCTGAAAGAGATGGGAATACCAGACCACCTGACCTGCCTCTTGAGAAACCTTTATGCAGGTCAGGAAACAGCAGTTATACCTGGACATCGAACAACAGACTGGTTCCAAATATGAAAAGGAGTACATCAAGGCTGTATATTGTCACCCTGCTTATTTAACTTATATGAAGAGTACGTCATGAGAAACGCTAGGCTGGAGGAAGCACAAGCTGGAATCAAGATTGCCGGGAGAAATATCAATAACTTCAGATATGCAGATGACACTACCCTTATGGCAGAAAGTAAAGAAGAACTAAAGACCGTCTTGATGAAAGTGAAAGAGTAGAGTGAAAGAGTTGGCTTAAAGCTCAACATTCAGAAAATGAAGATCATGGCTTCCAGTCCCATCACTTCATGGCAGATAGATGGGGAAACAGTGGATACAGTGGCTGACTTTATTTTTCTGGGCTCCAAAATCACTGAAGATGGTGATTGCAGCCATGAAATTAAAAGATGCTTACTCCTTGGAAGAAAAGTTATACCAACCTAGATATATTAAAAAGCAGAGATATTACTTTGTCCACAAAGTGCGTCTAGTCAAGGCTATGGTTTTTCCAGTGATCATGTATGGATGTGAGAGTTGGACTATAAAGAAAGCTGAGCAGTGAATATTTGATGCTTTTGAACTGTAGTGTTGGAGAAGACTCTTTTAGAGTCCCTTGGACTGCAAAGAGATCCAACCAGTCCATTCTAAAGGAGATCAGTCCTGGCTATTCATTGTTAGGACTTATTTGAAGCTGAAACTCCAATACTTTGGCCACCTGATGTGAAGAGCTGACTCATTTGAAAAGACCCTGATGCTGGGAAAGATTGGGGGCAGGAGGAGAAGGGGATGACAGAGGATGAGATGGTTGGATGGCATCACTGACTCAATGGACATGGGTTTGGGTGAACTCTGGGAGTTGGTGATGGACAGGGAGGCTTGGCGTTCTGTAGTTCATGGGGTCGCAAAGAGTCAGACACAACTGAGTGACTGAACTGAACTGAAATAATAGATTTTAAAAATCCTGAAATACTTTGAAACTTACACATATATATTTTTCATCACGGAGTAAGAAGTAGTTATGTAATTTACTTCTAATTTTATAATTTTCTGTGTATAATAATTGTTGGAATATGGATAATTTAGATTTTTCCCCTATTTCTTCACATAGCATTGCATCAGAAAGCATAATGAATAGTTCTTTGCTTTACTTTCAGGGAAAAGGGGTGATTTAGCTTATTCCATAAACTCAAGCAAAAATGAGATATTCCAAAATAGATAACAGTTAAATTTCTGTTTTATAAAGGAAAGAAAGATGTGTGTGTGTTGTGTATGTGTATACACATATATATTTCCAGGATTCTCCACTTTGTAAGTAAAACAAAGTGAATTGTTTTAATGGCTGGTTTGTAGTTAACTCTGTAGTTCTTTTATTGTGTATCAAGCTTATAAAATAGATTAATATTGGATAATTATTTTTATACTTTCATCAATAACCACAAATATTACTGATATTAGGACAATAATATAAATAGTTTGAAAGCAATAATTATCTTTATTAGCTATTAACTATTATTATAGTTTCAGTTCCCAAGTATTAGTTTCTTAAATTGATAGTATTGCAATACATCTAGATGTTTGTTGTGAATGAACCCAGAGGCATCTTTGTAGGTCCATGAAGAACTAATTGCTGTGGGAATAGGCCATAACTAGAAGCCAGAAAAAAAAAAAAAATATATATATATATGCCCTAAGTGTGTCCAGTCATTTGACTTCTGGCAGCACAGGATGATATCCTTAAGAGCAGAAGCACATGAAGTGGTTGTACCATTATTACAGCTTAATGATTGGAAGGACAGCACAGGGATGGGGATCACAAATGGAGTCAGGTAATCAGAGTTAAGGAAGTAGAGATAAAAGCTCTAGAAGGCTGAAGTGGAATGAACAGTGAATGTGAGGCAGAATATGAGAGTGGAGGGGGCTGCATAATGAGAAAGTTTTGGAAAAATGCAGAAGGGTCACTTTGAGTCTTTGGTTAAGTACTGATCTACACAAACATTAAGGAAAAGTGTGGAATTAGAGAAAGAACATGAGAAAGGCCACGGGTGACAAATTTTTTGAGTTCACATAAGATGGAAGTAATTTCTGTTCTTGAAGTCAAAGTGGAAAGACCTCATGATTCATCAGGCCTTAGCAGTGAAAGTAAGTTAGCCTTAAAATTCTCTGTGTGTGCATGCTTAATCACTTCAGTCATGTCCGACTCTTTGCAACTCTATGGATTGTAGCCCAGCAGTCCATGGGATTCTCCAGGCAAGATACTGGAGTGGATTGCCATGCCCTCCTTCAGGGGATGATCTTCCCAACCCAGGGATCAATCTTAGATCTCCCACATTGCAGGCAGATTCTTTACTGCCTGAGCCACCAGGGAAGCCACTTTCCTTTTTAACCTTTTTAACATGTTTAAAAAGTTAAAGAGAAAGGTTTGAAAAATTAATATGACCCACATGTAACCTAACTGTCTGCCTGGTGAAAATACAGTGCTCTTTAAAGGAATGTAAAAAAAAAAAAAATCCTTTACTGTACAATATGAAATACACAGTGTCCAGCATCTAGTCAAAAATTACTAGGCAATCAAAGGAGCAGAAAAATACAGATTTTAATCAGGAGAAAAATAATTTGATAGAAATAAATGCAGAAATAGCATATAAAGGAATTAACAAATGAAGAGTTTGAAAAGCTGTGAAAACTTCCAGTTTATGGTCTAAAGTATAGAAATCTTAGAAATTTTCACTTTTTCAAAAATAAAAACAAAGATGAACAAAGTAAAAATCAATAATCATTTTTTGATATATGATATACAGCAGAGAATTGAAGGTCACAGGGCAAACTACTGCCCCAACTGGAGACAGATTCATATACTGCAAGTCAAAGCTTTTTCTTCACTAGGAGCAAAAGTCTTAAGAGCAGAACTCTGCTAGAAATACCTAAACAGCAACTGCTGAATTGTTGGAAGTTCTGTTTGGATAAGCTTGAATGTTAGAGACTCCAGGCAGGGCAGTCATACAAGGTATCTCATGTTTATGAGAGTTTTACCCTCAATAGTCCCACTAGGTTTTCAGGATGATCATTAGAGAGAAATGTCCTCATGATTCCCATAGTGTGAGAAAAATGCAGCATTCTGAAATATTCCAAAAGCATCCAATTATCCTTAACAAAGAATGACTTCTAAAGTTACTATTTTACCAAAATCTAACTGACTTGTTTTTTTTTTTTCAATTTTAATTTAAAAAAATTATACATGTGTTCCCCATCCTGAACCCGCCTCCCTCCTCCCTCCCCATACCATCCCTCTGGGTCGTCCCAGTGCACCAGCCCCAAGCATCCAGCATCGTGCATTGAACCTGGACTGGCATCTCGTTTCATACATGACATTTCACATGTTTCAATGACTAGTATTTTAATAAACCCTATCTGGCTTAGGAGAAGGGAAATATCAAACTCCAGCCCCATTTTACCTTTGATGTGGGGAAAGGAAATAACCAACTTCAGAAACACCTCTCATTTCTGTCTCACCCAAGGTGAGGAAACTAGAAAAATAGCAAATTAAATCCAAAGTTAGAACAAAACTAATAATAAAAATTAGGGTAGAAATCAATGAAATTTAAAACAGAAATCAATAAAGGCAACAAAACCCAAAGCTAGCTCTTGGAAAATATCAATGAAGTTGATGAACCTCTAGTCAAATTAACTAAGAGTAATAGTGACCAGTGGTTGACATGGATTAGGGTGCTGGGAGTGAGGAATGAGTAGGTGGCACAAAGGGGATTATTTAGGCCTGGGAAGCTATCTGTATGCTACATTGTAATGGTGGATACATCACATTATGCACTTGTCAAAACCCATAGAAATGTACACACACAGAGTGAAGGCTACTGAATGAAGGCTACTGTAAACTGTATGCTTTAGTTAATGATAATGTATATGTATAGGCTTATCAACTGTAAAAAATTTGCCACACTACTCTGAAATACAAAAATGGGGATAACTGTCTAGTTTAGGGGAAATTGAGTATATATTGGAATTTTTGTACTTTCTGCTCACTTTTTTCTAGAAACTCAAAGTGGCTCTATATGGTGTGCTAATTTAAAAGATAGCTGAGATAAACATTAGAATTCCTCTATAAATGATATAAAAGAAAACCTGAACATGATGAGATCTTAAACACAATAATCATAATGAAGTTGTAAACAAAATTCGATAGATTTTCTAAAGATAAAAAGTACAACATATACTTTAAAAAATATACTAAATGTTATTATAAGTATATAGGTTACAGGAAACCTCATTACACTTAAAGGCATATTAATGAAAACTATGTTAAATAAGTCATAGAAAAAGACGAAAATAATTTTCACTATTAGAGGGACATTATCAAGCATTATAACACATTTGTAACTGGAGTCCTAGAAGAAAAAATAATGAGGCAGGAAAGAAATGTGATGAAACAGTCTTTAAAAGTTTATATATTTGATGGCTGACAGACACATAAATTCAATAATTTAAATAATAATAAAAATTAAAAGATGCTCAACATCACTCATTATCAGAAAAATGCAAATCAAAACCAAAATGAGGTACCATTTCACACCAGTCAGAATGGCTGCTATCCAAAAGTCTACACACAATAAATGCTGGACAGGGAGTGGAGAAAAGGGAACCCCCTTACACTGCTGGTGGGAATGCAAACTTGTACAGCCATTATGGAGAACAGTGTGGAGATTCCTTAAAAAACTGGAAATAGAACTGCCATACGACCCAGCAATCCCATTGTTGGGCATACACACCAAGGAAACCAGAATTGAAAGAGACATGTGTACCCAGTGTTCATCACAGCACTGTTTATAATAGCCAGGACATGGAAGCAATCTAGATGTCCATCAGCAGATGAATGGATAAGAAAGCTGACAATGGAATATTACTCAGCTATTAAAAAGAATGCATTTGAATCAGTTCTAATGAGGTGGATGAAACTGGAGCCTATTATACAGAGTAAAGTAAGCCAGAAAGAAAAACACCAATACAGTATACTAACACATATATATGGAATTTAGAAAGATAGTCACAATAACCCTGTATGCGAGACAGCAAAAGAGACACAGATGTATAGAACAGTCCTTTGGACTCTGTGGGAGAGGGCGAGGGAGGGATGATATGGGAGAATGGAATTGAAACATGTAAATTATCACATGTGAAATGAATTGCCAGTCCAGGTTCGATGCATGATACAGGGTGTTTGGGGCTGGTGCACTGGGTTGACCCAGAGGGATGGGATGGGGAGTGAGGTGGGAGGGTGGTCCAGGATGGGAACACATGTACACCCATGGCAGATTCATGTCAATATACGGCAAAATCAATACAATATTGTAAAGTAAAAAAATAAATAAATAAAACTGAGATAAAAAAGAAAAGAAAAGAACAATGAGTTCTTGCCAAAGGTCACAAGTTATACACTCAGGGCTTCCGTGGTGGCTCACCTGGTAAAGAATCTTCCTGCAATGTGGGAGACCTGGGTTTGATCTCTGGTTGGGAAGATCCCCTGGAGAAGGGAAAGGCTACCCACTCCAGTATTCTGGCCTGGAGAGTTCCATGGACTGTATAGTCCATGGGTTTGCAAAAAGTCAGACATGGCTGAATGACTTTCACTTCATGTATGTACTCTATGCTATGCTATGCTAAGTCACTTCAGTCGTGTCCGACTCTGTGCGACCCCATAGACGGCAGCCCACCAGGCTCCCCTGTCCCTGGGATTCTCCAGGCAAGAACACTGGAGTGGGTTGCCATTTCCTTCTCCAATGCATGAAAGTGAAAAGAGAAAGTGAAGTCGCTCAGTCGTGCCCGACTCTTAGCGACCCCATGGACTGCAGCCCACCAGCCTCCTCCATCCATGGGATTTTCCAGGCAAGAGTACTGGAGTGGGTCTAGGCAAAGTCTAATTTTTATTGTTTCAGAATAGCAGTTTAGCAGGAAAAAAAAAAAGAAAATAAATAATAACGAAAGCACAATAGTGGTAATGAAACCAACACTGAGGTTTATAATAAAATCACTTAAAACCAGAGATACTAAGAAAATCTTAAAAGAAGGTAGAGAAAAAAGACATATGCCAAAGAGAAAAATATACATCAAAATGAAAGCAGACTTCAGAAACTATAAAACCAGAAGACAATGGCATAAGATCTTTAAGATGCTAAATGAAAAATATTTCTTGACCTAGAATTATTGCACGTATCACAATATCTTTCAAACTCACAGGCAAAGATATGTTTCAGACCAAAAAAAAAAAAATTGTGAGAATTAAGAAGATTCATACTAAAAGTAATACTTAAGGAAAATATTCAGACAGAAATTAATTGGTACCAAATATATATTTGAATCTGCAAAAAGAATGAGAATGCTGGAAATGGTAAATATTTGAATGCTGTTCAGTTGCTAAGTCATGTCTGACTCTTTGCAACCCCATGGTCTGCAGCCTGGCAGGCTTCTCTGTCCATGGGGATTCTCCAGGCAAGAATATTGGAGAGGGTTGCCATTTCCTTCTCCAAAATATTTAAATAAATCTTCAAATATTTAAAGAAGATATATGTTCTCACTTTAAAAAATTTCTGTAGCAGATCATTTCCTGGTCATTATTAACAAATTTACTTAACATTTACTATTAAGAAGTAATAATGCATGGTGACATTTATAGAATTAGCAGAAATAAAACATATGACAACAATACAACCAAAGAGGAAAAGCGAATATGGAGTTACATTCTTATAAAATTTTTACACTGTATTTGAAGTGATAATAACGTCATCTTAATTTAGAATCTGATAAGTTAAAGATGAATATGGTAAACTCTAAAGCAATTACTAATAAGAAAAAAGAACAATGTGAGTTAACCAACAGTAAAGATACAATAGAATCATAATATTAATCTTATAACATCATTAATATAAAAATGCAGAAATATTTGATAAGAGAAAGATCAGATGGAACAAATAGAAAATGGCTTTAACTTGTCTTATTGATAGCCACATTGAATATATTGTGTCATCCAATACTAAAGGCCAATACTAAATTCAGGTATTAGGGACATATATATTCAGGCCAAATTGAAATGTGATATGAGTATAAAACATGCATTGGCTATCAAAAACTTAGTATGAGTTAATCTAATGTAAAATATTCAGTATTATATTTTTACATTGATTGTTTAAATGAGAATATTTTTGGATATATTTGGATAAATAAAGCAAAGTATTTTAACCATTTTTGGTTAAATGTTTTAACCGTTTTTGGTGTGTCTACTAAATTTTTTTAAAATTACATATATGTGACTACTATTTGTGGCTCACATTTTATTTTCATTGGATAGCACTGGCCCAAATACTCCAATTAAAAGTAAATATTGTCAGATTGGATGAAAACCAAAACCTATATATATATATATGTTGTCTACAGGAAACCCACTTTAAGTATTAAAATAGAAATGTTAAAGAATGGAAAAAGTTATAACATGAAAACACCCCTTAGATGAAAGCTAAAGTGCTCATATTATATCAAACCAAGTTGACCTCAGAACAAGGGAAAATGCCAGGACCAAGAGAGACGTTATATATTAATAAAGAGGTCAATTTATCAAGAAGCTATAATAATTCTAAATTCAGTAAGAGAAGTTTGAAATATGTGAATAAAAATTAACAGTAGACTGACATCTTAAGAAATGCTAAATCAAGCTAAAATGATTCATTCAGGCTGAAGAAATGACACCAAATTCAAACTGGATCCTCAGAAAGAAATGGTAAATATAAGGGTAAATGGAAAACAGTATTTCTCTTCATATACTTTTACAGTAAAAAATAGACTTTATTGGATTTATAATCTGTGTAGGCTTATTTATACACGTAGTTGTACTGTGTCTACAATTTACATGAATTGGTACAATTTTAACTCTATGTTGGTTAGGAAAAAACTAAATATTTGCACTGTAATCCATCGAGTTAAGAAAAAAGAAAGGGAAAAAGCTATAGTTAATAAGATAGTAGATAAAATAAAATGTTTAAAGTATTCAAAAATCAAAATCAAATGAGAAAAGGGGGAATAGAGTAACCAAAAAGGGAGGGGATAAATGAAAAAAACTGCATGGCAGATCTAAATTGAATCATATCAATAATTATATTAAATATTAAGAAACTAAACATCCAAATTAAAAACTGTCTAAATGGATAAAAGACCCAACAATATATCATCTAACAGATACAGTTTAAGTACTAATACATAGAAAAGTGCTGCAATTCTAACATAAGCACAGTCCTGTTAATAAGAGATTTACTTAGTAAGTGGCTAACGAGGAGAAATATATTTAGCATGCCAAGAGTAAGCAAAAGAAGGCTGTAGTGGCAGTATTAATAATAGATAAAAATGATCTTAATACAAAGTATATTCCTAAAAATAGAGATTTCATAACGATAACTCATTTCATTAGGAAGACAAAATTATCATAACTATGTGCTTAAGAATAAAGTTTAAACATATGAAGCAAAAATGAACAGGATTAAAGAAACAGATAATTGGAAAAATCAAGATTTTGATAGAGAGTTTCTCCTCTTTAAGAAATTGATAGAGAAACTAGACTTTAAACAACCAAAACCAATTCACCTTCAAAGAAGCTTAAGTATAAAATAATTCAATATATACACATGTAGATATGTATATAAAAGTGAAAATAAAAATTTAATCCTTAAAAAGTTTTGGCTCTCTACATTTTGTGTTTCATATCAGAAGATAAAACAATGTCTTTTATATAAAACAACAAGAACTAGATTTACTTTCTTTTATTCTGATGTCTTTGTAAATAGTCATTTTCTATTTTGATTAACCTTGAAAACATTCAGACATCAGGGCAAAGAATAGCAAATATATGACATTTTATTAAGCCCTGTTCTAAACTAAGTCAACACCACCTTTACTTCACCTTCTTACTTAGAAGTTAATGGCAAAAAAGTTAATGGCTAAAACTGACAGTAGTTTTTGAAAATGAAAATGATCAGAAAGCATCTCAAATTCAAAATCTTTCAGGCATGAGAAATATAATTTTGCTTTATGTCTCATAGTCTGGCTGGAATGTTTGCTTTTCACTGTTAAGTCTGGGATGTATCTAGTCGTTGCAATGCACCATAACCTTTTTATATGGAAAACATGCTTCTTATACAGTGGTCAGTATGGTATGACATTTGAGTAGGCACAAAGTGAAAAAAAGAAAATTCTTAAAAACATCATCAGATCAGATCAGTCGCTCAGTCGTGTCTGACTCTTTGTGACCCCATGAATCGCAGCACGCCAGGCCTCCCTGTCCATCACCACCTCCCTGTCCATCACCAACTCCCGGAGTTCACTCAAACTCATGTCCATCAAGTCAGTGATGCCATCCAGCCATCTCATCCTCTGTCGTCCCCTTCTCCTCTTGCCCCCAATCCCTCCCAGCACCAGAGTCTTTTCCAATGAGTCAACTCTTTGCATGACATGGCCAAAGTACTGGACTTTCAGCTTTAGCATCATTCCTTCCAAAGAAATCCCTTCTGATCTCCTTCAGAATGGACTGGTTGGATCTCCTTGCAGTCCAAGGGACTCTCAAGAGTCTTCTCCAACACCACACTTCAAAAGCATCAATTCTTCAGCACTCAGCCTTCTTCACAGTCCAACTCTCACATCCATACATGACCACAGGAAAAACCATAGCCTTAACTAGACGAACCTTTGTTGGCAAAGTAATGTCTCTGCGTTTGAATATGCTATTTAGGTTGGTCATAACTTTCCTTCCAAGGAGTAAGCATCTTTTAAGTTCATGGCTGCAGTCACCATCTGCAGTGATTTTGGAGCTCAGAAAAATAAAGTCTGACACTGTTTCCCCATCTATTTCCCATGAAGTGATGGGACTGGATGCCATGATCTTGGTTTTCTGAATGTTGAGCTTTAAGCCAACTTTTTCACTCTCCACTTTCACTTTCATCAAGAGGCTTTTGAGTTCCTCTTCACTTTCTGCCATAAGGGTGGTGTCATCTGCATATCTGAGGTTATTGATATTTCTCCCGGCAATCTTGATTCCAGCTTGTGTTTCTTCCAGTCCAGTGTTTCTCTTGATGTACTCTGCATATAAGTTAAATAGACAGGGTGACAATATACAGCCTTGATGAACTCCTTTTCCTATTTGGAACCAGTCTGTTGTTCCATGTCCAGTTCTAACTGTTGCTTCCTGACCTGCATACAAATTTCTCAAGAGGCAGGTCAGGTGGTCTGGTATTCCATCTCTTTCAGAATTTTCCACAGTTTATTGTGATCCACACAGTCAAAGGCTTTGGCATAGTCAATAAAGCAGAAATAGATGCTTTTCTGGAACTCTCTTGCTTTTTCCATGATCCAACGGATGTTGGCAATTTGATCTCTGGTTCCTCTGCCTTTTCTAAAACCAGCTTGAACATCAGGAAGTTCACGATTCACATATTGCTGAAACCTGGCTTGGAGAATTTTGAGCATCACTTTACTAGCGTGTGAGATGAGTGCAATTTTGCGGTAGTTTGAGTATTCTTTGGCATTGCCTTTCTTTGGGATTGGAATGAAAACTGGCTTTTTCCAGTCCTGTGGCCACTGCTGAGTTTTCCAAATTTGTTGGCATATTGAGTGCAGCACTTTCACAGCATCATCTTTCAGGATTTGGAATAGCTCAACTGGAATTCCATCACCTCCACTAGCTTTGTTCGTAGTGATGCTTTCTAAGGTCCACTTGACTTCACATTCCAGGATCATCAACCCCTCACAATACCAAATATTGGCATAGTGGGGGAAGCAATCTGTGTTGTTAATTAGGTCTAACACCAATTTTGTATTAATTTGATTTCTTTTTCTCTTAGCCATGTGAGTGATATGCATATGCCCCCTCCCTTACCTGATAGCTCAGTTGGTAAAGAATCTGCCTGCAATGCAGGAGACCTGGGTTCGATCCCTGGGTTGGGACGATAAGATCCCCTGGGGAAGGGAAAAGCTACCCACTCCATGGGGGCAGTCCATGGGGGTCACAAAGAGTGGAATAGGGCTGAGCGACTTTCACTTTTTCCTTTACAACCATTTCCCCCTCCTTTTACAACTGGCACTTTTGGTTGGTGATATGTGTAGAGTTTTCCTGTTGCTGGTCCCAAATCTGGCATTATTTCTGACAGTCATTTTATTTGGATTAAATCCAAACATTTTAGAAGACTGAAGTAAATTAATTGTGTTGTCTATTTCAATAAAAGAGCCACCGTAGCCAAGCCAACATAAACAGGCTATAACAGTAATGGCCAATTTAAAGGTTCATTAACAAATACCAATAGTAACACTATAATTTCCAACCTTTTATCACTCAAATATGAAACAACAGGCATTGAAGACACCAGAGAAAAGACTATGTCATACTGCAGACTGTAGTTGATCAGCTTTTTACTTATCATTATAAACTTCCAAAATATAAGTTAAGTTCTAGCTGTCTTGCTAATTTTCAGATTTAATTGTGCCCCCAAAATGATGACAGTATTTTAGTTGTTCTTTTTTGTGCTTCATTCCCATTTGTCTCCTCTGGGAAACACTTACTTTCTGATCATTTACCCTCCTTAACGAATCTCCTTGTTTAATTGTTTAAAATGCTCTATATAGTTTTAAGTGAGTTTGGAGCCTCAATGTTTACTTCACTTATTCACAGTGTGATGGTGGAAAGATGTAGGAGAAACAAAAATGACAGGGGTTTCCTAGAATTTAGGTATTGTTTCTGCCCTCTCTTCTGGGCAGAAACGAAGCCGTAGCCACAGGTAAGCTGAGCGCCACCTTACAAAAACAACTGGCTGTAACTTGTGTACAAGAAAAAGCTAAAAGTTAAAGTGACAAATTGGGAAAAATTATTCACAAAACCCTGTAGATTAATAATATTTATTATTCATCTGCTAGAAATTTGTGAATGTTTTCCTAGTTTTATTAGTAACATTAATCATTTCTCTGCAAAAGACTTTTAACCTTTCAAGTGGCAATTTGAAAGCTCTTAAGAAGTGAAAATTGATTAAAATTTATAAAAAAAAATATAGAGGAAGAAATATAAACATAAACATAGGAATGACTTTTCACTCTTATCTACGCCTTCATTTATAATAATAGTACAAAAAGAACAGCACACAATTTTCACTTGTCCTCTTAGCAATGAAAATTGAGTAATAGTATTTGGTACTGTTGAGGGTGGAATGAGACCGGAAAAGTAAGTGTGAATGGTGCTCAGGGCCAATGGGATATTTATGCACTCTCTCTTTTGACATTCAGCTGCAGGGAACCAGACATTGTAAAACTCTAGTGAGATAGTCATGTTTATTAAACAATTGTTTGAAGTATAAATATATATAATATTTTTGATATGTATTTGGTATGTGCTGTGTTAATTTTAAAAGTGAATCAACTCTTACATTTTAGTGTGAGGAAACAATTACATGTTTAGACAAAAACTTAACTACTAAGTTGATTCATAACATAATAGTATATAGTAATAGAAAGTCAGATATAATCTAAATAGCCAAAAGTATGGCTTAAACGAACCTGACAATCTTTATGATGGCATGTCATACAAACAGTGAAAGAGAATATCAGGGAATATTTATTAACATGAGAAAACATCTATATTGTGTTTGTTGTTAAAATTGGAGGGAAAATTGTTTATAATATAAGCATGATTTTGTCAAAAGATATATATTATGTAATTACATACATATTCATGTAATTATATAAAAATATATAAAGTATATTTTTATATATTCATATTTAAGGCCAAAAGGAAATTATGGTCTCTATCACCGCTTATATTCGTCCACTCAAACTGTTAAAATGCCATAGACTGGGTGGATTAAACAACAGAAATATATTTCTCATAGTTCTGGAGGCTGGAAGTCTGAGATGAGGGTACTGTGGAAAGGTAGATGTCTGGTGAGAAGTCTTTTGTAGATGGCTACTTTCTCACTGTGTCTTCACATGGAGGAAAGAAAGAACTCTTCTTATAAGGACACTAATCCCATCATGAAGGGTCTTACCCCATCCCCCATCATCTCATCCTAACCTAATTTCCTGCCTATGTCCATACATTCAGATAGCATCACCATGGGATTTAGGGCTTTAATGTATGAATTTGACAGATACACATACAGTGTAACTTAACACTTCACAGATAACTTATAATTTCTTCTTAAACAAAGTAATCATATTCCATAGAGTCTAAATAGGTTAATTTTTATATTAAACAATATTAAAAACAGTTGAAATATTAAGATTCTAAATGGCACAATGATGAACCTGGTTTCACTGTACACTTTTGAGCATTTAACAAAGCTTCCCTTGATCACCTCTCTCATATTCAGTAGCTCTTTGAGAACAAAATGACAATCACTAGGAATCCTATTTCTTAGTTATGCAGATTAATACTTCAAATAAGAGTCATAATTTAATCAGGATGCATAGTTGCTACTGGGGAAAAATTGGGAAATGAATATTTTTAGATTCTTAATGTTATATACACTATAGCAGTCCAGCTATGTTTCCAGTAAAATATCTTGGAACACAGTCCATGACTAAGACAGATCAGGCTTTTCCTTCAAACATTAATTACTCAAGTAAGAAAGTGCCAATGAGAAAATGGTGCCAACTACAGGTATCACATGGGGACAAGAAAGAGCCTGCCAGGAAACCCTTCTTAAAACTTTACAGCCCAGTTATATTTTTCCTAATGTGTGGGAAACAAAATCATGAAGAAAAAGAATAAGGAAGAAAGAGGAGAGAAAGGAAGGAAAAAGGAAGAAAATGAGAAACAAAGAAAGGGAAGGAAAGAAGGAAAGACAGGAGGAAGGAGAGAAAAGAGAAAACAAGTGATATGAGGTTTAGCCCACAATTCAAAAGTTAATCCTATTAGGGGAAGAACTACATAAGCCAAATTTCGCTGGTTGAAATTTCTGCTTAATTAATTACAAAATTGTATGAGAAGATGCTTTGGACTTACTTAGCTTCCTTATTTGTTTTTGTTGGCTTAATAAACATCCTTTGGAAAGAGAATGCACATTTGGAGCCCTGTATACCTCTACCCTCTCCAGTATACTCTGCCCACTTCTGCCACTAAGGAGGCAGAAGCTATTGGTGCCGAAGTGCTGGTAGCACACTCAGGGCAGACAGTATCTTTTAAAGACCACAGCCTGCTGGAAAGCAGAGTTGCTGGAAAAAGCAAGCTCCTAGTAGCTAAATCAGAACACTTTTCTTCTTTTTCTCCCTACGTTGGTCACCCTGGGAAACACTTTAAAAAAATCAACTCTGTTGAAATGTAATTTACATAAATATTACTGTTTTAAGTGTATAGCTTGGTGAATTTTGACAGATGTAATCATCCAGGTAGCTACTGGCACAAACAAGATGTTCTTTCCTTCACTCCCAAACTTTCCCTTATACCCCTTCCCAGTTATCTTTCCTATCTCCAACACCATTCTGTTACTCTGAATTAGATTTGTCTCTTAGGAACTTTCATATAAATAGACTGGACTGTTTTGTGTTTAGCTTTTTGTAATCAGAATGTTTTTGGGATTCATTCATACTGTTGGATATATCAGTAGTTTATTCCTTTGTTTTACTGCTGTTTCCTGTATAGTTGATACATTTTCTATTTTTTTGTCTAGTCTTACTGCTCAAGGCCTTTAGTCAAATAAGTGATAAGAACATCCTTGCCTTATCCCCAATTTCAGGGGGAAATCATTAATTCTTTCAACACTAAATGCTTGGCATAGGGTTTTTATACATGCCCTTTATCAGGCTGAGGAACTTACTTTCTATTTTTAGTTAGATAATTTTAACACATTTGGGTGTTTAAGTGTTTTAATTTTTTCTTACATCTGTTGAACTGATCATATAGTTTTTCTGTTCAAATAATGAATAAGGTGAACAAAATGGATTTTTATGAGTTATTATTCAACCTTGCAATTCCATTAGAAACTCCAGTTGCTCATTTTACATATTGTCAAGTTCAATTTGTTATTATGTTTTAAGGGAGTTTTGATCTATGTTTATAAAGGATATTAATCTGCAGTTTGCTTGCTTATAAATGTTTTTGTCTTGGTTTAACAGAGTAATACTGGCCTTATAAAATCAGTTAGGAAGTATTTCTTTCACTTCTATTTTCCAAAACATTTTGTTTGGGATTATTGCTCTTCTTCCTTAAAGTTGGACGGAATTCATCAGAGAAATTATGTAGTCTAGAATTTTATTTGTAGGGGACTTTTAAAGTAAAACTCAAATATTCTTAGTAGTTAAAAGCTAAGGTTTTACAAAGAATTTGGCGTGTCATCTGGTTTGCCAAATGTACTTGCCCAAAGATTTGATAACATCTCTCATTATCAGATTAATGTCTATAGGTTCTGTAGTTATATTCTTTCTGTTTCATTCCTGATAGCTAAAATCTGTGACTTTTCCATTTTCTTCTTGATAAATCTAGCCAGACATTTTTCAGATTCATTTTTTCCTTCAATTACCAATTTATGGTTATGTTAATTTTCTCTATGATCTGAGCCACCAGGGATGCGCTTATCTTTTAAAATGTTCTTCCTTCTACTTAATTTGGGTTTACTTTATGCTTCATTTTTTAGCTTCTTAAGGTAGAACCTTAAGATAATAGATTCTATATTTTCAATATAAGAATATTAAATCTATACATTTTCCTGTAAGAAATATTTTAGCTGCGCCCCACAATTTTTTTATGTTTTCATGTTTTTAAATTTTTTTCCAATTTCCCTTGTGATTTTCTTTTTCCTTTGACTCACGGGTTATTCTGCAACATTTTGCAGACTGCCAAATTATAGAGTATTCTTCTATATATCCCACTAATGTCCTTTTTCTGGTCCATGATAAAATCCAGGTTCTCTCATTTCATTTAGTTGTCATGTCACCATGTCTTCTGACAGTTCCTTAGACATTTAAAAAATTAAATTAAATTAAAACATTAATTTTTTAAATGTTCTAAAAAATTAAAACAACAACAACAACATTGAAACTGGGCAGGTCATTTACTTTTGTTCATTTATTTTTATAGAATACCTCTAAACTTTAATTCTTCTGGTGTTTTCTCATAATTATATTAAAATTAAATATTTTTTGGTAAAAAACACCACAGAATGGATGTTATGTCCTACTCAGTGCATCATATAAGAAACTATATGTTTTTTATGTATTTTGTGACTAATAACATTAAATTTAGTCACTTGGTTAAGGTGGCATCTCCACTGTAATGTTACCATTTTATAATGACATATATTGTGGGGAGATACTTCAACACTATGCAAATAGTTTCTCAATATACCTATGTCACTAATTTTAACATTTCTCAAAGGTTCTGCCTTGTAATGATTATTACTGAAAATGGATGATTTTCTATTTTATTTAGTCCTATATTCAGTGATTAAAGTTTTAGTGTAAGAAAGAGCTGGCATTTGTGATTTTTTTCCCTTTTTTGTTGATGTATTCAATTATTTATATTAGTATGAACTCATAGATATCTTCTTCTCTAGGTTATAAATCTAACACTATCATTATTTTACAGCTCAAATTTTCCCAGATCTGGCTATGAGAGCTCCTTCATGTTGAGTTCTGTGTCTTCTTCAAATATCTCCATTATTGTTTTGAGAGCACTTTCTTATTTTCTGGCATCAAAATAACCCCGACTCATCTTACATTTTCCTTGCCAGATCCTGATGCAGAATGTTTCTCCAAGGAGCTTGATTCCTTTCATTAGAGAACAAATTCTCATTGCTACTTCAGTGGTATTGCTTCTAGGCCCTTTTGCTGGAGGAGGTAGGAAATATATATGTATATCAACTCATACATTCATGCACATCTATGTTTCTACATTTATCTACCTGTCTGAGTACTAAAAACATACCACATGCTTTTCCCCCTAGTCTAATACTACAGCATTCATTCTAGCCTTCCCCTTTCCCTCATTTGTATCAATAACTATTTTCTGACAGTAGACACCTAGGCTTTTATTATCCACCATATATTTACTTTTTGCTCACTCCTACCACACACACAAAGTAATTTCACATCTAAAAACTCATAGCCTTGTGAAAAACACACTTCCAAACTGGAGTCTAATATTGTTCACACAGTTCTTTTTTGTCTTTAGCCTTACAGATATAGTCAATGTGTATGTGTGTGTGTGTGTGTTTGTGTGTTTAAGACTTCTTTGGTTAGTTCTTTTCTGCCCCAATCTAATCAATGTGATTATATTTATCATTTTGTAATAGAGTTAAGTTTGTTAACACTTTGAATTTTATTTTGCATGTACCATATTCTGACAGGTTTTAATCATTTATTTTGAGAATATGGGAAACACTGTCACCATTCTGAGTCGTAGCTCAAAATATACTCAACAAAGAGTCACTTCTTCCTCTTTTGTCATATTTCATTTCCAGTTGTGCTCTGAGGGTGAATTGTCTCAAATGTTTCAAAATTACTTTTCCTGTATATTAATATCTTTTGCACAGAAAAGCATGCATACGTATTTCTAAGTCCTATTTTTTCTTATTGTATACTAAGGAGAGTCTTTTGCACTTTGCTTTTTATCACTTACTAGTTTATTATGTTCAATATCAAAATAGTTAAATATTGGTATAAAAGCTCCAATAACATCCTTTTTCTCTAGAGAAAATCCTTCTCGTCTCTGATTTTGTTCCAGTCGTCTGATTTACTCCTGATTGTGGCTCGTGTTGTCTTGCTTCTTGGCGTGCTTAGTACTTTTATGTTGGAGTCATGTCGGCACTGCTGTTTTCCTTGAAAGAGTGTTGTCCTTTGATCCGGCAGGCAGTTTAAGCTACTTGAAGATCTGCTTGATCTCTTTAAGGCCTCTTGTTAAGCTTTGTTATGGTTGGCCTAGAGTAGGCTTCATTCCAGATAGTTTAGCTCTACTACTAATGCATGACCCCGTGGGCTATCATCAGGGACCCTCAGTGGCCTGATCAAATGTCTTTCTACTTTCTCTGAACTCTGCGATTGTTCAGCTTACAAGTTACTGACTAGTCTTTGTTCAGCCTCATGAACTTGAACTCTATACATATAACTGATTAGTTCTCAGCAAAAATGCAAGGGTACCCCAAGCATGTTTCTGAAGCTTTTTCTCTTTGTACTTCTTTGTCTGGAATTTTGCTGTGCAATCTCAGTATGCTCCTCCACAGTTTCTATATCCTCAACTTAGCAAGACTTTGAGGATTTGCTTGGACTCCCTCTTCCTGTTCCCATGATTCAAAAAACACAACCAAGCAGAAAATGGGTCCTCGTAGGCTAATCTTGTTTCCTTTCTCTCAAGGTTCCCTGTTTCTTCTGTCTATTGTACAATGACTGAAAACAATTGAGGCATATATCTTATTCAGCTAAGTTTTTACCTCACAAAAGCAACTTTGGTTTCAATTTTTACATCAAGCTTGAAGGCTGAAGTTTGCCCTTTCTGAGTCATTGATAATCAGATTATAAGCAGCACCCACTAGCCAGTATGCCACCTTTGTGCATCGTGGGATCAGTTATCCATTCTTTAAGATGCTTAGTCACCATTCACCAATTGTAGCAATAGTATGCCAGTATCTGATGACTGTGATGTGAATAGTGCTCTGCGGCTGTGAGATGTATAACCTAAACCTACACAAGTAATGGATTTTGGCTCTGGAAGGATTCTAGAAAGAGAGAAGAATTATTGATGCCACATCATGAGAATGCATTATGGAATTTTACTTGCAGAATAAAATGGGCACTGTGATCTTATATTTTTGTTAGAGGCTATGATGACTTGAAAGAATTCTTAAAACAGATTAGAAACATCTTGACTACAAAAAGAAATAGATATATAGGTCAAGAAGTATGAGAAGCTAATAAATATAAACTTTGAGAGGAACGTTTTAAGAAACCAGTCAAATGGTTGGATGCTGGAAACTAAACTACAGAGTGTGATGCAATGAAGACATTAGGGATTCCTAGAATGTATATAATTACACACACACACACACACACACACACACTATATATATCTCTGTATACACACAAAGATTATGTATATTAATATTATGTGTGTGCCTATAGAATCACACATAATAGTTACTCCTTGAGTCATTTTTATTTAGGGGAAATCAATTTAAATAAGCAACAGAAAAACTGCCTTAACTGGGAACAAAAGGCAAAAATTAGACCTGAAACTGTGGAGAACCTGTCTCTCTTGATGCTCTTGGTGGTTGACAAGTGAGCTATGGGATTGAGACCTTTTTTAAACCCCCTAGCAGACTAAATAATTCTCTGTCCTTAGCATCTTCTTGATTTACTGCCTAGGCATTTATATTATGGAAGTTCTCTAACTTCATCCAACAGTTTATTGACCATCTAATAGCCATTATGATATATAGTGCCATGACAAATAAGACAAATAAAATTTGATCTTTGTCTTTGAGCATTTTATAGTATTGCAGGAGGGATAGACAAAAGAAAAGTAATTTCAATGAAAGTAATAGCTCTCCAAAATGAACCACATATGGAAGATGAAGTTTTAAGTGGTATTAGTTGTACAGAAGCATCCTCCCAAATCATTATAATCTATAGCCCTCTCCTACTGCATATATGTCTCCATGCAACTACATGTATATATATATGCTCATTTAGAGCACAGTGTTTGTGAATCCTTGTAAATAATTAACATAAGATGCATTAAAGTTTTTACTTCAAATCATATATTCTCTATCATCAAAGGTAGATACTTATTTTGCTCTGACAAGTACAATTTCAGTAATTACTGTGTTTCATGTAACACTATCATATCCATCAGGCTATATCTGGTGAGAATAATGCAGTTGCAATTGCGTGAGAGTTTATGCTTTTGAACTGTGGTGTTGGAGAAGACTCTTGAGAGTCCCTTGGACTGCAAGGAGATCCAGCCAGTCCATTCTAAAGGAGATCAGCCCTGGGCTTTCTTTGGAAGGACTGATGCTAAAGCTGAAACTCCAGTACTTTGGCCACCTCATGCGAAGAGTTGACTCATTGGAAAAGACTCTGATGCTGGGAGGGATTGGGGGCAGGAGAAGAAGGGGACAACAGAGGATGAGATGGCTGGATGGCATCACTGACTCGATGGACATGAGTTTGAGTGAACTCCGGGACGTGGTGATGGACAGGGAGGCCTGGCGTGCTGCGATTCATGGGGTTGCAAAGAGTCAGACATGACTGAGCGACTGAACTGAACTGAACTGAACTTACATCATCTACTGCTATCTTTTGGGATTCCCTGGTGGCTCAGAAAGTAAAGAATCTACCTGCAGTGTGGGAGATCAAGATTGGATCTCTGGATCAGAAAGATCCCAAAGAAGGGAATGGCTACCCACTTGCTAGTGGTAAAGAAACTGTCGTCCAATGCAGGAGATGTTTAAAAGACACAGGTTCCATCCTTGGGTCAGGTAAATCCCTTGGAGAAGGGAATGGCAACCCACTCCAGTATTCTTGCCTAGAGAATCCATGGACAGAGGAGCCTGGCAGGCTACAGTGTGTGGGGGTCACAAAGAGTCAGACATGACTGAGGCAACTTACCATGCATGCATACTGCTTGTTTTTGCAACGGAACTCAGTGAGTTTGTTACATTTCCGATGAAATTTAGCAGACAGATTGCTAAGCTGAATGAGAAGTATTGAGATCCAGTGCAATACCTGATCCTAAGGATTTCCAATTGGATCACACCCATGGTTCCAGTGAGCAGCCAAACTGATGTCCTACTAGAGAAGATGAGGCAGTACTTAACATTGAGAAATAGAAAGGCAGACCTTGTGGCGTACTGTCAGTGGGGAAATCTTAGAGCTGTGTTAAAATATAATTTACTAAAAGGATAGTTTGCCCATTGTATTAGTTCTATTGTTGCTGGAACAAATTATTACAATCTTAGAGTCTTAAAACAACCACTGTATTATCTTACAGTTCTAAAGTTCAGACATCTGAAATAGTCTTGTGTGGTTAAAACCAAAGTCTCTACAGGGCTTTCTGAAGACTCTAGGGAAGTGTTTAGTTCCTTGCTTTTTCCAGTTTCCAGAGGCTTCCTTGGCTCAAGGTCTCTTTCTAACTTCAAAGTCAGCAATCTCATCATTCTGACCTTGGCTTTGGCTGTCATATTTTCTTCTCCTCTTGCTCTCTTCCCATTATGCCTGTTTCACTTATAAGGATCTTTGGAATTACACCAGAGTCCACCTGGATAATTTTCCCATCTCAATGACATCTGCAAAGTTTCTTCTGCCATGAAACTATCACAGTCTCAGGGCCAGGACTAAGCCCATATACTTCTTTAGGGGGCTATGATTATGCCTACCACACCTAGGCTGTCATTTTTTTTTTTAATTTCACCATGTTATTAATTTTGATGATTATATTAGTTAGCTGATAATATTTTAAAAATTAATTATGTGTTGCTGATTTAAATTAGGCATAGGAAACAATCTGATATTCAACGTAAATTTAATTGTAGAAAATCTCTTTGAGATGATACAATAACTTTTCGTGTTGAATCTGTTAATAGAAATGCTTGGAAGCAAGGAGGCCTTCCATATTTAACATATTTGATTTATATTTCTGTAAAAGAAGATGTCCAGTGTCTGCAAACCAGCTTGCTCTCTTTGTACTCCTGGTGCAATATCTATCCATTGGTTATTGCTGAGCATGGATACCACAAAGTACTTGGTCAAAAACTCCTTGTTGCTCTACCATAGAACTTAATTGATTCTGGGTTATACTGGTGGCTGAGCAGAGAATCAAGTTTTCTGAGGACACATATTTTGGCTCTGAGAGTAGATTTTGAAAAAGAAAAAAAAAAAA
>NW_011494870.1:3540218-3544408 GCF_000754665.1 Bison bison bison | reverse complement strand
TCTGAGAGTAGATTTTGAAAAAGAAAAAAAAAAAAAAAAGCCTATGCTACATCCTATCTACTAAATATCTCCCAGGCATCAGAAAATGTATTTGTCAGTAACCATTTTACCTAACTGCCAGGGGGAATATTTAGGGCAAATAAGTCTAAGGTCCTGGTTTTTGTTGCAAATTTTGTTGCAAAATTCCTATTTACCCCGGATCCTCCCATACTTCTTACAAGCAGTCCCTCAGAGCTGAGAGGCTGTCTTCCAGGTTTAAGTCCTCAGAAATCCCTTCAAATAAAACATAATTCTAAAAAAAAAAAAAAAACCAGTCTGTGTGTTTTTCCTTTGCTGAAGCATTTCTGCCAGGGCAGTGTCCTCTTCTGATTTTGAACAGAAACCGAGTCCCTTGAGTCCACTGTTAACAGGGGCCTTGTTTCTCCTTTGCTTCCCTCAGCACTGACTTGGAGTTTGGAGAAGGAAGTGTGTGTTGTGTGCTGTGCTGAGATCCTCACATCATTGGATGGGATGAGATTTAGTGGTAGTGGGTGTTAGCTATATTGAGCACATGTTCTTGATGACTGACTCATATTTCCTGTTAATTATTATCTTATGGTGTCATCTCATTAAGTAGTAGGATGATGGCATTTTGAATAAAGGAGATAATTTTTGTTTTCTGGAAGGAATCCTAAAATTTGATTATATTATTATAAAATTTTATTATATTAAATAATTTATATAGATACATTTATTTTAAGTCTTCACAAGTTATTGAAAGTCTGCTTACTCCAGGAGTCTTTATGCTTATTAATACGTGATTAATGTGTGATTCAACCATTTAATAAATATTGCTTATTTATATTTTTATAGGGTCTAGAGAGGCATCTTATGAATGAAGAGAATAAAAATACAGTTTAAAAATGATAAATACCCTAGATAATTTTTAAATTTTGTATTCTGCTTCATATCAATAGCAGAAATATAAAGTAGTGTGGTAGCAGTGAATTTAATGGTTATATACTTACTCCTTGGAAGGAAAGTTATAACCAACCTAGACAACATATTAAAAAGCAGAGACATTACTTTGTTAACAAAGGTCTGTCTAGTCAAGGCTATCATTTTTCCAGTAGTCATGTATGGATGTGAGGGTTGGACTATAAAGAAAGCTGAGCACAGAAGAATTGATACTTTTGAACTGTGGTGTTGGAGAAGATTCTTGAGAGTCCCTTGGACTGCAAGGAGATCCAACCAGTCCATCCTAAAGGAGATCAGTCCTGAGTATTCATTGGAGAGACTGATGTTGATGCTGAAACTCCAATACTTTGGCCACCTGATGTGAAGAGCTGTCTCATTTGAAAAGACCCTGATACTGGGAAAGAATGAGGGCAGGAGGAGAAGGGGATGTCAAGAGGATGAGATGGTTGGATGGCATCACTGACTCAATGGACATGAGTTTGGGTGGATTCTGGGAGTTGATGGTGGACAGGGAGGCCTGGCGTGCCTCCTGTTCATGGGATCGCAAAGAGTAGGACATGACTGAGTGACTGAACTGAAAGACTACTTCATGTAAAAAATTGGAAATTTCTGAAACTTTTATCTTGTTAACTTTATTGTTTGTTTTAAAGGTAGCTTTAAAGATGTTAAGAATATAATGAAGTGTTCAAGTGTCCTGTCTATACGATGCGCACCCATCAGATGCTGAATTTGATGAACATCTCCCAAGAATGTCTCCAATGAGTGGAGCCCAGATTATAATCCCTGGAACTTTTGATTATGTTTACATGCATGGAAAAGGGATTTTGCAGATTCAATTATGTTAAGGACATTGAGATGGGGAGATTATCCTAGATTATCCAGGCAGAGTCAGTACACTCACAAGGGTCCTTAAAAATGGAAGGAATCAGAAGAGAGTCAGAGGGAAGGATGACTGTGGAGGAAAGCTTGAATTGATGTGGTGTAAGAAGGGCTCAATTTTCTTTTGCTCATTTAAAGGTGCAGAAAGGGGCCATGTGCCAAGGAATGTGGGCAGTCTCTAAAATCTGGAAAAGACAAGGGAATGGATTAGTCTCTATAGAGTCCAGAAAAAAATGCAGCCTTGTGGACAACTTCTTTTTAATCTCATAAGGGACTTTTTTACTTCTGACTTTCAGAATTATAAAATAATAACTTTGCTTTATGCCACTAACTTTGTAGGGATTTGTTATGGCAGCAATAGAAAACTAATGCACATGAATCAGAGTATATTAGAATTATTACTATTGGTTTACATGCTAGGAGCAGGTAAAATCATCCTTAGTTAAAAGTGAATTACAGAACCATCAGTTTGTTCCAAGAGAAAAAAAGAAAGAACTCTAAAAATTATTAGCTTTAACTTAAAAAAAATTTAAAAGAATTAAGATATCCATGCAAGCCAAGTTTTGAAGCCAACTTAAATTTAGAAAGTTATGATTTTTTAAAAAAATATTTAATAGTTGATTTACTCTGTTGTGTTAATTTCTCTTCTGTACAGCAAAGTGACTCAATTATCCAATATATTCTTTTTCATATTTTTTCCATTATGGCTTATATACAGGGTATTGAATATAGTTCCATGTGGTATATAGTAGGACATCATTTATCCATCCTATATATACTAATTTGCACCTACTAATTCCAATTAACTCTAAGCTTTGGGAGTTTGCCCCTCCCTTGGCCATCAGTTTGTTCTCTATATCTGTGTGTCTTTTTGGTCTTGTAAGTAAGTTCATCTGTGTCATACTTCAGATTTCACATATAAGTGTTGTCATATGGTATTTGTCTTTCTCTCTCTGGCTTATTTTGCTTAGTATGATGATCTCTGTTTTTTTCCAAGTTGCTGCAAATGGCATTATTTCATTTTTGATGGCTAAGTAAATATTCATTGTATATATTTACCACATTTTCTTTATGCATTCATTTGTTGAT
Source organism: Bison bison bison (assembly GCF_000754665.1). Lineage (NCBI taxonomy): Eukaryota > Metazoa > Chordata > Mammalia > Artiodactyla > Bovidae > Bison > Bison bison. The sequence goes on along the minus strand of NW_011494870.1, from coordinate 3,541,483 downwards.
AGACATTTAGGTTGCTTCCATGATTTGGCTATTTTAAATAGTGCTGCTATGGGCATAGGGGTACATGTATCTTTTCAAATTAAAGTTTTGTCTGGGTAAATGCCCAGGAGTGGGATTGCTGGATCATATGGTAATTTTATTTTTACGACTATTTTTATTTTAACTATTTTACTACATTCTATGGTGTCTGCACCAATGTACATTCCCATCAACAGTGTAGGAGTGCTCCCTTTTCTCCACTCCTTCTCCAGGGGGCTTCCCTGGTGGCTCAGATGGTAAAGAATCTGCATGCAATGCAGGAGACCAGGGTTCAATCCCTGGGTCAGGAAGATCTCCTGGAGAAGTAAATGGCAACCCAATCCAGTATTCTTTCCTGGAGAATTCCGTGGACAGAGGAGCCTGGGGAGTTATAGTCCATGGGGTCACAAAGAGTTGGACAGGACTGAAGAAATCCTTATTGCCAAATTCAGACTTAAGTTGAAGAAAGTGGGGAAAACCACTAGACCATTCAGGTATGACTTAAATCAAATTCCTTATGATTATACAGTGGAAGTGAGAAATAATTTAAAGGGCTAGATCTGATAGACAGAGTGCCTGATGAACTATGGACAGAGGTTCCTGACATTATACAGGAGACAGGGACCAAGACCATCCCCAAGGGAAAGAAATGCATAAAAGCAAAATGGGTGTCTGAGGAAGCCTTACAAATAGCTGTGAAAAGAAAAAAAGTGAAAAGAAAAGGAAAAATATCCCCATTTGAATGCAGAGTTCCAAAGAAAAGCAAGGAGAGATAAGAATGCCTTCCTCAGTGATCAGTGCAAAGAAATAGAGGAAAACAACAGAATGGAAAAGACTAGAGATCTCTTCAAGAAAATTAGAGATACCAAGGGAAATTTTCATGCAAAAATGGGCACAATAAAGGACAGAAATGGTATGGACCTAATAGAAGCAGAAGATATAAAGAAGAGGTGATAAGAATGCACAGAAAAACTACACAAAGAAGATCCTCACAACCCAGATAATCATGATGGTGTGATCACTCACCTAGAGCCAGACATCCTGGAATGCAAAGTCAAGTGGGCCTTAGGAAGCATCTCTAAGAAAAAAGCTAGTGTAGGTGATGGAATTCCGGTTGAGCTATTTCAAATCCTAAAAGATGATGCTGTGAAAGTGCTGCACTCAATATGCCAGCAAATTTGGAAAACTCAGCAGTGGCCACAGGACTGGAGAAGGTCAGTTTTCATTCCAATCCCTAAGAAAGGCAA
>NW_011494870.1:3526936-3540118 GCF_000754665.1 Bison bison bison | reverse complement strand
GGCCACAGGACTGGAGAAGGTCAGTTTTCATTCCAATCCCTAAGAAAGGCAATGCCAAAGAATGCTCAGACTACCACACAATTGCACTCATCTCACACGCTATAAAGTAATGTTCAAAATTCTCCAAGCCAGGCTTCAACAATATGTGAACCATGAACTTTCAGATGTTCAAGCTGGTTTTAGAAAAGGTAGAGGAACCAGAGATCAAATTGCCAACATCCACTGGATCGAAAAAGCAAGAGATTTCAAGAAAAACATCTATTTCTGCTTTATTGACTATGCCAAAGCCTTTGACCGTGTACATCACAATAAACTGGAAAATTCTGAAGGAGATGGGAATACCAGACCACTTGACCTGCCTCTTGAGAAATCTGTATACAGGTTAAGAAGCAACAGTTAGAACCAGACATGGAACAACAGACTGGTTCCAAATAGGAAAAGGGGTACGTCAAGGCTGTATATTGTCACCCTGCTTATTTAACTTATATGCAGAGTACATCATGAGAAATGCTGGGCCAGAAGAAGCACAAGCTGGAATCAAGATTGCCAGGAGAAATATCAATAACCTCAGATATGCAGATGACACCACCCTTATGGCAGAAAGTGAAGAGGAACTCAAAAGCCTCTTGATGAAAGTGAAAGAGGAGAGTAAAAAAGTTGGCTTGAAGCTCAACATTCAGAATACGAACATAATGGCCTCTGGTCCCATCATGTCATGGCAAATAGATGGGGAAACAGTGGAAACAGTGTCAGACTTTATTTTTGAGGGCTTCGAAATCACTGCAGATGGTGACTGCAACCATGAAATGAAAAGACACTTACTCCTTGGAAGGAAAGTTATGACCAAACTAGACAGCATTTAAAAAGCAGAGACATTACTTTGTCAACAAAGGTCCTTCTTGTCAAGGCTATGGTTTTTCCAGTAGTCATGTATGGATGTGAGAGTTGGACTATAAAGAAAGCTGACAGCCAAAGAATTGCTACTTTTGAACTGTGGTGTTGAAGAAAACTCCTGAGAGTCCATTGGACTGCAAGGAGATCCAACCAGTCCATCCTAAGGGAAATTAGTCCTGAGTGTTCATTGGAAGGACTGATGTTGAAGCTGAAACTCCAATATTTTGACTGCTTAATGCAAAGAGCTGACTCATTTGAAAAGACCCTGATGCTGGGAAAGATTGAAGGCGGGAAGAGAAGGGCACGACAGAGGATGAGTTGGCAGGATGGCATCACTGACTCAATGGACTTGAGTTTGGGTAAACTCCGGGAGTTGGTGATGGACAGGGAGGCCTGGCATGCTGCAGTCCATTGGGTCACAGAGTCAGGCACGACTGACCAACTGAACTGAACAACTCTTTCAGAATTTTTAATGATGGCCATTCTACTGGTGTGAAGTGGTACCTCATTGTAGTTTTGATTTGCATTTCTCTAATAATTAGTGATGATGAGCCTGTTGGCCAAATGTGTTTATCCTTTGGAGAAATTTCTATTTAGGTCCTCTGCCCATCTTTCTATTGGGTTGTTTATTCAATTTAATTTTTTTGTTGTTGTTGTTGTTATTGAATTGTAAATACTGTTTGTATTTTTTATAAATTAAGCCCTTGTTTTTTTTTTTTTTTAAAGTCCTTGTTGGTTGCATCATTTGCAAATACTTTCTCCCAGTCTGCAGGTTGTCTTTTTGTTTTTGCTGTGCAAAGCTTGTAAATTTGATTAGGTCCCATTTGTTTATTTTTGCTTTTATTTTTATTGCTTTGGGTGACTGACCTAAGAAAACATTGGTATGTTTTAATGCAGAGACTGTTTTACCTTTGTTCTCTTCTATGATTTTTTTTATTATGTCTTGTATTGTATTTGAGTCTTTAAGGCATTTTGAGTGTATTTTTGTGTGTGGTGTGAGTGTGCATTCTAATTTCATTGATTTACATGCAGCTGTCCAACTTTCCCAATACTACTTGCTGAAGAGACTGTCTTTCCTCCTTTGTATATTCTTGCCTCCTTTGTTGAAGATTAAGCCCATAGGTGTCTGCACTTATTTCTGGTCTCTCTATTCTGTATAGGGTATATAAGTCCATAGATGTCTGAACTTATTTCTGGTCTCTATTTTGTTCCATTGATCCTTATGGCTCTTTTTGTGCCAATACCATGGTGTTTTGATTACTATTGCTTTGTAGTGTTGTCTGAAGTCTCAGAGAGTTATGCTTCCCGTTTTGTTCTTTTCCCTCATGATTGCTTTGGCAATTCTGGGCCTTTCATGGTTCCACTGGTGGCTTCCCTCGTGGCTCAGATGGTAAAGCATTTGACTGCAATATGGGAGAGCTGGGCTTGATCCCTGGGTTGGAAGATCCCCTGGAGAAGGAAATGGCAACCCATTCCAGTATTCTTGCCTATAAAATCCCATGGACAGAGAAGCCTGGTAGGTTGTAGTCCATGGGGTCGCCAAGAGTCAGACACAACTGAGCAACTTTACACAGTTCCGTATAAATTTTAGGGTTATTTATTCTGGTTCTGTGAAAAATATCAGGGGTAATTTGACAGAGATCTCATTAAGTCTATAGATTACTTTGAGTAATATGGCCATTTTTAACAATATAATTGTTCTAATCCAAGAGCATAGGATATCTAAAAAGCATGAATTTTTAAGAGCATGCAAATATTTTGAAATTTCAAGTTTCTTACACATGAATTGTTTCTTACAAATGGGACTTTATACTTTTAATATTAATAGTCATGAACATAATCTGCACACAGGCTTCCCTTGTAGCTCAGTCGGTAAAGAATCTGCCTGCAGTGCAGGAATCCTGGGTTCGATCCCTGGGTAGGGAAGATCCTCTGGAGAAGGAAATGGCAACCCACTCCAGTATTCTTGCTTGGGAAATTCATGGACAGAAGAGCCTGGTGGGCTGTAGTCCATGGGGTCACAAAGCATCGGGCACAACTGGGTGACTTACACTTAATCCACACACACAATTTTACAAACTGATATTTTCCACCTTTTAAATAAATCAAAGCTGGTCAATGAAATTTCTTGGACAATAAACCACATTTTGTGTGTGTATGTGTGTGTGTATATTCAGCCTGGGATATATTCATTCTGCATGTGCCCTTTTAAAATGTGTTGACTTCAGAAACATTTTTGAAGATACTTTGTGAGAATAAAAATTACAGCAAGGCCTGTTGTCTGATTCATTTGTCAGCATATATGTGTCAGTTATATGCTTTACATATAAATATATGTAAAGAATTAATAGGAAACTTGATTTTTAGTACAGTACAGTAGTTCCAAGTCAGAGAAGGCAATGGCGCCCCACTCCAGTACTCCTGCCTGGAGATTCCCAGGGACGGGGGAGCCTGGCGGGCTGCCATCTATGGGGTCGCACAGAGTTGGACACGACTGAAGTGACTTACCAGCACAGTAGTTCCAAGTACACTGTAAATAAAAATTAAAAAATGGCCTTCCAAATACATAGACAGCATTCATGGTCTGAATCTCATTTTACCCTCTCCTACTGATAAGAAATACTTAGCTTTCAAAAGCCCCCACTATCATAACTCTGTAATTTTATTTCCCACATATAGGTTAGAACTAAGGGACAATACATGTATACTACAAGGGTAGAAAACCAGGAAGTTGTCATAAATCTTTATCATATTCAAGGTGTTCTAAGTATCTTCAAAGTCATGTTGAATGCAGACTTTATGTTTTCATTTAATTCTTTATCCTTCTTGTGCTTTCAAGTCGTTCATCTACTTCAAGGGTCACTGGCATAAGATAGATCACAATGCTAAATAATTGATTAACTTGAGGGCTTAATCATGACCTGATGAGGGTCTTTTTCATTCAGATTTGGTCCATTTCAGTCTCAGGTGGTTCCTGCTGTGCAGCCACTCTTACCTGCACATATTTTAGAGTGAGCAACTATATTTGAATTCACTAGCTGTTCTGAGGCAATAACTTATGTCATCCACTCAGTCTATCATTATAATGACTGAGAATTGAAAAGCAAAGAGATTGACTCTTCATTTCATAAATTTAGTGTCTGTGCAAAGAGAGTAAGGGGAATTGTGCCTACTTGTACTACCCTATCCATTTCATGAAAAAGCAGTAAAAGATCAAGCATTTCAGTTCTTCCAGTCAAAAATTCAGTTCTTTTCATTAAGATCATGGTTATATTGCAAATGTTTTAATAAATCTGGTAGGAGACATTGTTTTTCTATAGCACAGAAAGAAAAAAATGGTATATTGACTCTAGTATTGTCTCATATTGTCTCATCTCCTGCTGAGTTTGTAATGAACAAAAATTCTAAAACTTTTAATCATAATCATATTAATTCCCAGAAACACACCATATATCTGTATCTATCTATCTACCTACTATCTACTTATTTTGGTATTTCAACCTTACTCTCAGAGAAAATTGAAGTCTCAAGTGACACGTCCATCATAAAAAATATTAAAGGTTGGCCGGTCAGCCAACAGATATTTATTTCAAACCCTCTAGGCAGTCAAGATTGCCGGGAGAAATATCAATAACCTCAGATATGCAGGTGACACCACCCTTATGGCAGAAAGTGAAGAGGAACTCAAAAGCCTCTTGATGAAAGTGAAAGTGGAGAGTGAAAATGTTGGCTTAAAGCTCAACATTCAGAAAACAAAGATCATGGCATCCGGTCCCACCACGTCATGGGAAATAGATGGGGAAACAGTGGAAACAGTGTCAGACTTTATTTTTCTGGGCTACAAAATCACTACAGATGGTGACTGCAGCCATGAAATTAAAAGACGCTTACTCCTTGGAAGGAAAGTTATGACCAACCTAGATAGCATATTGAAAAGCAGAGACATTACTTTGCCAACAAAGGTTTGTCTAGCCAAGGCTATGGTTTTTCCTGTGGTCATGTATGGATGTGAGAGTTGGACTGTGAAGAAGGCTGAGCACTGAAGAATGGATGCTTTTGAACTGTGGTGTTGGAGAGGACTCCTGAGAGTCCCTTGGACTGCAAGGAGATCCAACCAGTCCATTCTGAAGGAGATAAGCCCTGGGTGTTCTTTGGAAGGAATGATGCTAAAGCTGAAACTCCAGTACTTTGGCCACCTCATGCGAAGAGTTGACTCATTGGAAAAGACTCTGATGCTGGGAGGGATTGGGGGCAGAAGGAGAAGGGGACGACAAAGGATGAGATGGCTGGATGGCATCACTGACTCGATGGACGTGAGTCTGAGTGAACTCCAGGAGTTGGTGATGGACAGGGAGGCCTGGCGTGCTGCGATTCATGGGGTCGCAAAGAGCCAGACGTGACTGAGCGACTGATCTGATCTGATCTGAGGCAGTCATGAGCGATGATTTAAGAAAAGAAAAAAATGGCCCATATCGTAAAGTTGCTTTTTAAAAAAAATTAACTGAGCTGATAAGATTTCTACTCAGAGACTAATTAATTGCTATAGTGCAAAAAACTGCAATAGGTATAACAGGAATTCATGGTAGATATCTTGGTGGGCCAAGGGAATGTTTTCTCAGCTGTCTTGATAGATTTAAATAAAACGGTAAAGGGGAAAGCATTTCAGAAAAGAGAAAAGAATAGGAGTGAAAGTATGAAATAAAAATGGGCATGGCATGAATAATTAGCATGATGATAACTTCTGAATAATATGAGATACTTTTAGAGAAGAATGAGAGAATAAAGAGTCTTCACTTTGATATTAGAGACAGTCAAGTTTCAGTAGATGAGAAGGGCTTATCAATAATTATTGCAAATCAATTATCAAGGAGAAGAATTGCCCAGTCTCTTGATAACACATCATGGCACTATCACTGTGCCATGTGATTAAGAAACAGTGTTCTTTATTTGAGTAAGAAAATTCAGTTTAGTCAGTTTAGTTCAGTCACTCAGTAAGCAAAGATGACACTAAATGTGCAATTTTACAAACACTCAAAGCATCAGGGAGCTTGTGGTCATAAATTCCCTCTATGACTGCATATCTTGTGGAGAGTTAGAAATCTCTTGAGAGTTAGAAATCCACTGTTCTTTTTGAATTCAAATATTTATATTGAAAATCACAATTTGCACAAACATTGTATGAGAGGGAGATGGTGGAGAGTTTTTTCAAGAAGACAGCTTTTAGTAATGGAGAAAAGAGTCATGTATCTAGTTTATACTATGTTTCAAGCTTTGTAGAAGGCATTTACCATGCAATATCTCACTTAATCCATGTTAAAAAAAATAGATAGCAGTCTCTCACAGTGCCTCAGTGAGGGACATGTCAGGGAAATAGAAAGCACTTTAGATACTTCAACAGATAGAATTTAACCCAGGCAGTTGATACATAGGTGTTGGTTAGCTGAATGAGAAAAAAGGGAAGATGGAGGAACCCAGGAAGCATCTCCATCCCTAAGGCTGGGGAAATAAAGGGAAGAAGTTAATGAGACTATCAAAACATGGAAGCTCAAATAATGGGTGCTGAGGAGTTGGAACTTAGACTTTTGAGGATTTGCTGCCTCGATGATACTGGTGTGACTCTGAGCCTCATTCTGTAAGTACAATAGGAGATAAAAACTATAATAACCCTGTATACGAGACAGCAAAAGAGACACTGATGTATAGAACAGTCTTTTGGACTCTGTGGGAGAGGAAGAGATTGGGATGATTTGGGAGAATGGCATTGAAATATATAATATCATATATGAAACAAGTTTCCAGTCCAGGTTCAATGCACCATACTGGATGCTTGGGGCTGGTGCACTGGGACAACCCAGAGGGATGGTATGGGGAGGGAGGAGGGAGGAGGCTTCAGGATGGGGAACACGTGTATACCTGTGGCGGATTCATGTTGACATATGGCAAAACCAATACAATATTGTAAAGTTAAAAAATAAAAAAAATAAAATATATGAAGTGAAAAAAAAAAACAAACGAACTGGAGCCAACAGTTTGGGCTGAGAGAAGAGTCTGAGAGTTGCAAGCAAAAAGTAAGAAGGAAGGTTTTTCCTCTGCTCTGCCCTTTCTTCTGGATCATCTAATAGAAAGCCAGTTGGCAGTGAAAACATGTAGTTGGCAGTGAAAACATGTAGTTGGCAGAGCCCCAGCTCCAGCCATACAAGCAGAATACAGAGAAATGAATTAGGAGCTGAAGACATAGCATACTAACCAGCACAAGCATTTTCCTCAAAATCTGTGTGATAGAACAATTTAGCTACATTTCTAGAGTCATACAATCAATGCAGAGCACAATTAAAATCTGATCTCCAGTTTGTCCCATCACAGCCTGTCCGTTCAATGCTTCCTTCTCTTACAGCAGTTGGCCTTGATATTTAGGCTGCAGAGCCTTTTGAGGTGCTGGAGAATAGTTCAGCCCTGGCTTTGAGACTGAGTCAGAAACACAGAGATTTGCTCGCCTCCTCTGGGATTCATCTCCCACATCTGGAGTGGGACTTACTCATAAAACACTTAACATTCTGTATAAAATGGTCCTAAATACCACATATACAAATAATTTTTTAGAGTAATGTCTTACTTCTAAGCAAGTGCTTTGGCTATAATACATATGTAATGCTAGAAGAATAGGCTGGTGTATTTTTATTCTGTTTGTGTGAGTCCCTAAGTGCAGCTAAAGAACTTGAATTTGCCAATGGTCTTAAAATGTAAGAGCAGACAAGTTTTACCTAAGTTGCTTTTTTGTATGAAATACAACTTCAGATAACTTGAAACACCCTCATTGGCAAAATGTTAATGAGTGGTCTTGGCATCTAAGAATCGTTCTTAAAATTTCCCCACTCTTAAGGATTCTTTTTTCCTAAGTGCTGTTCTCGAATAGAAAATGGAAAATTCATAGTATCTGAAAGGTTAGATTACTACTTGATCACCCTTATTATGATACCTCTAAGAGAAACAGCAAGTGGTTTAACAATTGCCCATTTATAAATGTGAATGTTGAAAAGAAAACACAGAGGTAGGATTTCAAGTCATAGGGAAAATTTTCATAAGCAATAACATTAGTCAAAATGTGTTTGTCTTCACAGTAGGTGGAAATGTGTGTGGTAGGACATTTGAGACAGGAATGTGTATTCAAGCCACGTACATTGAACATTTTCAGGCAAAAGAAAAAACAACTATAAATCAGGTTGAATATTTACTATTTTAATGTCACTAGAAAGCACTTTCTCAGAAGTTATCCCAGTTGCTGCTACACAGAATTTTTCTTCACTTTTTTTGTTGCTGTTAAAGTCAATACCTTGATTTGCTCCGAAGAATAATATTTACACCAGGAAAATGCTTCTTCTCATCATCTTTCCAAAACCTCTAAGTACCAAAAGCTCTTTTAGAAGCTGTTTTCTTTTGGGATTCTCACTGAGTCACCTACTCATAGGAGGAAAACTACTTCAACACCAAAACCAAACAAAGCCAATTGAGAAACATTGTGGCTGAATGGTTGGTCTTATGTCTGGAAGATTGTGGTTAGTCCAGCAGAGCCACTGACTTGCACAGATGCCTGGATAAAGATACCTTTCTTTCCAGCATATTGTTGATCCAAAGGACCTTATGGTCCAAGAGCTCATACTTAAAAACTCCATGAACTACAATATTGCTACTCAGTTTTCTTTTTTAACCACCCAGGGAGTGCAGTGCAGGTTTGTTAATTAGTATTTGCTACTTACTGCAAGATTCTAACAGGAAATAAATTCTGGATACAAACTGCCAAAAGTAAGGGTGTTCCCAATGAAGTTTTATATCAAACTGTTTCAAGTTTCTCTCTCTCTTTTTTTTTTTTAAGCTATGGACAAGTTTGCTCTGCTGGCAGAGGCATTTAAAAACCACTATATAGTTTTTAAACTATTTATATATATTATATATATTTTAAACTATTATATAGATTATAATAGTAGAATCTATTATAATGTTACCTTACTAATTTATGTTTATTCTGTGTGGTTTGTTTTTGGACCTTGTATAGTTTTATGGCAACAAGTTCAAAATTAATTTTCTTATTCCCTGTACATAGTCCAAATTGCACATAGACCAGCTGAATGATGAGATGAGATGAGATGAGATGAATAGAATGAAGACCTTTTTATCTGAATCACAAAATCTTAAGAAAACAGACACTGTTTCAAAACAGTGAAAAAAAATTGAAGAAAATAAATTATTGAGCTGGATGGCTTTCATAGAAAATCTATCTCAAAACAGGATTTGTGACCTCAACATATTATATACCAATAAATAAACTTGAGGGAATTTGTATTTTTGTAGGGCTAGAAGAAAAATGACCACAAGATTATTTAATCATACACATACAAAGTGTTTGTATCCATATATGATTTCACATGCCTGTAAGTATAAACACACACACAAACACATCAAATAACCTCCAGTTAGTTAATTATCATTACAAAACAAACACACCTAGTTATTACAGGAGTTGACATAGTTCTGGCCTCTTACAGTGTCAGCATTTCAATGTGCATAAGCCATGCCAAAGAAAGAAAAAGCTAAACACACACACACACACCCCACACACCTCTGAGGTCATGGTTACCTTTTGATCAGGGTGTTTGCAAAACAGCCAAAGCCCTGAGGAAACCATGAAGTTTGAGAAACATTTGTAGGTTCTGACAAGCTTCCAAGCTTCCTGGTGGGAATACTTTGTGTTCTTTTCCATCCTGCTGGAGGAAAGCAGTGGTTTATGGACAATCTCCTAGGCAATTAGAATTCCATAATTCAAATTAATAACCCCATAAAATATTGCAGATTATGTACTGAAATACTTGTTTTTTTTAACCTATAAGTAAAGTACTATTCTCATAGTGATTTTGAAATTGCTTGGAATTCATCCCAGTCTGGCTGAAAACAATTTTTTTAAGTTAAAGACATTTGCAATAAAAAAGATTGAGTTTAATGAAGATTTTTTAAATTTACAATTAGATTTTAAGATTAGTGGGACATGAAAAATATTTGTTTTCACTGGTTTGCTTTACTGGGAAGTCAATGTTAAGGTCAAGTTTTTCGCAAGCTGACCTTTTCCAAGTAGGAAAGGGGGAAATGGCAGGAGGAGGCAGGAAGACAACTTCATTTTTTCATATTCCTGTTATGCTTCATCACATTGTCTAGTTTTGAAAGGAATGAGTAAATTAGGTTTTGGGTTTCATGTACTGGATTATGTGTTTTTATATATCTTCCTGCTTTTAATTTAGTAGGGCAGTTCTTTCCATTAGAAGATGGGTCTCATTAAAAGAAATGTTATTATGGAACCGTGTGCATTAGGTTTAATTTTCACTCAATTTAAAAAGAATACTTGAGAGACTAGTGCATGGAAGCTCAAGAAAATGATTAGTTGGGGTTCCTTTTAAAGAGAGGAGCTGAATGTGTGAGAATTAGTGCCTCTGGGGCAAATAAAACAATCAAACAGTCAGAAATGGGGTTGTCAGCTTCGTGTAAATGACAGACTCCACTGATCTATTTTCAGATCTCTTGCCTTTCTTTAATGACCATTCCCCTTTCTCTTGAGACAGCAGACAAGAATAGCTAGGGGTAGGGGGAGAAGTAAGGCTCTGGCCCAACGAGGGTAGGACCCCTAGAGGGATGCCTTCAGTATTATATTCTGGCACCAAGAGCAAAGTCAAGTCTGTGACTGAGATGTGGAATCCTATTCCAGCTTGAGCCTTTACTTAGCACAAAGGTCCTTAAACTTCAGTGAGCATTAGAATCTCCTGGAGGGCTTATAAAACATAGGTTGTCAGTCCAACCTCTAGAGCATACAGTAGGTCTGGGAGTGGAGACAGAGAATTTGCTTTTTTTTTTTTTTTTAACAGTTTCCCGTGTGTTGCTGTTCCTGGGACCACATTTTGAGGACTGACCCAGAACGTGCTTATGAAGGACCAGCAGGCTCCAAATAGATTAAGTGCATATACACATGCAAATATGAATAAATTAGGTTTTCCTTACAAATTAGTTAGGTTGTAATCACATCTGAGGACTGACTGTAGTTCTCAGTGTTTAGTTTATTCTTAGTTGCCGGAAGAAATATCCATACACAGTTAGATCTCCCCCATCCATTCTAGTGCCTCAATCTGGAAAGCTCTTTAGTTCTGCAAAGATATTTCTATTCTCAGTTGACATCATGGGAATGAGATTTATTGAAAGAGGCAGGAGGAGAGCTGTACAGAGATGTAAATTGTCCAGAAATCTTATTAATGTGGTTTTTATTATTAGGAGCTTTTTTTTTTCTCTCTCTCTCTCTCTCGCAGGTAACAGAAACTAACTCTGGATACTTTATGTGAAAAAAAAAAAAAAAAGACGTTGGGGGAGGGGGGAGCTCTGCAGCTGTGAATGCAAGGATGAGCCCTAACCAATTGACTGGTGTCTTTACAAGAAGAGGAAATCTGGACACAGAGAAAGCTTCCAGGAAGCTGTGCACAGAGAAAGGTGGGGACACATCAAGAAAGCAGCCATCTGCAAGCTAAGGAGAGAGGCCTCAGATAAAACAAGTCTGCCTTCACGTGGTTCTTGGTTCTACCTTACAAAACTATGCTGCTAAGTCACTTCAGTAGTGTCCGACTCTGTGTGACCCCATAGACAGCAGCCCACCAGGCTCCCCCATCCCTGGGATTCTCCAGGCAAGAACACTGGAGTGGGTTCCATTTCCTTCTCCAATGCATGAAACTGAAAAGTGAAAGTGAAGTCGCTCAGTCGTGCCCAACTCTTTGCGACCCCATGGACTACAGCCTACCAGGCTCCTCCATCCATGGGATTTTCCAGGCAAGAGTATTGGAGCGGGGTGCCATTGCCTTCTCCAACAGAACTATGAGGAAAAAAATTTCTGTTGCTAAGCCACCCAGTCTTTGGTATTTTGTTTTGGCCCTCCTAGCAAACTCACACGCCATGTCAAGATGATGAAACCCAAAGCTTGATTATAATGTTCTCCCTCTTTTTTTTTTTTAATTGAAAAAAATCTCTCTAAATTTATTTAAATAATTCCATCTTTTGAGCCCTTCATGAACATTAAGATCAACTGGCTAGCAAATTCCTAAAACAGCCATTGAAATGCTGGAAGATAGCAGCTTTTCATTTAGACTTAAGACTTATTTAGACTTAAGCTTTTTGTTTAGACTTAAGAAAACTGGTCCTCCATAGATTAAAATATTTTATATTAATTTGATAGTATATGCTATGATATTAAACCCTGATCACTTGTTTTTCTCTTTGTGTGTGTGTGGGGGGGGGATGGTTCTCAAGTTTCTCCAAGACAAGGCACCAAATGGACTGCCCACATGTCACACAACAGAAAACATGTTGAAAGGCCAGCCACTGGATTCTGCTGATTCTGAAATTTCCACAGATTGTAATTTCTGTAGGTACATTTTCCTGATGGTTATTAATTTAATGTTTATTACAGGCTTTACATTTTAATTCCTTCTTCTATCTCAGAATATTCATGGTTTGATGGTATCCTGGAAGTATATTTCTGTTTAATTAATCTCAACCTTCCCTGTTAACCTCAAATTTCTCAAGCTATACCTCAGTTTAGAGTATTTGCAACTTTGGGATGAATTTACTCCCTCTGTCTGCAATCAGTGTCAAAAAAGCAAACCCATGAGGTGATTACATTATTCTCATCTGAGAGATGAAGAAATAAATTACAGACAGATTAAGTAACTTGGCCAAATACCCATTTAGTAATCACTGAACTATGCTTTTTATGCTTTAAGCAAAACTGGGCTACATCCACAATGGTGTTCTTTAATGCGTTGACTTCTGAATTCCAATATTCATTTAAAACTGGTATTGATTTTTCTAAACATCAACATCTCATTTCAAAACCACTCTTCACAGAAGAGACTGACTAAAAGAGTACGGTACATATACACAATGGAGTATTACTCAGCCATTAAAAAGAATACATTTGAATCAGTTCTAATGAGATGGATGAAACTGGAACCTATTATACAGAGTGAAGTAAGCCAGAAAGAAAAACACCAGTACAGTATACTAATGCATATATATGGAATTTAGAAAGAGGGTAACAATAACCCTGTGTACGAGACAGCAAAAGAGACACTGATGTATATAGATCAGTCTTATGGACTCTGTGGGAGAGGGAGAGGGTGGAGAGATTTGGGAGAATAGCAGTGAAACATGTATAATATCATGTATGAAACGAGTTGCCAGTCCAGGTTCGATGCACGATACTGGATG
>NW_011494870.1:3469367-3526513 GCF_000754665.1 Bison bison bison | reverse complement strand
AAATAATGCCAAACTTCTCAAGACTTTCTGCAACATAGCCCTAAAATAAGAGGGAAAGAAGTCCTTGCTGTTCTGGATGACTCAACAAAAATAATAGCTCTCACATTTATCATAATGATTCTTTCAGATATTGCATTCTACTCAAATATATGTTTGTGCTAGTTCAAGTGTAAGTTACTTATATATTTATATGGCATTGTTTACACTTAAGAGAAATTGTTTTCCATGTTTCCTGGTTGTTGGATAATATACTGTTGCAATGACTTTATGACATTTAAAAATGAAGTGGATTAAAATGAGGGAGGTTCTGTGGCCCAGAAATACCTTCTAGTATTCCAATAAAAATGTATATATGGATAGATATATGGACTCAGATTACATACGTATTCTTTTACTGACTTATAAATTATGTTGTAATGATCAGTGAATAAAAACTCTCTGACATACATCACAGCAGGATCCTCTATGACCCACCTCCCAGAATATTGGAAACAAAAGCAAAAATAAACAAATGGGACCTAATTAACCTTAAAAGCTTCTGCACATCAAAGGAAACTATTAGCAAGGTGAAAAGACAGCCTTCAGAATGGGAGAAAATAATAGCAAATGAAGCAACTGACAAACAACTAATCTCAAAAATATACAAGCAACTCCTCCAGCTCAACTCCAGAAAAATAAATGACCCAATCAAAAAATGGGCCAAAGATCTAAATAGACATTTCTCCAAAGAAGACATACAGATGGCTAACAAACACATGAAAAGATGCTCAACATCACTCATTATCAGAGAAATGCAAATCAAAACCACTATGAGGTACCATTTCACACCAGTCAGAATGGCTGCGATCCAAAAGTCTACAAATAATAAATGCTGGAGAGGGTGTGGAGAAAAGGGAACCCTCTTACACTGTTGGTGGAAATGCAACCTAGTCCAGCCACTATGGAGAACAGTGTGGAGATTCCTTGAAAAACTGGAAATAGAACTGCCTTATGATCCAGCAATCCCACTGCTGGGCATGCACACTGGGGAAACCAGGGGGGAGAGAGACGCGTGTACCCCAATGTTCATCGCAGCACTGTTTATAATAGCCAGGACATGGAAGCAACCTAGATGTCCATCAGCAGATGAATGGATGGGAAAGCTGTGGTACATGTACACAATGGAGTATTACTCAGCCATTAAAAAGAATACATTTGAATCAGTTCTAATGAGATGGATGAAACTGGAGCCTATTATACAGAGTGAAGTAAGCCAGAAGGAAAAACATAAATACAGTATACTAACGCATATATATGGAATTTAGAAAGATGGTAACAATAACCTGGTGTACGAGACAGCAAAAGAGACACTGATGTATAGAACAGTCTTATGGACTCTGTGGGAGAGGGAGAGGGAGAGGGTGGGAAGATTTGGGAGAGTGACATTGAAACATGTAGAATATCATGTAAGAAACGAGTTGCCAGTCCAGGTTCGATGCGCGATACTGGATGCTTGGGGCTGGTGCACTGGGACGACCCAGGGGGATGGTGTGGGGAGGGAGGAGGGAGGAGGGTTCAGGATGGGGAACACATGTATGCCTGTGGTGGATTCATTTTGATGTTTGGCAGAACTAATACAATTATGTAAAGTTTAAAAATAAAATAAAATTAAAAAAAAAAGAAATCCAAAAAAAAAAAAAAATGCCCATAATGTTTCCAAAGAGAGTTTAAAATGGTATACATACATACCATTGCTGGAAATTCAAATGTTGTTTGTACATTTGAATCATGTGACAGGGCTGAAATTTCTCTGCTCCACTGGGCATTATCTTTTACCATCTCTGGCATATACTCATCAAAGGACTCTTTTCATCGAAGAAAAATAAATGACAATGTTGTTCTTAACTGTAACAAAGACATCATGAACATCATTACTTTTAACTGAGCTAAAGTGCTCAGATACCTCATCATCCCTACAGCAATTCTCCCATTTCACCTCTCAACATTCATTTTAATTGTAATGATCTTGTCATGTGCAGCAACGACCTTGAGAGTGTCTTCTTATAGTTATTGATTGAACTATTTAGCCTTGAAAAAAGTATCTTCTAGATAAGCCAATTTTGTTAAACATCTTTTATCATTGAGAGCAAAAAAGGACTAATTCATCTGATCTGAAGGTTGACCCTTCACTGGATGTCTTCATTTCCCTTTCCCGTGAGGAAAATCATCACTGAAGCCAGGATCAGAAAGCACCAGTCCTCTCGTTGCACATCTGGGCTGCAATTTTCCAGATTAAGCTGTAGTTCATCTATATGGTAAGTTTTCAAAGTCCTTTCCTATTTTTTTTTAAATTATACTCAAATCAGTGGCCTGTTTTTTTTTTTGTTTTTTTTTGTTTTTTAACTAAAACTTTCCGTGTTGACCACCCCATTGAACACACAAAGGAAATCAGGAGGCATACTGTTTAAGGAGAGTGTTCCTGGTAAATGATGCAGTGGCTGCTGGGTCATTCACGTCAAGTGATGTCCTTGATACAGGTTTCCACCCCCCAGGTTCGATACGGGCACCTTTTTTCAGCTCGACTGCCTCTTTTTGATCCAAAATAGATGCAGCCATGCCTACAACATGAGCTCTATCAAATATTCTCTAGTTACATGAGCTTCATCTTTTAAAGTATTTTTGAAAATGACCTTGAGGTTAACTTTGAAAGGTATTTTGTCTATGTGTATTTTTATTGAATTGCTCCTCACCAAGTCTTCTATTTTTTATCTAGAAAAATTTCTAGTGATTATTCTCAAAATTGTGTTGGCTGGGATTTAAATTATACTATGAAAGGGATATCGATCAGACCTTCTCATGTCAAAGTTTTCTAGGTTTTAGGTTTGTTATTCCTCTATAGTAAAAATCTCATATTTTAAATAAATATTAAAATATATTTCATTTTGCTGGTGCTTACCACTTACCAGGGTACTATTATGATTTTTTTAGAATGGCATACTTATTGTGAATCTGTGAAAAAACATGCCCATGACAGTTGTCAATGCCTTCAGAGTTTTCAGTTTTTTAAAATAATCATGTATAAATTCACAGCTTTAAAGCTTCTGATTAGAGCTTTCTATTTAAGCTAGTACTACATTCATTCAATTCAAAATACAATTTAAAATTACTACCTTTAAAAGATAATCCAAAATGATACTATAATAATAAAAACTAACTTTGGGGGTTATTTTATGATATTATGGTACTAACTATAGTGGAAATCATCGGAGAAGGCGATGGCACCCCACTCCAGTACTCTTGCCTGGAAAATCCCATGGATGGAGAAGCCTGGTAGGCTGTAGTCCATGGGGTCGCAAAGAGTTGGGCACGACTGAGCGACTTCACTTTCACTTTTCACTTTCATGCATTGGAGAAGGAAATGGCAGCCTACTCCAGTGTTCTTGCCTGGAGAATCCCAGGGACCGGAGAGCCTGTTGGGCTGCCATCTATGGGGTTGCACAGAGTCAGACATGACTGAAGCGACTTAGCAGCAGCAGCATAGTGGAAATCATAGCTAAATGTAACTGTGTTAATATGAATCTATCCAGATCAGAGATTAAAATACTTTCTGCTTGTTATTATATTTCCCAATTGCTTGTTTGTAACTTTCCCAATTGCTCGTTTGTTAGTGGCAGATAGTCCACATTGCCTCCAGAAATACAAGTTTTTTTTATTTGTTCATTTTGTTTTGTTTCTCATAGCGGCTTTTAAAATGTCTCTGTGTTCATTTACTTGACCTTCCAATCAGGACTTTGAGGGAAGTTAAGTGTTAGGTCCGTATCAGTAGAATTAGGAAAAGAGAAAGATCTCAGAAGATCATGGAGCCTGGTGGTGAAAGGGCTATAGGAGAATGGGAAGAAGCTAAATTTGGTATAAGCTCAGCCCATGGAGAATCACGTGGAGAGTTTCAGGACCAGCATTAGGAAACTTGCCAACATTCAGTTTCAAGAAGCCATCAATATGGTCTGCCAATTTCTATAGTTCATCCATGGCCCTTGGAGGAAGTCAGTGGTTTCTACCCTGTGGGCTGTGCAGTTCTCATTCACAGAAGCTGGCATATTGATGGATCATCAAGCAGAAAGCAGTTTACCTACTCTGAAATTTTGCTGAGCTGCTTAATCTGCCCCTATTGATACACCTCTCTTTTTTAGAGTTTGGGTAATGCTTAAGCCCCGTCAAAATAGAGACAGAGGTCTTTAACAACCAAGGAAACAGACGTGGATATATATGGCGGGAGTCTTTAAATTCATGAAAGCCGTCTTCATTACATAAAGCACTACACTACACATCTTCATTTTATTGAATGCAATCATGGCAGGAAGAGCCAATGATGGGGTGAGTGTGTGTAACCAAAGGCCAGAAAGCAGAGGAATGGATTTTAGGTTATTACACTAATCTATAAAATAAAGAGAAAGCCTAAATAGACTGCCAGTGAGAATTATTTTTAAATTTCCATGTTGCAACTTATTTGGACAGACAAAAATCAGTCTTGAGGGCCAGTGACATTAGGAAAGCCTGCTCTTGTCACAGAAGCATTCCCAATTGGTTATGTAAGTGTCATGCTGGGTTTCTAATTATCACAAAAGTACTAGATTTCCTATTTAGTCCCAGCATAGTTAAAGCATGCTGTTCTTTGGGCTTTAGTGAAAAGAAAAAAAAAAAAGATTGGCTGACATGGAATACACATTCTGCTGATTCTTGTGTGTGTGCATGTGCTATAAATCTCTCAAAGATTTTAACAACACAGCAGTAAAACCAAAAAAAAAAAAAAAAAAGTCTGCATCCTAACTCTGCAGTGCAATTAATGTTCTAAGTACATACACTATGCTGATTCACTGAGTTGCCTGAGAGTGTAATGCCAGGAAATACGCAGGCTCCAATTTACAAATGATTACTCAGTTCCATGTCATTAGTACTATTTTAGAGAGTAACTAATAAGTAAAGAAACTATATTTATAGGTTTTCTGAGGAAAAAATATAGATTAATGGAAAGTGGGTTGTTTCTGTAACAAGTCAAAATCTTTTAACATTAAAATAAATCTCACTTGAAAATGAATCTTATTGGCACAGGGCTAATGACTGAGGATAAAAAAATAAATGGATCACATGATTTTCCAGTTCATAAGTTGTGAAGTCAGCCTTCTTGTTTCTGAACCCGGGGTATCCACTGAATTTGATTCATTTAGGTCCCTGCATATATTAATTCTATCCATATTTTACTGTCCTATTAAAATGCTATTTCCACCAAAGAGGCTTCCTGGATGCTCCTGCCTGGAATTAGTCACTCTCTCCTCTGTATTCTTTATAGAATAAGATTTGGTATCTTTCACATAGCACATGACTTTCTAATTCACATTTCACTTGTTCATATGTATGGCTGAATTGCTTACCAGAGGGCAAGGGCCTTGAGGACAGGGGACAACACATCACCCAGTTTAGTGTCCTATAGACACAAATGACAGAAGACATTTTTTTGTAAAGGGCCTGATGGTAAACATTTTAGGGCTTGGGGGCCTCACATGGTCTCTGTCTCATTTAAAACAACCATTTAAACAACCATTTAAAAATGTACAAAACATGTTTAGCTTGTGAGTTGTACAAAAACAAGTTGAGTATTAGATTTGGCCCTCAAATTATAGTTTTTCAACTCTTACTTCAGAGTATTTAGCAATGCATATGATAGAACATAAATGAATGCTGGTAAAGGGAATGTATAATAATAATACAAAATAATAAGTATTAAGTAAAATCCTGGATTATTCAACAAAGTCCTCATTCCAATCAATGTGGAAAAAGAACAAAAAACATTTTCACTGCCATTAAACAAATTTAACAGGTCCTCTTCTTTCCCCCAGAAACTGATCAGTCATAAATAGAATTGATATTTTTTACTGCTAACATTTAGTTATTTGTTATTCTTTGAGGATATGTGGTATGACAGATATGCAGAAATCCATACTCCACATGTGCATAAGCTCCATAAGACAGCAAAACAATTTTAAGATATTATAAAATAGTCTTGTAAAGGAACGCAGCTTACATTCTGTGAGTTCTTAAATTATGAATCCATCACTAAATATTTATTGAGTCATTCCTCCCATGAGAGGGAAGCTTTATAAATGCTTCTGCTTTGAATGTAGAAAGCCATACAGTTAGCCACTCCTTGCCTAACAGTGAGAGAGAGCCAGATAATCTAAGAAACAGTAACTGCGTTTGTGTGTTTTACTTTTTTTTAACTGGAAGATAATTGCTTTACAATAGTAACTTCTTTTGAAAAGCTTTTTCTTAGCAGAAACCTAAGGTCATAACACAGTAAAGGGAACTGAATTCTAAAGAAGGACAAGTTCTTCTGAGACACATAGGGAATATGCAGTTTCACCTTTAGAAGAACCGAGTGAGTAGAGATGGCTCCACAGAGGTGGGTGAGAAGAAATCAGCGAAGATAATGAAATTTTAAGCGCCAAGTGTGGGTGAGTGTATCTGTTTAGAGTACCTGAGAGCTCCAAACACACATTTTGCTCAGCTTTACTTCAAAGGCCCCCACTTTGAGTACTGTTGAGAAATACTAGAGGCGGAGCTGGGGATGGGCGAGAACCTGCTCAGTGGCTCCCACACACAGAAAGTGACTGTCTCTCATTGGGGTAGACGCATCTTCCCAGGACCTTCATCTCATAAGAAGTAAAAGACTTCTGGGAAAGAAGTAGGAAACCCTGTTGTCTGAGGGCCATTATGGAGGAGGGATTCTCTGCATCTGAGGGAGGGCTAGTAAACCCTACTGCTTGCACCAGAATCAAACTAAGATCTATTGTTTCCAGTAAAGGCCTGCTTCTGAAGGAGAGGCAAGAACACCTCTTGCATCAATAATTACTGCAACAATACAAAGCAGATTGCTTCCAGTGCTAAGGGAAGGAGTTAGACTTTTTCAGACATACAAGGGTGACTTTGATTGCCTTGACAATCAAGAGGCAAGGTCACTGAGGAAGCTTCACCTCCAAGGACTTGCCTCAAATTAAAACTAGAACAGAAAACAGAGAGGTCTACCCAGCTGCTATGGTGAGTCCAGCCCTGACTGCTGCTGCTGCTAAGTCGCTTCAGTCGTGTCCAACTCTGTGTGACCCCAGAGACGGCAGCCCCCCCGTCCCTGTGATTCTAGCCATTAACAATTCTCTTCATGGGGAAGGAGTGAGAGGAATGAGAGAAGAGACTGGCTAACTTGGCCTTTTGGCCAGTTCTACCAAGCAGCCCATTTTGCAAGGCCTGCTAGCTAAGAATAGATTGTACATTTTTAAAGGTTTATAAAATAAAATCACAAAGAATATGAGACAGAGATCATATAGTAGTCTAAACAGCCAAACTGTTTACTGTCTTTACAGGAAAAGTTTGTCAACCCCTAGATAAGAACATGGAAAGAGACTCGTCTGTTGCCAAGTTGTACAAAACTTCCAAATATGAACACGGAGCAGGAACACCTCTGTGGCACATGAGCAAGTACTAGAAGTAGGGAAACCACTGGAGGAATTTGACGCTTATGATGCATATGAGCATAATGTTAGGACACAAAAATCTACGCCTTGTGTATCAGCTCACCTGGCTCAACTACTCCCTAGACTGACACCTTCATATTAACAGCCTGGCAGAAGAAGAGGCACATCCATTCCCAGTTTTAAAAAGGATTTACTTCAGCATCTTTTTCTCTTCTACATACAATTTCCATATTTCAATTAAAAAATATAATAAGGCCAGGTCATAAGCTATAATTTTGATTAAAAACTATTCATTTTTGGAAAGTATTTTTAAGATGAGATTAACATTTAAATCAGTAGACTTTGGATAAACTAGATTGTATAATGTAGGTAGTCCTTATCTAATCAGTTAAAGGCATTAAAAACTTAAAAGACTGATACCCCTCTCCCCAAGAGGAAAGGGAATTCATCCAAATGCATTAGTTTGCTTTTATCTTTATAAAATTCTATTATTTCCTTTTCTAAGTTGTATTTCCTAAATTCAATTCCTAACTTCTTAATTTGATTTAATTTATTTTGATTCTGTCTTGTGTACTTATAAATTTTTTCTGTAAGTACTGCTGTATCTCATAGTTCTGACATGTTTTCATTGCTTCTAATTTCTAGATATTCTGCATTTTTAAGTTTTATTTTTTCTTTGACTCTAGTGATATAACAAAATTATGGAATATCAAGATTGTTGTATTTCTTTTGTGTGCTTATATCTAGTTTTTGTTATTGTTAGTTTTTTTAACCATTGTCCAAAAAAACTAGATAGAGTAGACATTAAAAGTTGGCATTAACTTCTAAAAATTTGATGAGGTTTATTTATGATCTAATAAATGGTCATTTTTGGTTTTGATACTGTGTAGCATAAGCCCTAGAAAATCAGTCTTATTCTTGTTTTTAGAGGATAGATTTTTATGCATATTTTTATCCCCAAACATTTGTTTCTTAATGGAGACAAAAAAGTAAGTGCATTTATTATTCTCCCAGCATTTTCATCATACTTAGCACTTTCCAATCATTGCTAGGCTTGTTGTGTGTTCCTCTATATTTTAAGATTTATAGAGTTGTATTTTCTTTTGTAATTACAGCTGGTATTTGGCTTCGGTTCTTTTGTACTAGGGCTTTATTGTTTCTGAGCTCTTTATTTTGATTTATCTCTTAATTATTGAGATTTTGTGAATAGTAATTCTTCTTGTGAAACATTCATAAATTCCATATTTCCTGAATCTTGATATGTCCCTTGCCTTTATACATGAAGAAAAGGAATTTGGTTCATTTTAAGACTACTGGGTCACACTATTTTTTTATTACAACAGTTTGTAGGCTTTTTTTTTAAACAATATTCTACCCTTAAGTATTGCCTTGGAAAAGTCTGAGATCACTCAGATTTTTCTTTTTTAATTCCACTCTCCATGTTTTAAGTTCAGCTCAGTCACTCAGTCTTGTCTGACTCTTTGAGACCCCATGGACTACAGCATGCCAGGCTTCCCTGTCCATCACCAATTCCGGGAGCTTACTCAAACTCATGTCCATTGAGTTGGTGATGCCATCCAACCATCTCATCCTCTGTTTCCCTGTTTTAGGACCTTAAAAAATTATTTGATGTTCAAAGGAGTTATTGTCATCTTTGAAGTCTGGTAACTTCATCAAAACTGTATTCAGTGTTGACTATTCTGTACTAGATTTTTCTGGGACACAGTGTTCATTTCCTTCTGTTATATCTTAGCATACTTTTACATCTCATTTAGTCACTTGGCTCTACTCTGTCTTCTATTTCTATCACTCCTTCTAATCACCTTGATCTTTATGTTTTAAAATTTATCTTGTTATTCTGACACTTATTCTTTATGTCCTTGATTTTATTTCTCAGTATCTGTTTATCATAAGCACTTCTAATCGTGAGAAGCCAAGAAACTATCAGGGTATTATTGAGACATGGAATGTGTTTTCAATCCTGTTCTTTACTACACCCTATTTTCTTTGGACTAAATTGATATTGCAATTGCCTCCGTGTGCTCTTTCCTCAAAATCAGTGCTGTGAGGTCATGTGACGAGTCCTTGGGCATTTATTAGGTTTTCAGTAGGTTGGCCATAATTGGGAATGGCTGAATTCATATGATACGAGTCTAATAATTTCTATGATCTTAAATGACTTAGGGAGGAGACTTCTCCCTCTGCAATAGCATTAGGAAGTGAAAGAAAGAATAAGTCTGAACAATGCTTAGGAAATTAAATCAAAGTACATTAAGATTCATAATAAGCAAAAAGTACCCAGAGACTTACTTAACTATTTGCTGCAATACTATACAGGCAGCAGGTACTTAGCATGTCAGATTCACTTAGATAAAATGCTAAGATGGAAGGCTTGATTCTCAAAATGCTACAAAAACATTGTAGTTGAAAGTGTTGACATAAATTTTTTATTAAAAATGTGTGAATAAATACAGTATCAGTAATAAGTCAATGATTTTACAAATTTATGATATGGGGAGAAATCATTCCTGTTTATTTTTAGATTTTCAAGTTCATGATTGCTGCTGCTAAGTCGCTTCAGTTGTGTCCAACTCTATGCGACCCCATAGACGGCAGCCCACCAGGCTCCACCGTCCCTGGGATTCTCCAGGCAGGAACACTGGAGTGGGTTGCCATTTCCTTCTCCAATGCATGAAAGTGAAAAGTGAAAGTGAAGTCGCTCAGTCGTGTCCGACTCTTCACGACCCCATGGACTGCAGCCTACCAGGCTCCTCCGTCCATGGGATTTTCCAGGCAAGAGTACAGGAGTGGGGTGCCATTGCCAAAACACAGTTCACTTAATGAAAAACTTGCAAAGACTGACATAATTTTGAAAAGAAATAAAGTACTAAAGGGATATCAAAGATATTTTAATATTTATTTCTAGTAATATAAATTTTGTTTAGGGTACTAAAATGGTGTGTGAACTAATTTCATTAGATAAGGTAAGTAAAAGCAGCTTTGCACTTCAACACTATGTATAAATGCTGTGGTAGGAGTCCTATAAATGTTGCCTGACTTCAATTCTTCCTCTCCACTCTGGACTTCTTTCCTTATTTTTCCTAATCTTTTCAAAATTCAAACACAGATAAATACACTATCAGTAATAAGTCAAAGATTTTACAAATTTATGTCCAGTCTGCCCTTCTAGAACCTAAGACTGAGATTTCCATGGGCTGAAGACTAACCGTGATGCTTGGCTGGGCAGCAGACCAAGGTGTTTCAAATCTAGGGTTTCTTGAGATCCCACAATGATCTTGGAACCATTTTCTTTTGGAAACTGTTGTATAATCTCTGGTGAATGAAGCAAAAGAACATTGTTAATCTCAATATTTGTAGCAATCCCCTGCAAATTCCAAGTCAGAATTTTCATTTCTCCCCATGCTTCTTTGAGTAGCCAGGGTAAGTAAGACAGGAGAGTAAATAGGAACTCAGAACCCCTAAGGAGAACAGCAGGTAGGGCAGGCTCATAAAACAGAGGCCACCCCACCATATGTGGTCATCTGGCAGCCCCATGAATCAGTCGCACAAAGACAAGCACCTTTGATCTACTTGAAAGGCTCAAGATGTGAATATAAACTTGAGTGACCTTTGAACTTTTCAGCTTGCGCAGTCTGCCCTTGTTCCTTGAATACTTTTTTCTCTAAAACTCCATACCACTTCAGATGAATCTGTGTGACTTTGTGATTTGCCTATCTCCATTCCTGTCTATTCAGCAGCATCCAAGTGTGCATTTTCGTTTCTTAAAAATGATTCTACAAACTGATTTCAGAAAGGAAATGTTGCTCAGTTGTGTCTGACTCTTTGCAACCCCATGAACTGTAGCTGTCCAGGCTCCTCTGCCCATGGGGATTCTCCAGGCAAGAATATTGGAGTGGGTTGCCATGCCCTCCTCCAGGGGGTCTTCTCAACCCAGGAATCAAACCTGGGTCTCCTGCATCACAGGCGGATTCTTTACTGTCTGAGCCACCAGGAAAGCAAGGAAAGCTCTATAGAATGTCTTCTTATTGGCCTCTTAATTGCTCTCCCTGCTGTTTTCTGCTCCCATGGCCTTCCATGGATCCTCAACACAGCAGCCAGAGTGATTGCCTCAAGAGCACTCTGAGCATGTCTCTCCTCTGCTGAGTTTCTCTGAGGGTTTCAGAGCAAACACGTGGCCTCCAAGACTTTACACCTCCAAGACTTTACATAGACTCAGCCTTTTCTACCTAAATCTTCTATTTCTCTTTCCTTCAGCCACCTTTTCCTTGTTATCCCAGTGTCAAGGTTTCTCAGCAGCTCCAAGCACATTTCCTTCTTTTAAATAGCAAATCTTCTCTTCAGACAATCCTGTTTTTCCTTATATGGAGCTTCCCTGGTAGCTCAGTCGGTAAAGAATCCACCTGCAATGCAAGAGACCCGGATTCAATTCCTGGGTCGGGAAGATTCCCCTGGAGAAGAAATTGTAACCCACTCCAGTATTCTTACCTGGGAAATCTCATGGACAGAGGAGCCTGCTGGACTACAGTCCATGGGGTCCCAAGAGTCAGACATGATTGAGCAAGAAAACCACCATTATCCTTGTGGGCATACATATACACACACAGACATATTATATACATATATTCACTGATACATCCATAAAGAAATACATGTGTATTTAAAATCTCTCAAATTCTATCTTTGCAGGATTTTTTTTTTTCCCTGAGTAGAACAGTTACAGGGCACATAACAGGTGCTCGATGAAATATATTGAATCAGTAAAAATATGAGTACATATTCTTAAAATATACTCTACAACTGGCAAATTGTTTTAAATTAGAAGAAGAAATGAAAAGAGCAGAAGTGGTTTCTAGATACCTGTAGCTGCTGGGTGCAGTCTGTTTTTGTGCTGTAGTTTGCCACTTGTCTGACATTGGTTTCCTGACGTAAATGTTTGTCATTAGGGGTGGCTTCTTCATTCTCAGATAACTGACCATGTTTATTAGGATAGTTAAATTTCTCCTCAAGAGAATTGGATCTTCTACCCCATTAGAGATCAGTCTGTGAGGTGAACATTTCTGCCAACTCTTTTCATATATTTTCTCCTTGTTCTTGTTTTCTTCCTCAGTACCATCATCAAGCCAGCAGTATGTTATCCTTTTTTTTTTTCCAACTTCTTCATGCTGAGACTAGTTTTGTTTAAAAAATTCTCAAATTATCTGTATTTTTGTATTACTCTCTTAAGAGTTTAAGTTCATGCTAGACCATTTCTGGAATCTTCAAGCTGAAGCATTCATCCAGAACTTATCATTTTAAAACTTGTATTTGGTCAACAAGACTTGTCAAAGATGAACTATGTTAGAATTGACTCTGATTGTATCAAACTTAAAGGCTCTGTTTGCAATCATGCAGATAATTTAGAAAGTGCCATCTTCCAAGATTTTGATATTAACTCTAAAGTCAACTGAAGTCAGAAATGTCTCTTTCAAAACCTCAGGTTTTTAAAATAACTGATTAAAAATTCTGGAAAGCAAAATAAAACAAACACAAGGTAGAAGTGACATATGTTTCTTTCTAATCAAATCAGAAAAGGCATTTCCTATGTTTCTTGTTTGTGAACCTTTATCTACATGTTATTATAGGAAGTTGAAGCAATCACCAGAAATGAAGTATATGCTGCTGCTGCTGCTAAGTTGCATCAGTCATGTCTGACTCTGTGTGACCCCATAGATGGCAGCCCACCAGGCTCCCCTGTCCCTGGGATTCTGTAGGCAAGAACACTGGAGTAGGTTGCCATTTCCTTCTCCAATGCATGAAACTGAAAAGTGAAAGTGAAGTTGTTCAGTTGTGTCCGACTCTTAGCGATCCCATGGACTGCAGCCTACCAGGCTCCTCCGTCCATGGGATTTTCCAGGCAAGACTACTGGAGTGGGTCACCATTTCCTTCTCCAGAAGTATATGAAATTTTCATAATTAAATCAAGACTTAAGATACCGGTACGTGTTAGTTAGTACACATCCAAGACCTTGCTTCACAGTTTGCTGGAGAGAGGACATGACCCTGATGGGGCACAGTGGAATGTATGTGTGTATGTGTGTGTGTGTGTGTGTGTGCTGGGGAGGAGGGTTGTCATGCAAAATTGAAGGAGTATCCAACGTATTAATATATTCAGTGATCTATAATACATAGGATATGTGGTTATCCTATATAACATGAGCAGGGGCTCATGTTACTTAACTCCTGTTTCTAAAATAAAGCATATTTGGTTTACATGGCCAACTTCCTCTATGTTATGTACAACCTAGGGAAGGAATTCTTGTGACAAATAAGCAAAGTCAATGCTTACATGGATATAATGTGAACAAAGGAGGAAAATTAATTTCTATCTTAAATTATAATAAATTAATTGGTATTGTAAACAAACTATAGTCAATAAATAAAATACATAATTTATACCTTTAAATTCAAATTAAAATTATCCTTTAAAATTGCATTGATTTTATTTATTTTGTGGTTATGATATTTTGAACTTTCAAGAATTCAAAAAAATTCAAGAAGAGCATTTTTGTACTTATTTCTTTATTTTAAATTTTTATTTATTGAAGTAGAGTTGATTTATAATATTATGTTAGTTTTAGGTATAAAGCAGATCAATTCAGATATGTGTGTGTGTGTGTGTTTTATATATATATATATTCTTCAGATTGTCTTCCCTTATAGATTATTACAACATATTGTGTAGAGTTCCTTGTGCTATACAGTAGATTTTGTTGGTTATCTATTTTATATACAGTAACATACATATCAGAGAAGGCAATGGCACCCCACTCCAGTACTCTTGCCTGGAAAATCCCATGGACAGAGGAACCTGGTAGGCTGCAGTCCATGGGGTCGCTAAGAGTCGGACACGACTGTGCGACTTCACTTTCACTTTTCAGTTTCATGCACTGGAGAAGGAAATGGCAACCTACTCCAGTGTTCTTGCCTAGAGAACCCCAGGGACGGAGGAGCCTGGTGGGTCTATGGGGTCGCACAGAGTCGGATACGACTAAAGTGACTTAGCAGCAGTAGCAGCAGCAGCAACATACATATATTCATCTCAATCTCCTAATTTATCCATCCTCCCATTCCCTTTCCCCTTTGGTAACCATATGTTTGTTTTACATGTCTGTGGGTCTCTTTCTCTATCAGATATAATTTCATTTGAATCTTTTTCTGTGTTTTAGATTCCACATATAAGTGATATCATATGATATTTATCTTTATTTGGCTTACTTCATTTAGTATGGTAATCTCTAGCTTCATCATGTTGTTACAAATGGCATTATTTCATTCTTTTTTATGGCTGAGTATTCCATTGTTTGTATATGTGTGTATACATATATGTGTATGTATACATACATACGTACCACATCTTTATCCATTCATTAATTGGTGGACATTTAGCTTGTTTCCATGTCTTGGCTATTGTAAATAGTGGTTCAGTGAACACTGGGGTGCATGCATCTTTTTGAATTATGGTTTTCTTTGGATATATGCCCAGGAGTAGGATTGCTGGGTCATATGGTAGTTCTATTTTTAGTTTTTGAGGACCCTCTATACTGATCTCCGTAGTGGCTGTACCAACTTACATTCTTAGCAACAGTGTAGAAGACCTCCCTTTTCTCTACATCCTCTCCAGCATTTATTGTTTGTGGACTTTTTGATAATGGCCATTCTGACTGGTGTGAGGTGATACCTCATTGTAGTTTTGATTTGCATTTCTCTGTGCGTTAGTCGCTCAGTTGTGTCCAACTCTTTGTGACCCCACGGACTGTGTAGCCCATCAGGTTCCTCTGGCCATGGGATTCTCTAGGCAAAAATACTGGAGTGGGTTGCTATTCCCTTCTCTAGGGGATCTTCCTGACCTAAGGATTGAACCCTGGTCTCCTGTATTGCAGGCAGCTTCTTTACCATCTGAGCCACCAGGGAAGCATTTCTCTAATACTTAGCAGTGTTGAGCATCTGTTCCTGTGCCTTTTGGCCATTTCTATGTTTTCTTTGGAGAAAGAAAAACATCTATTTAGGTCTCTTCTCATTTTTTTGCTTGGTTGTTTTATGACATAGAACTGCATGAGTTGTTTGTATACTTTGGAGATTAATCCCTTGTTGGTCACTTTGTTTGCAAATACTTTCTCCCATTCTGTAGATTTTCTTTTCCTTTGTTTATAGTTTCCTTTGCTATGCAAAAGCTTTTAAGTTTAATTAGGTCCCATTTGTTTGTTTTTATTTCCATTACTCTAGGAGACAGATTGAAAAAGATATTGTTGTGATTTGGGTCAAAGAGTATTCTGCTTATATTTTACTCTAGGAGTTTTATATAATCTGCTCATGCATTTAGGTCTTTAATCCATATTGAGTTTATTTTTGTATGGTGTTAGAGGATGTTCTAATTTCATTCTTTAACATGGAGCTATCCAGTTTTCTCAGCACCACTTACTGAAGAGACTTTATTTCTACAGCATATTCTAGCCCTCTGGCATTTATGTTTATTGAAGGAAGATACTGGATTGTTAAGAATGACTAACATAGATAATTATTCTGCATAACACATTGAAAGGAAACTCATGCAAGAAAAAAAATGAGGAAAGTTGTGCAAGAAGAAATATGGCAGATTTATGCAAGTCATCAATCTAGAAAAGATTTACTTAACATCTACTGTGTATCAGACACCATTTTGATATTAGTTATGACTACATTCAGTTTTAAATAGTGATGAATAACATAGAGAGTTTACATGATGAAGAACAAAAGGTGAAAATTGCTTTGAGCCATAGATTTGGGATTATAAGCTGTGTTTGATCACAACCAGCACCTCTGCTTGTCTGAACACAAATCCAGATCCTAGTTACCATAAACCTCTACAGATATAGACTTTCTGTGCTATCCCTACAAATCATCAAAATGTGAATATTATATATAGCTGTGAGAGGCTACTAAATAAAGTTGGAAGACTCGCAAGTAAGGATGTTTTAATTCCTGACGACATGACTCAATTTTGACATCTGTGAGCATTGTAAAGAGACTGGTGGGTTTTTGGTGAATAAATAAGGCAGCCAGTTTACATCTCATCTCAAGAGTAGTGTATTTGTTGTAATCATTAAACAGGCATAGACTGCCCCAAGTCCATAGTCTACATTAGAGTTTACTCTTTGTGCTGTACATTCTACGAATTTGCCTTAGGGTATAATAAAACATGCTTCCAATCATTGTGGTATCATGCAAAGTATTTTCACAGCCATAAAAATCCTCTGTGTTTCATCAATCCTCTGTGTTTCATCTATTCTTCCATCTGTCCCAAGATCTCTTAGCAGCCATGAGCTTTTCTCTGACTCCATAAATTTTATTTTTCCAGAATATTACATAGTTGCACTCATATGTATTTTCAGATTGGCGTCTTTCATTTGACATAGAAGTAAGTTTTCAAATTATTTGAACATCATCAAGGAGCTCAGTTACTAGATTGTATACTAAAGGTATGTTTAGGTTTGTAAGAAACTGCCAAACATTCTTCAGAAGTGGCTGTCCCATTTTCCACTCCCACCAGCAATGAATGAGAGTTCCTGTTGCTCCATTGTTGATGATGTTTTATGTTTCAGCTTATAAACAGCCATTGTTGAAGACTTTCAGATGCGAACCAATGTTAATAATAGGAATAAATAGGTTTCTGTGTAGCAAAATAATCCACACTACTTAAAGAAAAATACGGAGCCCCGGGCTCAGACGCGGAGGGGCGAGCGCGGGCCGGGCGCTCCGGGAAGCCAGGTGGGGCGAGCCCGAGGCGGGCCGGGCGGCGATGCCGCTGGAGGCGCAGTACGCGGTGTACGTGGCGCTGGAGCTGGCTCTGGCCGCGCTGTCGGTGACCGGCAACGTGTTGGTGTGCGCGGCGGTGAAAAAATTTTATTTTCAAAAAAAAAAAAAAGAAAAATACATATTTATATCAACTGTATTGTAGGTAATAAGCAAACAGGTGGAATTAACAACAGTAAAAACTAGGGGAAACATGCTTGAGGCTTTTCTTGATATTAGTTACTAAAGAAGATGCTAAGAGTAACAATACTGGAGGTTCACGGATGAAATGTTTTGCTTGGGTCTTATCAGATCATTTACATTAGAGTATTATAGATAGAGACTATCTGTTTAGTCAATTTTCAGTTTGATGATTCCATAGTCACACCTAAAGAAATTATGATAAGGGTAAAATAAAGATACTAAGATACTACAAAACCTCCTCATCTGTTGTATTGCATCAGATACTGGTTATCAGTCCATTATTTTATTGTATTTTTTTCCCATTGGCTGAACTTGTTTGGGTAGTGATAGATTTAGGAATGAAGTGACTCACTGAACCCCATTCAGCCTCTGCCATTTTAAAAAGGGAACATTTTATAGAGATTCCTTCCCTTCAAAATTTAGACCAGCAATTACCCAAACTGTCTAGTCAACACAAGATAGTTTGGGGTACAAAATATTATAATAAAGTCCATTTAAGTTCATCAAGTCTTGAACTAAATTTAGGGTGGACCTATCCATTTTCCAGTGAGTTATAGTATATTTATTACCTACATATAATCTAGGCATTCTGTTTATTGAATCAAGTGAGTTCTTTAGCCCTAAAGAAATATTTGGTGTTTTACTCTTCTTTCTCTCATATCCCCTGTATGTTTTTACATATGTCTCTACAGGGAAGCTAACAAGCATAGAAAACTTCTGCATCTTCAAGAAAATACAGTTAATGCATCAGTCAAGGTCAGATCAGTCTCTGCAAGTATTTAAAACAACATGAAGTTAATCTAGCTAAGTGATCAAAGGGCTGGGAGCTATATAAGGGATGGTAGTGAGAAAGTGTAAGTGAAAGTTCACTCAGTCGTGTCCAACTCTTTGTGACCCCATGGAATTCTCCAGGCCAGAATACTGGAGTGCGTAGCCCTTCCCTTCTCCAGGGGAGCTTCCCAAACCAGGGATCGAACCCAGGTCTCCCACATTGCAGGTGGATTCTTTACCAGCTGAGTCACAAGGGAAGCTGGTAGTGAGAAAACCCAGAAGTTAAACAAACAAGAAGCCAATGTCACTTCTTATTGGAAAGGTAAAGAGAAGAGCCAAGTTATCTAGGCTACCTTGGGTTCAAGAATTCCAGGAAGAAAATGGAATCAAGATAGGCTCTGTCATGTGGGAAATAGACTATGGAGGACACACAGCTATATCTAGAGGCTGCCTGGTACAAAGGGTATGAGACCGATAGAATACAGCCTTTCATGCTTCTGCCCTCCAGTCTCCCCCTGGTGGCACCCACTGACTGAATCCAGGTGGAATCTAGCATTAATAGGGCCTGTGATAACAACCTGCAGGGATTAACATTCCCGTGAGACAAAAAGGCAAGGATGGAGAAAGGGCGAACCGTCTCAAGAGCAGCATAGCTAACCACTACTTGGAAACCCCATAGATTTTATGCTTTTTCTGTACACATTGGGGCTGGGAAACATTAACTGGCCTGAGTGCTTTCCTTCAACTTTATATTCATCACTTGAATAAATAAAGCAAATGATTCCAGAGATGACAAAACTATCCTTATGGGAGCATTTACTTTGGGGTTTATATTTTGACATTTCTTTAACTTAAAATTCATGAAGTTTATTTCTGTCTCCTTTCTATATTTAGTTGACTGTGGGATTTTGCAGGCTTTTTTAGCATTTTGATAATATTAAAAAAGGAAGCTTTAAAATGATAAAATGTTGTCTAAATACGTATTCCATAATAATTTAATTATCAAAGTAATACAAGGTACTTTACAATAATTTATTCAGTAGATGTAAAAATGTCACTAAATTGGAAGTATAATGTGTGATTCAAGCTACCAATATGCCAATATCCTTTAAAAGATAGCTTGACTCCGGGCCTCCTGCATTATACTGCTTTTCCATAGATGTGGGCACAGACCTAAAGTTTCCTGCCTCCATCTGTTCACTGGGCATTATCATTCGATACACAGAAATAAGGTTTAAATTTTTTAACTAGTTAGTCTTTCCAGACTTTAAATGTTTGATCTTTAAATTTAGTTTTTATTCCAACAAACTGCTCTTTCATGATCATAACACATTTTGGTACCACTGCATATCAGAATAACAAATGGTTCTCCTCTACATTTTTCCAAATCACTTCACTGGTTAATATAATGCAGTGTTTCTCAGAATGGGTCTGGAACATTATCCTTGGGTATGTTTGGTTTACCTATCTTGTATATCCAGGTGTATCACCTTATTTGTTGACTACAAAATGTGGCTTTGAGAACTCAAACTAAGGTCCCTTTTATGACTTTACAAGGATACTTCTGAATTGAAATACAGTAAGTCCCCTACATACAAACCTTCAAGTTGTGAACTTTCAAAGATGTGAACATTCCTCTGTGTGCCAGCTGCTGTACTGTACTTTTCACGGTATGTACTGTAAGAGTAAATGTTTATTTTTGGTTAGTTTTTGATGCATTATTTGTGTAGAAAGTATCCTAAGCCTGTTACAGTACAGTACTATATAGCCAATTGTGTTAGTTGGGCACCTAGGTTAACTTAGTTGGACTTAAAAGCAAATTGGACTTATGAACATGCTTTGAAATGGAGCTCATTCATATGTAGGAGACTTACTGTATATATTAGTATATATCACAGGCTCTCCTAATCGATATATAGACATGAGAACAGGTCTATCAACAATACTTAGAAACAAAAACAACTGAAGTGTTTTCGGTTCTAATCAGTTTCTTACCTCAGTTATAGTAAAATAAGAAGATTATATTAGACAAGCTGAAATTTAATGAGGTGTATCAAAACTTGTAAAAAGTTAAACAGCATTAATAGGAAGGAGGAAGTCAAGAAAAGGGGAGAATTAAAAAAACAAATGTAATGTGTCCACTGGATTATTAAATGGGCTATACTGGCCAGTAAAACTTCTCCATCCTGGTTGGCATGTGGTCCACATTTATCTTATGTAAGATGACAGAAAAATCTTTCCTTCCTTTGATCACCTGCTGTGTTATTCTGCTCAGGCTGCCATAGCAAAATATCATAGACTGGGTGGCTTAAAATAACAAATTATTTCTCACAATTCCGGTGGCTGAGGAGTCCAAGATCAAGGTGCTGATAAGGTAAGGTTTCATTTTGAGGATTCTTTTGGTTTGTAAATTGTCTCCATCTTGCTGTGTGTTCACAAGAATTCTCTGTGCATGTGTGGGGAGAGAAAGAGCAAGCTTTCTGGAGTCTTCTCCCTGAGGACCTCACCATTATAACCTCAGCAAATCCCCAAAGGTCCCATTTCCAAATACCATCACACTGAAGGGTAGGGCTTCAACATATAAATTTTGGGGGGACACAAACATAAAACTTTATCAGCAAAATTGTGATTATTATTTACTTGAAACTGCACCCTCACCCCAGATGAACAGGAGTTATAGAGAGAGGTTTTGAGCTGAGATTTTGACGTCCCAGGAGTTCTGATCAATGAAGGACAGGCCTACAGGCCAGTGTATAGAAAGAAGTTAACAGGATATTGTGGAGACGGCAAGATAACAAGCCAAGCA
This sequence comes from Bison bison bison, assembly GCF_000754665.1. Taxonomy (NCBI): domain Eukaryota; kingdom Metazoa; phylum Chordata; class Mammalia; order Artiodactyla; family Bovidae; genus Bison; species Bison bison. Next base: position 3,505,402 of record NW_011494870.1, on the reverse strand, counting down.
GGCCATCCAGCTGAATAATCAATTTGAATGGCATGGGCTTAGAAATAGCACCCAGGCAGGAGAGAAGCTGGAAGGACTGAACTACTAAGGATAAAAGTATCCAAAAGGAGGACAGTAGAAAGAGCCTGTGAAAAAGTCTCAGAATCTCAGGAACAAAATCATGGTCATTTTTTATGTCAATGAAGATGATAATGTGAGGGCCTATCCCACTGAGACCTGTCGTTGGCTTGCCCTTTGGATTTAACTACATGGAAAAAATGTTTTAGCTTACACTTTAATCTGCATGGTAGTACTATGTTTTATTTTAAATATATATATTAAAATATATATATATATACACATATATATGTATATATAAATTGACCTTGCACTCCAATACACTTGCATCTTGTTTACTTAAAAGAAAGTTTTTCTCCCTGAATATGAACAACTCTTGGTAAAACTATTAGAAGTTAGGTTTTTAACAGCAAAGTTAAGGGACAGAGCAAGTAACATGAAGTTCACACTCTGAAAAGTTCTTCTTGGCCTGACTTCTCCTTCTCCAAGATGTCATCTTGTATTAGTATTAGTTTGCAAAATGCATCCTCCAAATCTCAGTCACATCGAGCAAACAAATATTCTTTCAATCATAGTCTAAATCTAAGTAGTCTTACTTGGGAGAGAGAGCTCTGTTGCACTGTGTCACTGAGGGATTGAGGCTAGCTCCTGTCATACAGTGGCCATCTTCCAGAGCCTCAGAGCTTTGCCTATTTTCTGCAATGACACAAGTTAAGTGAATTATGCAAAAAGTACATTAATATCAGGTCTGGACATGGCATATATAATTTCCACCCATATTCCACTGGAACTCAATTTATGAATTATTCACAAGGTCCCATAAAACTTCAAGGGTGGCTGGGAAGTGGAGTCTAAATGCGTGTCTGGGTGGCAAATTTATCAGGGAATGGTGAACTCACGTCTTGTCCCTGTTACATCCTTTATCTCATCTCTCTCTATAGCCTCTTCTCCATCGATGAAACAGTTGTGGAAAAGCAGACTGACAACCACAGACATTGCAAAATTTATTTGTAAGTTGTAAGAAGTATCTCGTAATTTCTAAAATGTGAATTAATTAGAATCTGGACAGTGTAGTATTTGTGTGTACAAAGGCAATTTCACATGGTTTTGGGCATCTCCTTGAACACACCATATGTTCCAGAAACAATAAGTCTGTGTTAAATTGAATTGAGAGAATTGTTGCCAGTAAATTTAAAACAAATTCTTGAATATCCTTAGTATTAGTAGATTTGTTATGACTTGAGAAGCTTGGTTACAGATCTTCATGGTTGTTTATTTGTTTATCATATGAGTATCAAGTTTTCTTGTAAGTCCATATTTTATAGATGGGAAACATTTATGAACTTGCTTTAAGAAAGAACTGACAGTGGCCTTTGGAAAAAAGCCTTAGTGCTATTAACCTTTAATAATACAACAGGGACGAGTCTTTCAAACAAATTCTCAATGTGAAAAGTTGGCCATAATAATAGCTAGTATAAAATGCCTTTACTTTTTATCAGAAGGAAGAAAAGTCTCTTTGCTTAGTTAATCCTAGAACTGAATTTTTCAATATGGTGTCCATTAGCCACATATGGCTTTTAAAATGTAAATTAATTAAAATTAAATGAAAAAGTTTTAGTTTTTCAGTTACTCTAGCCACATGTCAAATGCTCAATAACCACATGTAGCTGTGGCTACCATATTGGACAGAATAGACACAGAGCCTCTCCATCAATTGCTAGATGGATAGCAGTGGTCTTGAGACATACTTTGCCAACTTATATAGCCTGTGAGAGGAAATGCAGAGAACTCAGATCACGGTGAATGTTCAAAACAGGCAAGATATGCTTGCCTGTTACCTATTACATTTTTTTCATATTCAATAACAAATCAATTTTTTTGTACATAAAAAAAGCTTATTTATTGTTTGCTTTGATGACTGGAGGCAGATGGCTAGCTCACTGGGGACTTCTTTTTGCTCCTTGTACTAGCATAAAGACTGTTAAATCTATTCAAAAGAAAGCCATCCTCTTTGGTAAGAATGGGCATAATAAATTAAGTACATACCAATCTGACCTATAATGTTTAAAATCACAAAATATGTTGGGGTCTGCTCTTTATATAATAGCCAATCAGAATGACCTCTAAAGCTTTTTCTCCCCCGTCTCTGCCCCACTTCTGTCCATCTACCTTTTCATAACCTTTTTTTTTTTTCATTCCTGGAACATTCCAGTTTTGTTTTTTTTTTTTTACAAGCTAACAAGTTTGATGTGGCCCTATGTCTTATTCCCTTCCAGGCTTGCAGCTGTTTTGGCAACAGAAGAAAAAAAATCCCCATAACAAATCAAATAAAAGCCCTTTCTGTGAAGAGGAATTGAAAACAGCAGGCCTCAAAGAGGCCTGCACATGAGCTGCCTTGTTCTGGCTTTCAACACAACTCAAATCAGAAACACATTACCATAATCTGAAACAGCCCACTGCTAACACAAGACAGATGGTGGGTAATAACCCATGCATCATTAATAAATAAATTCCAGCATTAAAGGCTTTACAAAGTATGACAACATTATCTGGGCACAATTACTGCCCCTCTCCCACCCCCGACATCATTTCAGTGTGTTATGGGCTATGTTAGGTGTGTTGTTTTTTTTTTTTTTTTTTCTTTTTCCAACTCCATGGGTCTGAAGGAAGTTTAAATACGGCACAAGTTTTAACCAGATGAAAGCTATCTCAGTGTACAGGACAGGTCTGAAACTCCATAAGGGAAAAATAAAATAGCTGCCAAAGTGTAATAGCTCCCATGTTCTGCTGTTGGATCAGCTCATGGCAATTTACTGCACTGCCCTCCATGGCTGGCCTCACCCGCTCTGGTACGCCTCTGTGCCTGCGTAGCACTACGCACTTCTAGCAAGAATCTTGGCATCAGGTTTGCCACAAAGCTGAAAGATATATGTGTGATCTCTCAGCTTTCCTTTTGCAAACGATACCATCTGTCTCTTCTCCCCCTAGCTCCCCCCAACAACAGGCAAAGAGAAAACAATCTTTGATTAGATTGAAAAAGCTGAAACAGGGGTAGGAGAGAGAGAGGGAATTTTAACTCTATAAATAATATCGGAAATAAAAAAATGCCATTCATCTGATGCCCAAAGATAGCAAATGCTTGACTTTGTTCTGTGGGATAATGTTATCTCAACGTGAGGTGAGAGGTATAGGAAATTCGCAGAGGACTGCAGAGCCTCTCGGGTGATCATCTCTGGGATTCCCCAGGGCTCCACAGCATTTCTACAAAGCCTAGGCTGCCGTTTCCTATGCATACCATTCTGAGCCAAAAAGCAAGCATGGTACTAGGCATAAATTCTGGAGAAATATAGGCTTTGGGAGACCAATATCAAGTTTGATTCCCCCGTATGAAATTAAGTATTCCTCCTCAACCATTGGCAGTAGAAACGTTTTTGTCAACCATATCAATATTATGTCTTTAATGAAAGAGAGAAACTATTTGATGTTACTTCACTCGTTGAGTGAAGAGCTAGAGACAGAAACTATAAGTGCATTTTAAATTGGCTAATCTCAGATGACTAGAAGGCCAAGTGAAAATGTCTCCACAGCATCATCCAATAACCCAGCTGGCCAGTCACACAGACATGACTTAGAATCGCTGAGCACGCAGTTGCTTCTGCTCCGGGGCCATTTGTGGGTGAGTGGAGTGGGAGAAAAGAGGAATCTCTCCTTGCAAAGCTGTCCCCTTTCTTTCTTTCCGCTCACGGTGAGCTTTCCATCCACTCAGATGAATGCACGTGAAGGCTGCAAAGTCTGCAAGACTTGGCTGATTAGCATCTAAATCCTTTGCCCCTATCTTCTCTTTCCCAAACTTAAATCAATATTTTTATGTGTACATGTGTATCTACTTTCTCTTAATTGACTGTGTGTTAATCTTATTTCCTCCATTAAATTGTGAAATTCCTGAGGGTAAAAACCATGTCTAATCTAGTCTGTAAATTTCCCTTAGCACCCTGTTCAGAATGCCGCGCTCAAGCTAAATAAAATCACGGCTCAGAGAGAAACACCAGGGCCCCCGGCACTGCAGGCTCAAAGGAGTCCATGAGTTCCAGGTGAGTCTGTTCCAAGGCGGCTTTTCTTTGAGCTCCCTCCAGCCTTCTCTGGGAATAGCTGCTGAGGGATGGTCAGGAGGAGGTAAGTTAAACTTTAATTGGTTCCTGAGGTATGCAGTTTCCTTCATGATGCACATGTGATGGAGGGAATTTTAAATGGACTCTGACACTGAATCAGTAGACAGAGAATGGAGAAAAAAAATCATATTGATCAAAAGATTTTAAAAAATGGCATCTTATATAGAAGTAAGGATTAGTTCCCTCAAAATGTTGGTCTGTTTCCAAATCTATAATTCCTGATATCATATTTGATAGTCTCTCTCTTCTATCTTGTGGTAATTCCTAAGCAGAATGATTTACTAAACCATCATTTCGTCATCATCATCTAGGTGAAATAAGTAATCAATAAGTTTCTATTTACTAATTTTAAAACTACAGACTATGGTTTGAAGTTGGTTAAATAGATTTAACCTCTGTTCTATGGAGTTTTAAATCTAAAAATAAATCTTATGCCTGAAAATACACTATGAAAAAACAATATAAAATTGCACATTCACCATATAGTTTGGATTACTCTTTTTATTTTTACATGTAGCAAATAACAAAAAGCATTATGATGTTTATGGAGGAAGAATTATTTTTTATATAGTCAAGAGTGTCTTTTTGTAGGCAATTGATTTGTTAATTAATTAATGAATATTTATGTGTGCCGGGCACTGCTTGGGGTTCAGCAATGAACAGATCTTAAAGAGATAGAGCAGATGAAATCAATTAGAGCAGAGGGCTGGCTGGACAAAGAGGGCAGATTTACTTAGCTGAATCAGACGAGGAAGCAGAGGATAAATACTCTTGTGAGACAAGATAGAAGAAACAAGAGCACAGGATGGCCTACAAGCCTGAACTCAGGTTTCAGCCATCTCAATTGGCCCTGCAGCTCATCAGCTGTGGAGCTGGCTATGGGCTTGCTAGTCTGGGCTTAACTTGGAATGACTCAGGTCTTCTCAGAGTGGTCCCTCACACTCTAAAAGTCTACTCTGGGGTTTGTTTTCATGGGGGTGGCAGAGTTCCAGGAGACTGAGTGGAAATGTGAAAGGCCTCTTGAGGCCTAGGCTTGGAACTGATATGCTGTGACTTCCAAGGCAAACTATTGGTCCAAGGATGTCACGTGGCCAGCCAAGAATTAAGGAGCAGGGGAGTAGATTCCACTGCTTGATGGAACTTGCTTCTTTCAAGTAATATTTCAAAAGGTGTGGTTGTGAAAGAAGTGGAGAATCATTTATTTGAAAATCATTTTCATTACGATTTATTATAGGACACTCAATATAGTTCCCTGGGCTATACATAGAACCTTGTTAATCATTCTGTATTACTTTGCATATGCTAATTTAAAATTCCCAGCCTGTCCCTCCTCATGGCAACCACAGGTCTGTTCTCTATGTCTGTGAGTCTGTTTCCATTTCATAGATAAGTTCATTTGTGCATACTTTCGATTCCACATATAAATGAGAGCATATGATATTTGTCTTTCTCTTTCTGACTTATTTCACTTAGTATGATCTATACATCCACCCATGTTGCTGCAAGTGGCATTATTTTATCCTTCTTATGGCTGAGTAGTATTCTGTTGTATTATCTGTATGTACCATATTTTCTTCATCCATTCATCTGTCAATGGAAATTTAGGTTGTTTCTATGTCTTGACTATTGTGAATAGTGCTTGCTATGAACACTGGGGTGTACATAACTTTTTGAATTATAGTTTGGCCCAGATATATGCCCAGCAATGGCATTGCTGGATTATACGGCAGCATTATCAGAATAATTTTTGCAACTAGTTTATCTCATTGTTAACTAATATTTTTTGGTTATAATGATACCTTTGATCTCTCTTCAAAAGAAAATTAAAACTCAAAATATTTCATACTGGGATATTTTTCTTGTCAAAATATATTTGTCAGAGAGTGTGTGTCATCTTGCAGGCTAATAGTGAGCTAGATTTTTGGAGATTAATAGCAGCAACAATATTCTTGCCAATCTTTATAAAGTGGTAGACATTGAAGAATAAACATCTGTGCTCCTTTCTATCTACTTATATGCTCACCTCTTTGCCTAGTTTTGCTCCCCAGCCAGGAAAGGAGAAGCTGTCAGATAGTGTGTGGGCTGCAAATCTATCTGGTGGTCATAAGGAAGTGTCTCAGAGACCCTGAGTGTAGGTCCCATTCTCTTTTCCTTCTGTTCCCCACATCCTGGATAAATGGATCCCATGGGCCAAGGTCATCAAGGGCCATCAAGGCCTCATTTTAGTTCTACTATAGGTCTCATTTTAGTTCTACTATAATTGAGTCATAGTTTATACCAGGCCTTGCTCTGAAACCTGACTCTTCTCTCATGATTAAGATTCTAGAAGTGGAAAGTATGGTGGTCTATAAGGATAAAAACAAAGCCCCCCAGTAGTCTCTGCTATAAACCAACTTTTACCAAATAGCCCAACACAATAATCATTTTCCTTGCCCAGGTGATGCCTTAATTCTCCTTCAAGTGATGTCTGTGTGTGTAACTCTCTCAGGAGTATAGCAAAGCCACCAGAATCTCATCATAATTCCTAACAGTCTCCCTGATACAATCTTCAAGCCTTTAAGCTTATCAGAAGTGGTGTAAATAAGATTGTCAACTGAAAGTAGCCAGAAATGGTTAAGAGAGAAACAAAATGGGAGACAGTGTCCAATGAGAAAATGTTCCCATCTGTGTGACAACTTACCCATTTTAGTGTGAGCAACTTTGGCCAGAATTTCTCATTTCATTTTGCATGGTGTCATTTTTTCTTAAATGTCTTTTAAAGCTTCCTGAGCTTAAAAATATGGGAGCTAAAATGAAGAAAAATAGGTTTCCATGAATTTTCCCTCATTCTAGCCCAAAACTCTTAGGCCTGCATCAACCCTATTTGGTGATGTCTCCGAGGACTGACAGATGGCATTACAGAGGCATCCTCTGATATCTCAGTGATGTGGCTTGGGAAGTGAGAATAGGCAAAACTCTATCAATTCCAGCATCAGTAGTTTCATAATAAAGATAACATGGATCTCTTGTAATTACTAGATGAGTCATTTCTCAAGTTACTTTCGTTTGTGATTTTTATTCCTTGTAGAGAAACAGAATAAAAAAAAAAAAAAAGACAAACATTTAAGATTGCGGCTACCAGTAAAGGATGGTGACTGGTTGATCTTACTTCTAAAAATCAGGAACTCAAGCTGAGCTACCACAACATGAGGAATATTGTGTTCAACTCTTTGCAACCCCATGGACTTATACAGTCCATGGAATTCTCCAGGCCAGAATATTGGAGAGGGTGGCCTTTCCCTTCTCCAGGGATCTCCCCAACCCAGGGATTAAACCCAGGTCTCACACATTGCAGGCAAATTCTTTACTAGCTGAGCCACAAAGAAAGTGCAAGAATACTGGAGTGGGTAGCCTATCCCTTCTCCAGTGGATCTTCCCAATGCAGGAATCTAACCAGGGTCTCCGGCATTGCAAGCGGATTCTTAACCAACTGAGCTATGAGGGAAGCCCATAAACAACAATAGGTGAGCGATAAGGAAAACTTATAACAATTACATGGCATTCTGTCATATTTAGGAGTGCCCACTGAGATAGGATTAAAGTTATAGCCTAAACAAGAATGAGGGCTCCTAAGCTATTAAGAGTCCTTATTTTCTATCATCAGAACATTAATTTTAAAAGGTATAAATAATACACAAAACCAGCTTATAGAGTAAAAATTTTAGAAGATGCATTCAAAATTTTTAGATGCTTAGAATAGTACCTGACATTGTATGAAGGTTTAAAAATTATTCACTGTAAGAAAACAGGGGGCAAAAGACAAAAACATTTGACGATTTGAGGCTACCAATATAGGGTGGTGGCCTGTTAAAAACTGTCAGCAGTAAGAAGAATACCATATGTCTGCTTTCCTTCCCTATTTTTCAGATGCCTTATTGTCATACAAAAGTTGGAAGAAAGAGGTTCATTCCCAAAGTTAGCTAACCATATACAGATATAGTGATCTGGACACTTCAGAGTCAGCAAAAACACCTCAAAGTTAGGTTTAGTGAAGAGACAGTATAGAGGAGGAGGAGAAAAAGACATTCTTTGTAAACCACATTATAGAATTTGGCATCCACAACTGATCGTCTTACTGAGTTGTATGCAGTGTAGACAGGGGAGGTTGAACAAAGGAAAAGGTGTTGTGGACACAAAATAGAAATAAATGCAACACACTCATGTGGCGGAGAGATGAGCTTTTCTTGTCCTTTAACAATGAACAGCTGATGAGGTTCAAGGAAATTCAACAGTTGTACCAGATTCCTATTCTACACTATCTTTCCTTAATGGATTTAGCAGGGACTAGAAAGAAGTACACTATAATTTCATTTCTCACTGTTATTTTGGAAACTAATCAGGGGAAAGAGGGCCAAAACTTTTAAGACTTATAAAGAAAAAAAGAAAGAAATATGGCTAAACTGAATCCTAAAGACAGATGTTTTGATTGGCAACCAGGTAGGCAAAGGAAAAAAAAAATTATGGAAGAAATATTCATAGGTGGAAGTTTTGAGTTTCCCAAAGTTTTATTTAAGACAACTTGTATCTTGGTACTTTTCTTTTATAATCTAAAGTATTTTCATGATTATTACACTTTATAAATGATGATTATCACCTTTCAATTATTACGGTTTATAGATGACTGCACACCTTGCTTGTGACTTATAGGGATTAATGGCATTAAAGGGTTGACTGAGTGGAACAGTTTACCATAATCTCTATCAGCCACATCAGTTTAGTTCAGTTCAGTTGCTCAGTAGTGTCTGACTCTTTGTGACCCCATGAATCGCAGCACGCCAGGCCTCCCTGTCCATCACCAACACCAACTCCCGGAGTTCACTTAAACTCACGTCCATTGAGTCAGTGATGCCATGCAGCCATCCCGTCCTCTGTCGTCCCCTTCTCCTCCTGCCCCTAATCCCTCCCAGCATCAGAGTCTTTTCCAATGAGTCAACTCTTTGCATGAGGTGGCCAAAGTATTGGAGTTTCAGCTTTAGCATCATTCCTTCCAAAGCCACATAATGCCCCATAATCAAATTCAAATAAAAAGCTTGTTTGCCATGTAAACACCCAGGTACTTACCTCCCTACCTGCCAAATAACAACAATGTGCCTAAGTTCAGAGACCTCACTAACTCCAAGTTTTATGTGAAGTGAAGTCAAGTCACTCAGTTGTGTCGGACTCTTTGCGACCCCGTGGACTGTAGCCCACCAGGTTTCTCCATCCATGGGATTCTCCAGGCAAGAATACTGGAGTGGGTTGCCATTTCCTTCTCCAGGGGATCTTCCTGACCCAGGGATCAAACCCAAGTTTCCCGCATTGCAGGCAGACGCTTTAACCTCTGAGCCACCAGGGAAGCCCCAAGTTTTATATTCCCATCAAATTGTCCCTCTGACACTCCACACAACATATCCTCAAATAATGTTCATCACCTTTCTCCAGGGTCTCAAATAAACTTCTCTTCCTGACTTTGTTCTTGTTGTATTTGGCTTGTTCATGCTCCTGATTACCCAGGGCATCTATTTCCTTTTCTCTTTGACTTTTCTCTTCCCACAACACATGTCATTGCCAAATCTTTGAAACTTCACATTTGTAACCTTTAGCTTTCTTCCCCTTCTGTCTGTGTTTACTCCAAACTCTTAGGTCAGAGTCAGATGAATGCTAATCTGTTCTACTGAAATAGTCTAATAACAGATTTTCCTATCACCACATTTTCCCCTACTATAATCTACTCTATGTGTCACTGTCAGACTGATTTATCATTCCCTCATTCAAAAAACTTAATGATTTCCCTTGGGGACAACATGGCACCAGTTTAGGGCCAGACAGCACACCTAAAGTTCTGTCTCTGCCACTTTTTAGGAATGTTCTCTCAGGCAAATAACTTTTTTTTTTCCTGCCTTTAAAATGGGGATAATTATTATTATAAACTAGCTATATATCAGCCACTCTGTATGAATGCATTTATCTATATTATCTCAAATTTGTCAACTTCCTGGAAAGGTTAATATTGTTATTACCATTTTAAGAATGGAAAGACTGGGGCTTGGAGCTAAGTGAATTGCCTATCATTCCAAGACAAGGTGTTTCAGCTGTCTTTGGGTGAGTCAAATGCTCAATATATTGAAAATATGTTCCAGTGATTGCTACAGATGGGAACATATCAGGGTCATACTCAGGGATTACTGATTTGGGGCCCAAGTCATAAATTACAGGTTTTAAAGTATCAATGCTTCTGCAAGGTACTTCCTAGTATTGAATAAGCTTCCAACAATATTTCTCAAACTATTCCTTGGCCAGAGCTTCACCATCTGGACATTATTACCAAATTGATGAATTAGTGTGAGAAAGTGTCTCTTTTATTTCCTCACCTTTCCATAGGCAGCTTGAGGCCTCAGCTGAAGAAGAAAAGGACCATAAGCAGAATCTATAAATGGTGAAAGCAAACTGTCAACTGGAATATATTCAGAAATCCGCTCAGCCTAATGCATGGTAATGATACAATAAATAATACTGAATGAGTAAATCAATCGATGGATTTTATAATTCATCCTACTTCTATGCCAAGGCTCCAAAGAACTTCAATTCTTAAACTTAATGTATCATCACAGTAATTAAATTATCTTAGTTGTTGGATATTTTTTATATTCCTTTTGGCTTTTGATTTTTCTACTTTTATTTTTACTATCATTATAGTAGTAATATATTTAGGATAATTAACTCTTAAAATGTTTCATCAGGGGTATAAGGGGAAGAGGGGGTAGAATGAGAAAGAGATGGAGAGTGAGTCAGTCAGTTAATATTATAGACCACTATTCAACAGACATATAAGTCACATATATATCTATTTTTCACCACAGTTTTTAAAGATTTTTATTTTATACTGGAATATAGTTGATTTCAAATGTTGTATTAGTACCAGGTATAAAGCAAAAAAAAAATATATATATATATACATTCATTCTTTTTCAGATTCTTTTCCAACATAGGTTATTACAGAATGTTGAGTAGTGTTTCCTGTGCTAACCAACAACAAGTAGGTCCTTGTTGGTTACTTTATATATAGTAGTGTGTGTATGTTAACCCCAATCTCCTAATTTATCACTTCCTCCCACGTTTTCCCTTTTGTAAACATAAGTTTGTCTTCTGTGTCTGTTATGCTTCTGTTTTGTAAATAAGTTCATTTGTATCATTTGTTTTGACTCCACATATAAGTGATATCATATGATATTTGTCTTTCTCTGTCTTACTTCACCTAGTAAGATAATCTCTATGTCCATCCATGTTGCTGCAAATGGCATTATTTCATTTTTTAATAATGGCTGAGTAATACTACATTTTGTGTGTGTATGTGTGTGTATATGCACACCACATTTTCTTTATCCATTCAGCTGTCGATGGACAACTAGGTTGCTTCCATGTCTGCTTCTCCTACTGCTAAGTCGCTTCAGTCGTGTCCGACTCTGTGCGATCCCATAGACGGCAGCCCACCAGGCTCCCCCGTCCCTGGGATTCTCCAGGCAAGAACACTGGAGTGGGTTGCCATTTCCTTCTCCAATGGATGAAAGAGAAAAGTGAAAGTGAAGTCACTCAGTCGTGTCCGACTCTTTGCGACCCCAGGGACTGCAGCCTACCAGGCTTCTCCGTCCATGGGATTTTCCAGGCAAGAGTACTGGAGTGGGGTGCCATTGCCTTCTCTGGCTTCCATGTCTTGGCTATTCTAAACAGTGCTGCAGTGAGCACTAGGGTGTATGTATCTTTTAAGTTATGATTTTCTCTGAATATATGCCCAGGAGTGGGACAGCGAGGTCATATGGTACCATGTTTTTAGTTTTAAAGGAAACCCCATGATGTCTACACTAATTTACATTCCCACTAACAGTGTAGGTGGGTTCCCTTGTCTCCTCACCCTCCCATGCTTTTATTATTTTTAGATTTTTGTGTTGGCCTTTCTGACTGGTATGAAGTGATACCTCACTGTAGTTTTGATTTGCATTGCTCTAATACATAGCTATGTTGAGCATCTTTCCATGTGCTTTGTGGACATCTATATGTCTTCTTTGGAGAAATGTCTATTAGAGCTTCTGCCCATTTTTCAATTGGCTTGGTTTTTTTATATTGAGCTGCAAGAGCTGTTTATATATTTTCGAGATTAATGCTGTGTGGTTGTATCATTTGCAAATGTTTTCCATCATTCTGTATGTTATCTTTTCATGTTGTTTATGGTTTCCTTTGTTGTGCAGAAAGCTTTTGAGTTTAATTAGGTCCCATTTGTTTATTGTTTTTATTTCTATTATTGGGAGATGGATCCAAAAAGTCAATTATTGAGATTTAGGTCAAGGAATGTCCTGTTTATGTTTTCTTCTAAGAGTTTACAGTATCAGTCTTATATTTAGATCTTTAATCCATTTAAGTTTATTTTTGCATATAGTGTTTAGAGAATGTTCTAATTTCATTCTTTTACATGTAGCTGACCAGTTTTCCCAGCACCACTTATTGAAGAGACTGTCTTTTCTCCATTGTATAGCTGTGTCTCCTTTGGCATAGATTAACTGACCATAGGTGCACAGATTTATTTCTGGGCTTTCTGTCCTGTTCCACTGATCTATAAGTCTGTCTCTATGCTAGTACCATACTGGTTTTGATGACAAAGCCAGAAAGCCTCATTCCTCCAGTTATTTATTTTTCCTTTTTCGAAACTGCGTTAGCTATCTGGAATCTTTAGTGTCTCCATAAAACATTCAAGATTTAATTGCTCTAGATCTGCAAAAACTTGCCATTGGTAATTTGACAGGAATTGCATTCAATTTGTAGATTGCCGTGGGTAGTATACTTGTTTTGCCAAATTGACTCTTCCAATCCAAGAATATAGTGTATCTTTCCATTGATTTGTGTCATCTGCAATTTTTTTCATCCCAGCATCACATAATTTTCATAGTATACATCATTTCCTCCATAGGTAGGTTTCAGTTCAGCCACTCAGTCATGTTCAACTCTTTGTGACCCCATGCACACCAGGCTTCCCTGTCCATCATCAACTCCCGGAACTTGCTCAAATGCCTGTCCATTGAATTGGTGATGCCATTCAACCATCTTATTCTCTGTTGTCCCCTTCTCCTGCCTTCAATCTTTCCCAGCATCAGGGTCTTTTCCAAGGAGTCACGTTCTTTGCATCAGGGTAGCCAAGGTATTGGAGCTTCAGCTTCAGCATCAGTCCTTCCAATGAATATTCAGGACTGATTTCCTTTAGAATTGACTGGTTTGATCTCCTTGCAGGTAGGTTTGCTGCTAAGTCGCTTCAGTCATGTCCGACTCTGTGTGACCTCATAGATGGCAGCCCACCAGGCTCCCCTGTCCCTGGGATTCTCCAGGCAAGAACACTGGAGTGGGTTGCCATTTCCTTCTCCAATGCATGAAAGTGAAAAGTGAAAGTGAAGTCGCTCCGTCGTGTCCAACTCTTAGTGACCCCATGGACTGCAGCCCACCAGGCTCCTCTGTCCATGGGATTTTCCAGGCAAGAGTACTCGAGTGGAGTGCCATTGCCTTCTCCAGCAAGTAGGTTTATTCCTATTTTATTATTTTGTTGAAATGGTGAATGGAATTGCTTCCTTAACATCTCTTTCTGATTTTTCATTGTTAGTATATAGGAATGCAAGAGATTTCTGTATATTAATTTTGTATCCTGCAACATTACCAAATTCCTTGATGAGCTCAATAGGTTTCTGGTAGCATATTTAGGATTTTCTATGTATAATATCATGTCATCTGCAGAGTGACACTTTTACTTTTTTCCCAATATGGATTCCTTTGATTTTTTTTTTCTCTGACTGCCATGACTAGGACTTGTGAAAGTAACTTTGTTCCATGCTAAGTGCTAAGAAATGCTTAAGTGAAGAGCTAAGGGCTTTGAAACACATACTACAATTCTTTGCCTTCTACACTTCTTTCCCTCTAGTTTATATTAGAATAAAACACAAAAACAACACAAACAAACCTAAAAGGTTGAAATAGGAAGATGTTCAGCATAATGTGCTTAACAGTTTAGGTGGTTTACCACCCGGTGGAGGCCAGCAACCAGAGTAAGTGGGAGCATTCTGGGTATCCTGATTCTCAGAGCAAGAGCCATCCATACGGGCACAAAAGCTGGAGTCCCACAGTGAGAGGAGACAGAAAACAGTACCTCTTGTACCAGCAACTGGAGGTATCTGTGAAATGGTGTCCTGGAAACTCTGTCCCATGTGCTTCCACTGTAATTGTTTGTAAAATGGTGGTAAAGCAAAGAGCATTTTGAAAATCTTTTCCTAACCACTCACTGGAAAATGTGAAGGGATCAGTCACCCACTGCAGACAGGGGGCATCAGTGACAAATAGCAGCATTCACCTGTACCTGAGCCTCAGAGCAAAGTGTTTTCAGGGAACTGGAATGGAGAAGAAGTGGTTTTCATGGTAAACTGTCTAATATAGATATACATCTTTGATTATAAGTTTGTGATAACTTCAGAGTCTTAGTCGGGTCAACATGTATTGCATATCAAACTAAGTAGCCCAGTATCTGAACGTTTTGTTTTGTATCTGATTTTGCTTTTACCAATGTGTTCCCATGGTGGTTTGGAGCCTGAGAACCTCTAGAACTTAAAGATATTACCCACATCTATTGGGATATTTGGAAATGGTTTTAAGAAATGTTGCCATGAAGGCAAGTAGATTATAGATTACCCACATTACCTGCTTTCAAAGATGTATGGCAAAACCAATACAATATTGTAAAGTAAAAAAATAAATAAATAAAATCATTGCTATATAAAAATAATAAAATAAAATTTAAAAAATAAAATTAATAAAAAGACTATGAAATTTGAAAAATAATATTTATTTTTTACTTATGTCTAATGGTAATGATGGCAATGGCACCCCACTCCAGTACTCTGGCCTGGAAAATCCCATGGATGGAGGAGCCTGGAAGGCTGCAGTCCATGGGGTGGCTGAGGGTCAGGCACGACTGAGCAACTTCACTTTCACTTTTTACTTTCATGCATTGGAGAAGGAAATGGCAACCCACTCCAGTGTTCTTGCCTGGAGAATCACAGGGACGGGGGAGCCTGGTGGGCTGCCATCTATGGGGTCGCACAGAATCGGACACGACTGAAGTGACTTAGTAGTAGTAGTAATGGGAATGATTCAGTCCTAGGAAATAAATCACAGAGCCTTCAGCTGGGAAAATCCTTAGATGCTGTTTAGGTTGTCTCAGTCTCCAATCAGTTTAGGAACACTTTGTAAACAGGTTTCTGAAAATCACCAGTTTCTGCAAAAACACTTCCAGTGATGATAAGTAAATAATTTTGTAAATCAGATGGTTTCATTATGGGTACAATTCTTAATCTTCACTTCTTTCACTCTCAAGCCCTTCTAATACCAAGCTCAAATCCTCACCAAATAGTCTTGTTTGCCCAAACTATGTCTATATTTTTCTCAGTTATTAAATGTGATTTCCATTCACTCATTCATTTGAGTTTATGTAATCTTTAGATTTTGAATTTTTTTAAATAATGCATTCATGGGGATGAGATCAAGATGGTAAAGGAATAGCATGTGGACCTCACATCTCCTACAAAATCATTATAATACATCTACAAGTGGAACTGTTCACACAGAACATCCACTGAATGCTAGAAGAAGACCTCAGACTTCCAAAAGGGCAAGAAAACCTCCAAAAAATCAGGTAGGACAAAAAGAAAATAGGAACTGGGACAGGATTTGTGCCCCAGAGAGGAAACTGTGGAGGAGGAAACTGTGTGGGCTTTCCACACCCTGAGAAGCCCCTTCACGGGCAGGGAGATTGACCTGGGTGGAGGAGTGAGCGGGGCTTCAGCGTCTAGGAAGGAAGTATGGCAGTGGGTTTGCAGGAGTTAAAACAGGGTAAGTCAGCACTGTTGCCCTTCCCTCCCCAGGGTGAAGAAGTTGGACTGTGGTAACAGGGGATGTACTCAGAAAAATCCTGGGCCCACAAGAAACGCAGGGTGCCATTACTGGGGGGCTGCACAAGGAGAGGGGCAGCACCACCATAAAAGCTTCTCTCCCTGTGAGCACTTTTGGGTAAAAACAATACCATTTACAGGGCTTCCCTAGTGGCTCCGCAATAAGGAATCTGCCTACCAATTCAGGAGATGTGGGTTCTATCCCTGGGTTGGGAAGATCCCCTGGAGAAGGATATAGCAACCCACTCCAGGATTCTTGCCAAGGAAATCCCATGGACAGAAGAGCATGACAGGCTACAATGGGGTCACAAAACAGTGGGACCTACTGAGTGACTAAACAACAGGAGCTCTGGGGGTGGCAGGGAATGAGTCTGTGCCACTAAAAAATCCAAGCGCCAAATGCTGCCCCTGCCATCCCAGGAGCACACAAGGGTCTCTGCACCTGCATGACACACTGAGGAAGGAGGCAGTAAGCACCCAAACTCCAATCAGCCCCTTGATTCTGGATAAGATCGCAGAGTAAGACAAGCTTACTTCCTCTTACAAAAACACCAAGATCACAAGTAATTGCTGAGCAACCACTGATAGAGAAGATTGGAAGCTACCAAAACAGATATTCTACATCCAAAGACAAAGAAAATGTCACAAGGAAATGGTAAGAGGGGATTATATGCGATATAATCAAATCTCATACCCACCAGGTGGGTGACCCACAAACTGGAAAATAATTATGGTGCAGAGGTTCTCACACGAGCATGAAAGCTCTGAGCCCCAGATCAGGCTGCCCAGCCTGGAAATCTGGTATTAGGAGGAGGAGTCCCTCAGAGCAGTTGGGCTTTAGTGCAGAACTCCACAGAACTGGGGGCAACAGAGATTCTACTCTTTGGCATACACAAGGCCTTCTCCAGGGGGAAAAGCAGAGACTTCAAAATATACAAACAGCTCATGCAGTTCTAGGCAAAAAACGCAAACCACCCTATCAAAAAATGGGCAGAAGACCTAAACAGACATTTCTCCAAAGAAGACATGCAGGTGGCCACAAAGCACATGGAACGGTATTCAACACTGCTGTGTATTAGAGAAATGCAAATCAAAACTATAATGAAGTATCACCTCACACCAGTCAGAATGGACATCATCAAAAACATCTACAGACAATAAATGCTGGAGAGGATGTGGAGAAAGGGGAACCCTCACGCACTACTGGTGGCCATGTAAGCTGGTGCAGCCACTATGGAAAATAGTATGGAGGTTCCCAGGAGTGGGACTGTGTGGTATATGGCTATTGTAAATAGTGTTGAAGTGAACACTGGAGTGCTTGTAATCTTTTTCCCAGAGAAACCATAATTCAAAAAGATTACAAGCACCCCAGTGTTCACTTCAGCACTGTTTACAATCACCAGGACAGGGAAGCAACCTAAATGTCCATCAACAGAGGATAAAGATGTGGCACATATATACAATGGAATATTAACCATAAAAAGGAATAAAATCAGGTCATTTATAGAGGTTAAAATCAGGTCATGGACCTAGAGACTGTCATACAGAGTGAAGTAAGTCGGAAAGAGAAAAACATCATAGATTAATGCTTATATGTGGAATCTAGAAAAAAATGGTATAGATGATCTTATTTGTAAAGCAGAAATAGAGACACAGATACAGAAAACAAATATATGGATACCAAGGGGTAAGCAGGGAGTGGGAGGAATTGGGACACTGGGATTGAAACATATACACTATAGATGAAAGTGAAAGAAAGTGTTAACCGCTCAGTCATGTCTGACTCTTTGCAACCCCATGAACTATAGCCTGCCAGGCTCCTCTGTCCAAAGTGCCCAACACTATTGATACTGTGTATAAAATAGATAACTAATGAGAACCTACTGTATAGCATAGGGAACTCTACTTAAAGCACCATGGTGACCTAAATGGGAAGGAAGTCCAAAAGAGAGGGCGTATATTGTATATGAATGGCTGATTCATTTTGTTATATAGTATACACTAACATTGGAGAAGGCAATGGCACCCCACTCCAGTACTCTTGCCTGGAAAATCCCATGGACAGAGGAGCCTGGTAGGCTGCAGACCATGGGGTCACGAAGAGTCGGATAGGACTGAGTGACTTCACTTTTACTTTTCACTTTCATGCATTGGAGAAGGAAATGGCAACCCACTCCAGTGTTCTTGCCTGGAGAATCCCAGGGACGGGGGAGCCTGGTGGGCCGCTGTCTATGGGGTCGCACAGAGTCGGACACAACTGAAGCGACTTAGCAGCAGCAGCAGCAGCATACACTAACATTGTAAAGTAACTGTACTCCAATAAAAATTAATTAGAAAAAAGGCTACAAATAATAAATGCTGGAGAGGGTGTGGAGAAAAGAGAATCCTCCTACACTGTTGGTGGGAATGTAAATTGATATGCCAACTATGAAGAACAGTATGGAAGTTGTTTAAAAACACAAGAACTACCATATGGTTCAGCAATACCAATCCTGGGCAGTAACTGGAGAAAACCATAGTTTGAAAAGACACATGCACCCCAGTGTTCACTGTAGCCCTAATTACAGGAGCCAAGACATGGAAGAAACCTGAGCATCCATCATCAGAGGAATGGATGAAGAAGATATGGAACATATCTACAGTGAAATATTACTCAGGAATAAAAAACCAAAAATAATGCCATTTGCAGCAACATGGATAGACGTGAAGATTACCACTAAGTGAAGTGAGACAGAGAAAACCAACTATCATATAACTTATATGGGGATCTAGAAAGATGATAGAAGTGAACTCACAAAACAGATTCACAGATGTAGAGAACAAATTTATGGTTACGATGGGGGAGGGTTGGTTGATGTACACACTACTGTGTTTAAAACAGGTAAGCGCCAAAGACTGTGTAGCAGAGGGAACTCTGCTCTGTATCCTGTGATAACCTGTAAATGGGAAGAGAACTTCAAAAGACAATATATACATGTATGTGTACAACAAACAGCTGAGCAAAGAAGAGAAGCTAAAGGCAAAGGAGAAAAGGAAAGATATATCCATTTGAATGCGAAGTTCTGAAGAACAGCAAGGAGAGATAAGAAAGCCTTCCTCAGCGATCAATGCAAAGAAATAGAGGAAAACAACAGAATGGAAAGACTAGAGATCTCTTCAAGAAAATTAGAGATACCAATGGAACTTTTCATGCAAAGATGGGCACAATAAAGGACAGAAATGGTAGGGACCTAACAGAAACAGAAGATACTAAGAGTGGTGGCAAGAATACACAGGAGAACTATACAGAAAAGATCTTCATGATCCAGATAACCACAATGGTGTGATCACTCACCTAGAGCCAGACATCCTGGAATGTGAAGTCAAATGGGCCTTAGAAAGGATCACTATGAACAAAGCTAGTGAAGGTGATGGAATTCCAGTTGAGCTATTTCAAATCCTAAAAGATGATGCTGTGAAAGTGCTGCACTCAATATGTCAGCAAATTTGGAAAACTCAGCAGTGGGCACAGGACTGGAAAAAGTCAGTTTTCATTCCAGTCTCAAAGAAAAGTGAAGTGGCTCAGTAGTGTCCAACTCTTTGTGACCCCATGGACTGTAGCCTATCAGTCGCCTCTGTTCATGGGATTTTCCAGGCAATAGTACTGCAGTGGATTGCCATTTCCTTCTCCAGGGGATCTTTCCAAACCAGGGATTGAACCCGGGTCTCCCGCATTGTAGACAGACACTTTACCATCTGAGCCACCAGGGAAGTCCCGAAGAAAGGCAATGCCAAAGAATTTTAAACTATTGCATAATTGCACTCATCTCACATGCTATTAAAGTAATGGTTAAAATTCTCCAAGCCAGCTTCAATAGTACATGAACTGTCAACTTCCAGATGTTCAAGCTGGATTTGGAAAAGGCAGAGGAACCAGAGATCAATTGCCAACATCTATTGGATCATCGGAAAAGCAAGAGAGTTCAAAAAAAGTATCTACTTTTGCTTTATTGACTGCACCAAAGCCTCTGACTGTGTGGATCACAACAAACTGTGGAGAATTCTTAAAGAGATGGGAATACCAGACCACCTGACCTGCCTCCTGAGAAATCTGTATGCAGGTCAAAAAGCAACAGTTAAAACTGGACAGGGAACAACAGACTGGTTCCAAATAGGAAAAGGAGTACATCAAGGCTGTATATTGTCACCCTGCTTATTTAACTTATATGCAGAGTACATCATGAGAAACACTGGACTAGAAGAAGCACAAGCTGGAATCAAGATTGCTGGGAGAAATATCAATAACCTCAGATACGCAGATGACACCACTCCATCTTAATTCACTTAGTATATCCCTTGAAGGGCCATCCATGGTATTATTAATGTCTGTCTACTTCTCTTTCTGTCTTCAGCAACCATCTTAGTTTAAAATGTTATCAGCATTCACTGCCCTTTTTACTGGACTCCCCAGGTCACTTCTGTTCCCATTGCATTCTAGTCTCCACATGATAAGATCAGATCATTTCATTCCATTGCTTAAAACTTTCATGACTCCTAGAATAAAGGCCAAAACTCTCTGCATGCTGTCTCCATCTACATGGTCTTCCCTCTGCCTGTCACCACAGTGTGAGTTTGGGCTGCTACCCATCTGCTGCATGCAGGCATGAGACAGTGCCACATGCTCTCCAGTCTCAGGGCTATGAGAGTTCTGGCCCCTGCTCTTCATGTCACTAGCTTTGCCATGCTATGCGTGTGCATGCTAAATCGTTTCCATCATGTCTGACTCTGTGCGACCCTATGGACTGTAGCTTGCCAGGCTCCTCTGTCCATGGGATTCTGTTTCATTTCAAAAGTCTTCCCTGACTTTCCATCCTAAAATGGACACTATTGTACAAATCTGTGGAATCCTTTATCTTTTTTTCACAGCATGCATTTTTAACACAACTAAGAGTTTGCATGCTGCAACTAAAAATACCACATGCTATAAAAATGATCAAAGATCCCTCATACTGCAACTAAGACCCTCACAGCCAAAAAAAAAGAGAAAGATACGTGTTTCCTTGTTTAATAAATTTTTGTCTTTGATGAGACTGAGGACAGAAAGGAGGATCTGTCTTTCTCCAACACTTTCTCTGCATTTCTAAGCAGAACATATTGTTTGGCATATGCAGATGCTTAATAAATATTTAATGATTGATTGAATAAATGAATGCACTTCCAGTTTTTATTAAATGTACTAAGATTCTTCAAAATATTGTGATTGAATTAAATAGGGATGTGATTGTTAAAAACTGTTGACCTTGGAAATAGTCATACAGTGATTTATGTACTTCATTATGGCCTTAAAATAACTCTGTATTTATCTCTTTTTTGAATGTTTAGTTCTCTGTTTTTCACTATTTTAAAATGTTCATATAAATTCTACAAAAACATTTCCTCAAAATAAAAAGGTTGATGAAAGAATACAAGATTAGCCCTCACTCTCAATTCACTATCAATACTTTGGCCACCTGATGTGAAGAGCTGACTCATTGGAAAAGACCCTGATGCTAAGGACAAAAGGAGAAGGGGGCGACACAGGATGAGATGGTTGGATGGTATCACTAACTCAATGGACATGAGTTTGAGCAAACTCAGGGAGATAGTGAAGGACAGAGAAGCCTGGCGTGCTGCAGTCCATGGGGTTGCAAAGAGTTGGACATGACTTAGAGACTGAACAGCAACAACAATCAATTCAGAATTTGACCCCATATGAACATGAACCAAGTTTTCCTGTGTTTTACTAAAGGAAAACATATCTGAATCAATGAAATAGAGTATTTTTAAAAAACATGCTTTCAATTTGATTGTCTAGCTATGAAATCTTGAATAAATTATTGATCACTTCATTTGTATATAAAATGCAACTATTCTTTTAGAGAATAATTGCAAAATCTATAAAATGGTGATTATTACTGGAACATTGATAGGAAACTGCAAGTACTATATATGATTATCAGATTAATGAAGAATGCAAATACCATTGCAAGGGAACATTTCAACCTAAAAAAAGGAATGTGTTCAAATAATAAGGATAAAATAAATCTCACAAATTATACATGTGGTTATTAAAGCTTGCCCTCCCTATTTCTTAAATTAAGGTTCAGTAAAATTTCACTGAGCTAGTTCAAATTACAGCCTATGACTGAAAGCAATAAAACAACATTTAAAATACAAAAATTTTAGCTGATAGTAATTTACAAAAATTAACATATTAAAGACTCATTCATATTTCAAAAGCCCCCAATTTGGCTGTTATGTTATTATCAGAGGTTGGCAAACAACAGCCTGCAGGCCAAATCTGGGTGGCCATCTGCTTTTGTATGGCCCACTAGCTAAGAATAGACTTTTACCTTTTTAAGTGGTTGAAAAGATCAAAAGAAGTATATTTTATAACATGTAAGTGTTATATGAAATTAAAAATTCAATGTCCGTAAATTAGGTTTACTTGAACATAGCCATGCTTATTCATTACATATAGTCTATGGTAGCTTTTGTGCTACAACTGCAGAGTTGAACAGTTGGGACAAAGACTGTATGTCCTCAAATATTTAGTATCTGGCTCTAAACAGAAAAAGTTTGCCAACTCCTGTTTGTACCATGGTATCATATCTAGCCTGTGATGTATTTTGGTCCTTTTGGGATCTATGTGTTCAATCCTGTACTTTTGTATGCCGAGGACGTCCATGGTGGCTCAGATGGTAAAGTGTCTGCCTGCAATGCAGGAGACCCAGGTTCAATCCCCGGGTTGGGAAGATCCCCTGGAGAAGGGAACGGCTAACTACTCCAGTATTCTGGCCTGGAGAATTACATGGACAGAGGAGCCTGGTGGGCTGCAGTCCGTGGGGTTGCAAAGAGTCAAATACAAGTGAGCAACAAACACGTAACACTTTGTGTGCTGAGTGGTTCATACAACTGAGTGACTAACACTTAACAGTACATGTGGTGACTGGTTCTGGCATTAGAACATATCCTTGCTCTACTGATTCAAGACAAATAAACTTGCCTGAATGTTTACTGTTCTTCATCAATCACTTAAGTCTCCTGGTTTCTGGCCTCCCCTACTTCCTACCAAATCCTAACCTGCTTGTCTGCTCAGGTCTTAAGTCTTACATGAAATAACCTTAGAAACTATTCTCATGGATTGTCCAACCACTTCACCCAAAAGCCCAAGAGAAAATTATATTGTAAAGTATATAACCTCAGAGGCTCCTGAGGAAACTGTTATAAATGAGATTTGTTTTTCTGAATAGAAATCCAGCATCAAGTGAAGTAATGATCCAAAGTAAAGACATATGTAAATTTTTATGAACAGTTAAAAATGATCAAACATGTATTTCAAATTACAGACTTTTAGAACTGGCAGGATGGTTGGAAATAATCCATTTAAATTTTCTTATTTTCAGATAATGAAATTGAGGCCCATGCATTCTTTTCCAAGATCCCACAGCTAGTGGGTATCACAGACTGCACCAAAACTCATATCTCCTGGTTGCAGACCATACTGCTAACTTCTTTAACAATGTGGCATCACTTAGTATGCAAAATGTATTGCGTAAGGTACATCACTCAGTTCACTTCAGTCTCTCAGTCATGTCTGACTCTTTGCGACCCCATGGACTGCAGTACAACAAGCTCCCCTGTCCATCACCAACTCCCAGAGCCTACTCAAACTCATGTCCATTGCATTGGTGATGCCATCCAACCATCTCAATCTGTCATCCCCTTCTCCTCCCACCCTCAATCTTTCCCCATATCAGGGTCTTTTCCAGTGAGTCGGTACTTCGCATCAGGTGGCCAAAGTATTGGAGTTTCGGCTTCAGCAACAGTCCTTCCAATGAACATTCAGGACTGATTTCCTTCAGGACTGATTGGATCTCCTTGTAGTCCAAGGGACTATCAAGAGTCTTTTCCAACACCACAGTTCAAAAGCATCGATTCTTCGGCTCAGCTTTCTTTATAATCGAACTCTCACATCCATACATGACTACTGGAAAAACCATAGCTTTGACTAGATGGACCTTTGTTGGTAAAGTAATGTCTCTGCTTTTCAATATGCTGGCTAGGTTGGTCGTAGCTTTTCTTCCAAGGAGCAATCGTCTTTTAATTTCAGGCTGTGGTCACCATCTGCAGTGATTTTGGAGCCCCAAAAATAAAGTCTGTCACTGTTTCCATTGTTGCCCCATCTATTTACCATGAAGTGATGGGACTGGATGCCATAATGTTAGTTTTCTGAATGTTGAATTTTAAGCCAGGTTTTTCACTCTCCTCTTTCATTTTCATCAAGAGGCTCTTTACTTCTTCTTCGCTTTCTGCCATAAGGTTGGTGTCATCTGCGTACCTGAGGTTATTGGTGTTTCTCCCGGCAATCTTGATTCCAGCATATGCTTCACCCAGCCTGACATTTCACATGATGTACTCTGCATATAAGTTAAATAATCAGGGTGACAATATACAGCCTTGATGTACTCCTTTCCCTATTTGGAACCAGTCTGTTGTTCCGTATCCAGTTCTAACTGTTGTTTCTTGACCTTCATATAGATTTCTCAGGGGACAGGTCAGGTGGTCTGCTATTCTCATCTCTTTAAGAATTTTCCACAGTTTCTCGTGATCCACACAGTCAAAGGCTATGGTGTAGTCATTAAAGCAAAAGTAGATGATTTTCTGGAACTCTCTAGCATTTTTTGATGATCCAGCAGATGTTGGCAATTTGATCTCTGATTCTGCTGCCTTTTCTATATCTAGCTTGAACATCTGGAATCTCATGGATCATGTTCTCTTGAAGCCTGGCTTGGAGAATTTTGAGCATTTCTTTGCTAGTGTGTAAGGCGAGTGCAATTGTACAGTAGTTTGAACATTCTTTGGCATTGCCTCTGTTTGGGATTGGATGAAAATTGACCTTTTGTAATCTTGTGGCCAACGCTGAGTTTTCCAAATTTGCTGGCATATTGAGTGCAGCACTTTCATAGCATCATATTTTGGGTTTGAAATAGCTCAACTAGAATTCTGTCACCTACACTAGCTTCATAGTGATGCCTCCTAAGGCCCACTTGACTTCACTTCCCTGGATGTCTGGCTCTAAGTGAGTGATCACACCATTGTGGTTATCTGGGTAGTGAAGATCTTTTCGTATAGTTCTTTTGTTTATTCTTAACACCTCTTCTTAATATCTTGTGCTTCTGTTAGGTCCATACCATTTATGTCCTTTATTGTGCTCAACTTTGCATGAAATACTCCCTTGGTATCTCTAATTTTCTTGAAGCGATCTCTAGTCTTTCCCACTGTTGTTTTCCTCTATTTCTTTTGCATTGATCACTGAGGAAGACTTTCTTATCACTCCTTGTTATTCTTTGGAACTCTGTATTCAAATGGGTTTATCTTTCCTTTTCTCCTTTGCCTTTCACTTCTCTTCTTTTCTCAGCTATTTGTAAGGCCTTGTCAGAAAACCATTTTGCTTTTTTGCATTTATTTTACTTGGGGATGATCTTGATCACTGCTTCCTGTACAATGTCATGAGCCTTCGTCCATATTTCTTCAGGCACTCTATCAGATCTAATACCTTGAATCTATTTGTCACTTCCACTGTATAATCATATGATATTTGACTTAGGTCATACCTGAATGGTATAATGGTTTTCCCTTTCTTCAATTTAAGTCTGAATTTGGCAATAAGGAGTTCATGATCTGAGCCACAATCAGTTCCAAGTCTGATTGTTTAGAGCTTCTCCATTTTTGGCTGTGAAGAATATAATCAATCTGATTTCAGTATTGACATCTGGTGATGTCCATGTGTAGAGTCTTCTCTTGTGTTGTTGGAAAATGGTGTTTGCTATGATCTGTGCGTTGTCTTGGTAAAACTCTTATTTTCCTTTGACCCACTTCATTTTGTACTCCAAGGCCAAATCTGCCTTTTACTCCAGGTAGCTCTTGACATCCTACTTTTGAATTCTAGTCCCCAATAATGAAGAGGACATTTCTTTTTGGGTGTTAGTTCTAGAAAGTCTTTTTGGTCTTCATAGAACCTTTCAACTTCAGCTTCTTCAGCATTACTGGTTGGGACATAGATTTCGATTACTGTGATATTAAATGGTTTGCCTTGGAAACGAATAGAGATCATTCTGTTGTTTTTGAGATTGCTTTGAAGTACTGCATTTCAGACTCTTTGGTTGACTATGATGGCTACTCCATTTCTTCTAAGGGATTCTGGCCCACAGTAGTAGATATAATGGTCATCTGAGTTAAATTCACCCATTCTAGTCCATTTTAGTTCGCTGATTCCTAGAATGTTGATGTTCACTCTTGCCATCTCTTGTTTGACCACTTCCAATTTGCCTTAACTCATGGACCTAACATTCCAGATTCCTATGCAATATTGCTCTTTAAAGCATCAGACTTTACCTCCATCACCTGTCACATCCACAACTGGGTGTTGTTTTTGCTTTGGCTCCATCTCTTCATTCTTTCTGGAGTTATTTCTCCATTAATCTCCAGTAGCATATCGGGCACCTACCAACCTGGGGAGTTCATCTTTCAGTATCATACCGTTTTGCCTTTTCATACTGTTCATGGGTTCTCAAGGCAAGAATGCTGAAGTGGTTTGCCATTCCCTTCTCCAGTGGACCACGTTTTGTCAGAACTCTCTGCTATAACCTGTCTGTCTTGGGTGGCCCTATAGAGTATGCCTCATAGTTTCATTGAGCTAGACAAGGCTGTGATCCATGTGATCAGTTTGGTTAGTTTTCTGTGATTGTGGTTTTCAGTCTGTCTGCCCTCTGATGGAGAAGGATAAGAGGCTTATGGAAGCTTCCTGATGGGAGAGACTGACTGAGGGGGAAACTGGGTCTTGTTCTGATGGGCGGGGCCATGTTCGGTAAATCTTTAATCCAATTTTCTATTGATGGGCGGGGCTGTGTTCCTTCCCTCCTGCTTGACCTGAGGTCAAATTA
The DNA here is from genome assembly GCF_000754665.1 of Bison bison bison. Taxonomy (NCBI): domain Eukaryota; kingdom Metazoa; phylum Chordata; class Mammalia; order Artiodactyla; family Bovidae; genus Bison; species Bison bison. Next base: position 3,478,219 of record NW_011494870.1, on the reverse strand, counting down.
TGGTGGAGGTAATGAAGATAATTCTGACCTCCTTCAAAAGGTCCCATGCACACACTGCTGCACTCAGTGCCCCCAGCCCTGCAGCAGGCCACCACCAACCCACACCTCCGCTGGAGTCTCCTGGACACTCATGGGCATGTCTGGGTCAGTTTCTTGTGTGAACACTGCTCCTTTCTCCTTGGTCCTGGTGCACACAAGGTTTTGTTGGTGCCCTCCAAGTGTTTGTTTCCCCAGTCTTGTGTAAGTTCTGGTGGTTTCTTGGTGGGGTGAATGGCAACCTCTTCCAAGAGAGCTTATGCCATACCCAGGTCTACAGCACCCAGAGCCCCTGCCCCTGTGGCAGGCCACTGCTGACCCATACCTCCACAGGAGATACTCAGACACAGTTCTGGCTCAGTCTCTGTGGGTTGGGCATGCATTTTGTGCCCTTCCTAGGTCTGAGCAGCTCAGGCAACCAGGTGCTTAGCCAGTGCACTGTCCCGGGTAGGCCATGCATCTTAATCACCTCCCCGGTCCCAGCCGCTCGGTTTCCTGGGGGTGATGCATGAACACCATCTCAGGCTTGCTGTATGTGTCCTCTGGATAGCTGATCTCAGGCTGTGACCCTCCTGGTGGATTTCAACCATCCAGGATCTCAGGAAGACTTGGTTAGCAGTTGGGAGCCTCCTCACAGTATGGTGGAAGATGCTGTCTCTGGGCTGAGATTGCAACAGCCTCTTGCCTTCAGTAAGGTACATAGAAGATACAAATATATTTTATCAAAACTGTGATTATTTAAAATCAACACTAATAAACACTAATTAAACTTAACCCAATTTATTTGTCTTTGCTTATCTTCTTGAAATGCAGATTTCTGTTTTGTATTTGTAGGAGCATGGTGGGGAAAATTAGCCAGAGTGGGGATGTGACAGGCTGGGGCCTAAACCCGGGACCAATGCTGTACTGCTTGTACCCAGACAAACTTTTCCTCGAGCAACAAAACATAAGCTACAAGGGACTAAAAATAACCATGTGCATGCACAGTTGGGGCAATGATGAACAAGATATACAAAGACCAAAACCTCCTGCCACTTCTGAGTAAGGAGCAAAAGCAGGGTGCACAAACCACCACCTAGGGGGTGGGCAAACCACCCAGGCCACCACTCTGGCCAGATTCCTGGCCCTATCCTTACCTTATAGAAGGAACCAGCTTGCTTCCCTTAAGGGAGTGAGTGAGCAAGGGCATCTGTTACTTGGTTTCACTCCCTGGGTTCCAGCAGGAGCACCAGTAAAGCCATGCCTTAAAGACAGTCCAGGAACCCAGGTTGGTAACAGGGAGACTGCTTTAAAGAGCTGAATAGAATCATACTTCCTCTACCAAAGTTGAAATTTATGTTATTTTTTGCAATTCTTTCTAGATTTTCCTATCAAAAACAAAGACTTTCACAAGGTATAATACTTATTTTTCTTTTCTAAAAATAAAACTTGAATGACAAAAGACTTTTACCATGCAGTTTTATGGATAAGTAGTCTCTACAATCAGTTCTTTTTGTTTTTATTTTGCCCTTCCTCTGATAACAGACACTCACGGCCTAAAATATCAAGAGTATAATATTGCATTAAAATTTTTTTAAATCTCTTTTTAAAGGTTAATTAATTTTTGGCCACAACCCTAGTGCAGAACTTCCCTGACCAGGAATCAAACCCATATCCTCTGTATTGGAAGGGTAGAGTCTTAACTACTGGACCAGAAGTCCAGTATCATATTTTTAAGTGAAAAAGAAACACAAAGGGAAATCTCAAGAATGTAAGTCAAGGAAGGAGAGATTGTGTACATGGTCATTTGGCTAGATTTGCTATTGTGGAAACTAATTTTTAAATTTTAGACTATAAATCAACTACAAGAAAAAAATAACTGTAAGACTACTCAAAAGAGTTAATTATATGTGTAACACAATTACATATATATTTAAATATCCCATCATAGAAACTGGAGCTTCCTTTGTGGCGCAGCTGGTAAAGAATCTGCCTGGAATGCAGGTGATCTGGGTTCGATCACTGGGTTGGGCAGATCCCCTGGAGAAAGGAAAGGCTACCACTACAGTATTCTGGCCTAGAGAATTCCATAGACTGTATAGTCCATGGGATTGCAATTGAGCCACTTTCACTTTTCACTGTCATAGAAACTGCTACTTCTCCCTCTTCATTAACCCATGGCAAGACCTCGCAGTAACAAGGAATGACATGGCTAAAGTGAAGTTTATTACAAATAGCAGTGAAAAGAAGAGAAGTGAAAAGCAAAGGAGAAAAGGAAAGATATACCCATTTGAATGCAGAGTTCCAAAGAATAGCAAGGAGAGATAAGAAAGCCTTCCTCAGTGATCAGTGCAAAGAAATAGGGGAAAACAAAAGACTTGGAAAAACTAGAGATTTCTTCAAGAAAATTAGAGATACTGAGGGAATATATCATGCAAAGATGGGCTCGGTAAAGGACAGAAATGGTATGGACCTAACAGAAGCAGAAGATATTAAGAAGAGGTGGCAAGAATACACAGAAGAACTGTACAAAAAAGATCTTCATGACCCAGATAATCACGATGGTGTGATCATTCACCTGGAGCCAGACATCCTGGAATGTGAAGTCAAGTGTGCCTTAGGAAGCATCACTATGAACAAAGCTAGTAGAGGTGATGGAATTCCAGTTGAGCTATTTCAAATCCAAAATATGATGCTGTGAAAGTGCTGCACTCAATACACCAGCAAATTAGGAAAACTCAGCAGTGGTCACAGGACTGGGAAACGTCAGTTTTCATTCCAATCCCAAACAGAGGCAATGCCAAAGAGTGCTCAAACTACCGCACAATCGCACTCATCTCACAAGCTAGTAAAGTAATGGTCAAAATTCTCCAAGCCAGGCTTCAACAATATGTGAACTGTGAACTTCCAGATATCCAAGCTGGTTTTAGAAAAGGCAGAGGAACCAGAGACCAAATTGCCAACATCCGCTGGATCATGGAAAAAGCAAGAGAATTCCAGAAAAACATCTGTTTCTGCTTTATCGACTATGCCAAAACCTTTGACTGTGTGGATCACAATAAACTGTGGAAAATTCTGAAAGAGATGGGAATACTAGACCACCTGACCTGCCTCTTGAGAAATCTGCATGCAGGACAGGAATCAACAGCTAGAAGTGGACATGGAACAATAGACTGGTTCCAAATAGGAAAAGGCTGTATATTATCACCCTGCTTACTTAACTTCTATGCAGAGTACATCATGAGAAACGCTGGGCTGGATGAAGCACAAGCTGGAATCAGATTGCCAGGAGAAATATCAATAACTTCAGATATGCAGATAACACCAACTGTATGGCAGAAAGTGAAGAAGAACTAAAGAGCCTCTTGATGAAAGTGAAAGAGGAGAGTGAAAAAGATGGCTTAAAGCTCAACATTCAAAAAACCAAGATCATGGCATCTGGTCCCATCACCTTGTGGCAAATAGATGAGGAACCAGTGAGAGACTTTATTTTGGGGGGGGCTCCAAAATCACTGCAGATGGTGACTGCAGCCATGAAATTAAAAGATGCTTACTCCTTGGAAGGAAAGGTATGACCAACCTAGACAGCATATTAAAAAGCAGAGACATTACTTTAGCAACAAAGGTCTGTCTTGTCAAGGTTATGGTAAAAACCATATGTGAGAGTTGTACTATAAAGACAGCTGAGCACTGAAGAATTCATGCTTTTGAACTGTAGTGTTGGAGAAGGCTCTTGAGAGTTCCTTGGACTGCAAGGAGATTCAACCAGTGCATTCTAAAGGATATCAGTCCTGAATGTTCATTGGTAGGACTGATGGTGAAGTTGAAACTCCAATACTTTGGCCACCTGATGCAAAGATCTGACTCGTTTGAAAAGACCCTGTTTCTGGGAAAGATTGAAGGCAGGAGGAGAAGGGGATGACAGAGGATGAGATGGTTGGATGACATCACTGACTCAGTGGAGATGAGTTTGAATAGACCTGGGAGTTGGTGATGGACAGAGAGCCCTGGCATGCTCTGGTGCACGGTGTCGCAAAGAGTCGGACATGACTGAGTGACTGAACTGAACTGAGTGATTAGGATCATCAACTAGACTGTTAAATGAAGACATTGAAATGAACGTGAGGTGCTATGATTGCTGACTAGGTGTATGAGAGAAAAGGTTTTCTTGACAATGAATGATTAGCCCCAAAGTGAATTCGTAACTTTCCTCCCAGCCATACTTTTTATTTCATGGCTGACCTGAAATAAAAAGTACGGCTGGGACCCTCCATTCTTCTCAGAGTAATGACAGAGGTATGGCCTGGGGTTCTAGCACTGAGCTAAAATCTGGTGCTGGTGAAATGTGAGAACAGTGAAGGGAGTCTCAGGAAGAAGTTACCAGATGTGGGATTAAATGAAAATTTATTGTTTAGAAAGAGGATAGAAATTTTAAGTTTCAAGTGAAATCTGATGCTGTTCAATTAAAAATGCATGTTCTGCATAGGGTAAAATAATTATAATGGGATTTCAGGAAGGAGATCAAATCAATTTTACTCTTTCTACTGAACAACTATGAATACTAATACCACAGTCACAGATATCCTATGCATTTCTTAGAATATTTTCAGAGAAACTTCCTCCATTATTTTCCATTTACTATTTAATCTGCCTATTTAGCCAGTAAATCAATAACTGCCATTAAAATGCACATATAGAATAACAGAAGAAAATATGGTTTCAGAGAAACTGGAGATATTTCTAGAAGTGATTGAATGCAAACTGCATACTGTCTAACTTATTCTATTATCAGAAGGTCTCAACATCACTATTCTATCCTCAAATATTTAAACTTAGCTAATATTTTGTCCTATACTTTGAAATTGTGAGTTGAGTTCTATTTCTTACTAGAAATAAATCCAATATAATTAATATTTTTTCTGTGCTGAAAAGTAATCCTGACCTAGCAGGAGACCAGGGAGACTTCAAAACAGTCTTGATAAGGTAATTGATTTTTAAATTTCTGATTTAATTCAGTACTTCATATAGATTCTGAAAGCTCTAAACTGTCACTGCATTCTAAACCAAATAATCCTTATACATAAAATCTGCAGTACCCTCCACTCTAGTTGTTTGGAAAGTTTCTAGGAGTTTTATATCTACACTTGCACCTAAAAGAAAATAAAATTATAATTATGCCTGCATAGGAAAACTTCAATATTCTAAGAAAACTTGTGTTTCTCCCTTCAGTTTTTAATATCTAAGTGCTAATTTTCAGAATCAAAGGTTGAAGATATTTCACATCTATTTACAACTAGCTTATCTTCTCTTTGTTTCTCTGAGTCCACAAACAAATGTTTTTGTACCTGTGTGGGTAGAAGAGGGAACAGGATAGGGAGAGAGAAACAGAAAGAGAGAGAGAGTTTTCCAGCAGTTTACCCTCCAAATTAACATACCTGCTAAATTCATTACTGCCATTTTGTCTGATTCATTCAGCATTAATGTGAACAACAGTCAAAGTGCAACCTGGCCCCTGTGGCTGAGTCACTATTTGTGATGATTAATTTTGAGGTTGCATGATTGCTACCTGTCTTCCATTGCACTATAAACTTCATGAAGGAAGGAACCAATTCCATTATGCTCACCTAATACTCCCAGTAATTTTGGCACCAAGGAGGATTTTAGTCATGTTTTGTAATAAAGAATGCAGTGTATAAAATTGTGTTCAAAGAAAGATAGACATTGTTTCATTATTTAATTATTCACCACAATGTTCTTAGTATTTCTTTTTCACTTTGGCCCAACATTTCCCCTAACCTAACCCCATTCAAGCCACAGTTGCCCTGCTCTCCACTCACAGCAATGAATGTGCAGATTTAGGTGAGCCTTTGGGATGGATGGTCCTGTGTTCTGCCTCCCAAGCTCCTGTGAGGGGGGACTGGTTAATGAAAACCCGAGAAGAGCAAATGCATACACTATTTCTGAGTAGGAGCCCCAGGAAGCCCCCAGAACAGTATGGTTACACGGAACATCTAAGTAGAAAGCTTTGTAGCTCAAGACTCTCCCATGCTGAAGTGAGACAAAGGAGCAAGAATGATAAAAGTCTAAGACAGGGAAATAGGAAGAAGCTTTATGGAAAACACAGAATAACTCGGCAGTTTCCCATTTTGATCAATAACCATGGACCAAAGGGAATCAATGTAGACAGGTACGCATTAGTTCAGTTCAGTTCAGTTGCTCAGTCGTGTCCTACTCTTTGCAACCCCATGATTCACAGCACGCCAGGCATCCCTGTCCATCACCAACTCCTGGAGTTCACCTAAACTCATGTGCATTGAGTCAGTGATGCCATCCAGACATCTCATCCTCTGTCGTCCCCTTCTCCTCCTGCCCCCAATCCCTCCCAGCATCAGAGTCTTTTCCAAAGAGTCAACTCTTCACATGAGGTGGCCAAAGTATTGGAGTTTCAGCTTTAGCATCTTCCTTCCAATGAACACCCAGCACTGGTCTTTAGGATGGACTGGTTGGATCTCCTTGCAGTCCAAGGGACTCTCAAGACTATTCTCCAACACCACAGTTCAAAAGCATCAATTCTTTGGCACTCAGCTTTCTTCAGTCCAAATCTCACATCCATACATGACTACTGGAAAAACCATAGCCTTGACTAGACGGACCTTTGTTGGCAAAGTAATATCTCTGCTTTTTAATATGTTATCTAGGTTGGTTATAACTTTCCTTCCAAGGAGTAAGTGTCTTTTAATTTCATGGCTGCAATCACTATCTGCAATGATTTTGGACCCCAGAAAAATAATGTCCGACACTGTTTCCATTATTTCCCCATCTATTTCCCATGAAGTGATGGGACCAGATGCCATGATCTTATTTTCTGAATGTTGAGTTAAGCCAACTTTTCACGATCCTCTTTCACTTTAATCAAGAGGCTTTTTAGTTCCTCTTCACTTTCTGCCATAAGGGTGGTGTCATCTGCATATCTGAGGTTATTGATATTTCTCCCAGCAATCTTGATTCCTACTTATGCTTCTTCCAGCCCAGTGTTTCTCATGATGCACTCTGCATATAAGTTAAATAAGCAGGGTGACAATATACAGCTTTGACGGACTCTTTTTCCTATTTGGAACGAGTCTGTTGTTCCATGTCCAGTTCTAACTGTTGCTTCCTGACCTGCATACAAATTTCTCAAGAGGCAGGTCAGGTGGTCTCGTATTCCCATCTCTTTCAGAATTTTCCACAGTTTATTGTGATGTACACGGTCAAAGGCTTTGGCATAGTCAATAAAGCAGAAATAGATGCTTTCCTGGAACTCTCTTGCTTTTTCCATGATCCAGCGGATGTTGGCAATTTGATCTCTGGTTCCTCTGCCTTCTCTAAAACCAGCTTGAACATCTGGAAGTTCACAGTCACATATTGCTGAAGCCTGGCTTGGAGAATTTTGAGCATTACTTTACTAGCGTGTGAGATGAGTGCAATTGTGAGGTAGGTTGAGCATTCTTTGACATTGCCTTTCTTTGGGATTAGAATGAAAACTGACCTTTTCCAGTCCTGTGGCCACTGCTGAGTTTTCCAAATTGCTGGCATATTGAGTGCAGCACTTTCACAGCATCATCTTTCAGGATTTGAAATAGCTCCACTGGAATTCCATCACCTCCACTAGCTTGTTCATAGCAATGCTTTCTAAGGCCCACTTGACTTCACATTCCAGGATGTCTGGCTCTAGGTGAGTGATCACATCATCGTGATTATCTAGGTCATGAAGATCTTTTTTATATAGTTCTTCTGTGTATTCTTGTGACCTCTTAATATTTCTGCTTCTGTTAGGTCCATACCATTTCTGTCCTTTATCAAGCCCATCTTTGCATGAAATTTCCCTTGGTATCTCTAATTTTCTTGAAGTGATCTCTAGTCTTTCCCATTGTGTTGTTTTCCTCTATTTTTTTGTGTTGATCGCTAAGGAAGGCTTTCTTATCTCTCCTTGCTATTCTTTGGAACACTGCATTCAAATGGGTATATCTTTCTTTTCTCCTTTGTGTTTCGCTTTCTTTCTTTTCGCAGCTATTTGTAAGGCCTCCTCAGACAAATGGCAAACCACTTCAGTATTCTTTCCTTGAGAAACCCATGAACAGTATGAAAAGGCAAAATAATAGGATAGTGAAAGAGGAACTCCCCAGGTCAGTAGGTGCCCAATATGCTACAGGAGATCAGTGTATAAATAATTCCAGAAAGAATGAAGACATGGAGCCAAAGCAAAAACAATACCCAGTTGTGGATGTGACTGGTGATAGATGCAATGTCCGATGCTGTAAAGAGCAATACTGCATAGGAACCTGGAATGTTAGGTCCATGAATCAAGGCAAATTGGAAGTGGTCAAACAGGAGATGGCAAAAGCGAACATCGATATTCTAGGAATCGGAAAACTAAAATGGACTGGAATGGGTGAATTTAACTCAGATGACCATTATATCTACTACTGTGGGCAGGAATCCCTCAGAAGAAATGGAGTAGCCATCATGGTCAACAAAAGAGCCCGAAATGCAGCACTTGGATGCAATCTCAAAAATGACAGAATGATCTCTGTTCATTTCCAAGGCAAACCATTCAATATCACAGTAATCCAAGTCTATGCCCCAACTAGTAACTCTGAAGAAGCTGAAGTTGAACGGTTCTGTGAAGACCTACAAGACCTTTTAGAACTAACACCCATAAAAGATGTCCTTTTCATTATAGGGGACTGGAATGCAAAAGTAGGAAGTCAAGAAACACCTGGAGTAACAGGCAAATTTGGCCTTGGAATACGGAATGAAGCAGGGCAAAAACTAATAGAGTTTTGCCAAGAAAATGC
>NW_011494870.1:3460639-3469267 GCF_000754665.1 Bison bison bison | reverse complement strand
AGCCAAAGATGAAGAAGCTCTATACAGTCAGCAAAAACAAGACTGGGAGCTGACTGTGGCTCAGATCATGAACTCCTTATTGCCAAATTCAGACTTAAATTGAAGAAAGTGAGGAAAACCACTAGACCATTCAGGTATGATCTAAATCAAATCCCTTATGATTATACAGTAGAAGGGAGAAATAGATTTAAAGGCCTAGATCTGATAGATAGATTGCCTAATGAACTATGGAATGAGATTCATGACATTGTACAGGAGACAGGGATCAAGACCATCCCCATGGAAAAGGTATCCCTTAACCCATATCCAAATCAAGATGCCTTATCCACATATCGACTTCCTAAAATGTTAACCCCAGTGCCAAGACAAATGATAAGACAAAGACAAGTAATAAATGAAAAGACAAAACCTACCCCAGGGAAGCTTGTAATATGAAATAAGTTGTATTATGGAGGAAATTGAAAATGTTAGGTTTTTTGCACACTTTACTTTGTGTACTAAGATTCCTACCCACAAAAAGTGTCCAGTCCATGAGCTGACAAACTGCTTCCCCCAAGCCAGTTCTGGCCTGCTGCCTGCCTTCGTTTTAGCTCATAAACTAGGATTGATTTTAGTATTTTTTAATTGTTGGAAAAAAAAGTGTTGTTTTTTTTTTAAACAGTATTTTGTAACACATGAAAATTATATGAAATTCAAATTTTAGCTCCTATAACTAAAGTTTCATGGGACCACAACTATACTCATTTGTTTACCTAGGTTTATGGCTTCTTTTGTGCTTCAATATCAAAGTTGAGTAGTTGAGATGAAGACTGTATAACTGTTCCACATAGTCTAAATTTTTACTCTCTGGCCATTTACAGGAGAAGTTTGCCAGCTTTTGATCTAACATAAGAAAACTTGAAAATCTGTAAACCTTTTATTTCTTTCTTCCCTTGACAACACCTGTTGCTCTGCCCTAGCAGAGCCAAATGTGAAAAAGAGAGAAGACAGAGAATTAGGAGTATTTTATAATTTAAAAATATATTTAAAAAATTATGTTTAACATTTGAAAATATTCTTGGCTGGGAGAAAACACTTCTGAATCTTTCATTCAAAATTTCATTCTGATAGTAAAGGTAGTACTGAACGAAGAGGAATAATTTCCTTGGGCTTTAATCTTTCGTAGAAACTAGTGACTCAAAATGCCATCAGGTGACTGGGTAAAGGATGCAATAAGTGGTAAGATTAATCAATTCATCACTATCAAAATGTAGACTCTAAAGGTTATAGTTCATCTCATATTTCAAAAACCAGTAAAATGATCATGTAACCCATACTGAGTTGGCTTTCATAGCTTGTTTGGTGCTCTTAAAATGCCCATTTCTGCTTGAAAAATAATCTATATCTAACATCATTAGTTCACCCTGACCTTTCCATCCTAGCAATAGGAAAGGACAATGTGCTTTGAGGTAGGTAACCTCATTATTGATGGCCTGATGAGATTTGTCACTATAAAAAATCATTTTCAGTGCCATGGCATTAGAGAAAATACAAATATACTTTCATGTCCTAGGGAAGGAAAATGGCCTGTGTTACTCATGAGTTCTTTAATGTTTTCAGAAGATTTTCTTTGCTCTTGCTTTGTTTTCATTGTCTAATATCTTTTTTTTTTAAGTAATTAAGTCATTGAAAAGCTATGCATTAAATAATAAGGAATTCAGAATCTTAATGTGTGACTAAAGTCAGGTCTACTGAGCAGCACTGACTTAAGATACCTAATGCTAAACACACAAACAAGTCTGTGTTATATTATTATTTTCCTTTTCTTAGACATTAAGAGGAGAAAACTCTGGTTAATCCTGTTTGACAATTCCTCCTTCTGCTATAATCACTCAGGGTTCAAGAACAAACATCAGATCCATGTTCTCTCCAAGAATATTCTCTCTTCAAAACATCAGACTCAAATCTATTGGTGTAAGTATGGTACTAGATTTTTCTTTGCTGATTCAGAGCTGATTTTTCCACATTTTTGATACCCAGCTGATTATGTCACTGGAATATTTTAAACAGATCAAAAGCTCTCAAGGCCTGTAGGATATAAGTTCTTGACGGTCTCTCAAAGACAGGAGTTTTTCTGTCTTTGTGGTCTCCCATTATATTCCCTCCACTACAGACTATGGACTCACCTCTCCCTCAAGCATGCTCTTTTAACTTCTGGATATTTGTTTCCTCTTCCTAGAACACTCATTCCAACCCTTCTGTTTCCTTTAGATTCTACTTAGCCTTTAAATCACCACTCAATATTCTCCATTAATAGAGTCCTTGACTCCTTTGGCAACATTAGACATTCTTGTCTCTGTTTCCATAGACCTTACCTCAACACTATTTTAGTATTTCAGACAATATGTTTTAACTTGTTTATCCGTGATGCTTCTTTCTATTACTTTGACCTCATCGAGGGTACACACTGTGTCTTGTTCAACTTATTATCCAGTTTTAAGCTCAGTGCTTCACAAAGGTGATTCTTAATGGATGCCTATTGACCAAAAAGAGAGTATGTTTGAAATCTATTATGTTCTTCCAAAATTAAGCCTTCTTCTGAAAAAGTTACTTCATGGTCATTCTATTAATTTCATATTCTTTAGTGATTTGCACCACTTACATATTTTTTTTTTAAGACTTCTTAAACCCATTGACTGAATGACTGAATGTTGCCTTGTGCATCAACTGCTTAGCTTTTCTCAGCTGTCAATGCAAAGACTGAGGGCCCTTATGCCTTCTAGAAAAAGCTCTTAAGCCAAAAGCTTGAGGTGGGGTAAGAAGCACATGCAGCATCAAAATCATACAATCAGAAACTACGTGCAGCAGAGTGACACACATCTCCTATGGCTTCTATTTCTAGGTTGTTTGAGGTTTTAGGAAGAAGGGATGCCAAATTTTATCACATTTTCTCCACAACTTTTTAACTCATTAACATGATAATTTGCATTAATTGATTTGCTAATGTTAAACAAACCACTCAAGGCTGGGATAAATCCAAGTTGGTTATGATGGATTAATGTATTTGTATACTATTGAATTCAGTGTCCTAATCCTACATTTAGGATTTAGATAATCTATGAAACTAAATTCCAAAGTAATAGTTTTCCTTTATAACACCTTCATTGTCAGGTTATGGTATCGATATTATGCTATGCTAGCCTCCTAAAATGAAATTATGGATTGTTCCATTTCCCTTTTTATTCTCTGAAAGAGATTATTTAAGAATAGAATTATCCAACTCTTTACACATTGAGTTGAACCTGCTAGTAAAACTCTTAGACCTGAAGTTTTTAGTAAGAAGGTTAACAACAGTGAATTTTTTAATAGATATCGGAGTACTACAGTTACTCCTTCTTGATTCAGTTTTGATAAGTTATGTTTTTATAAGAACTTATCCATTTCATTGATGTTTTCAAGTTTACAGTATATTTATAATATTCTCCTATTATTCTTATTAACAATATTAATTAATGTTCTTATATATTAATATTCTTATTGATCTTATTAATAATAATATTCTTGTTATTTTTAATCTTTTCTATATTTATAGTTCTGTCACTTTTTTCTTCTCTTTCTCTTGATGAATCTCATCATGGGTTTGTCTATTTTATTAGGCTTTAGGACAACCAAGGTTTGGCTTTGTTTTTCCTATTATATCTTATTTTCTGTTCACTCATTTTTGCTCTTATTTTTTGTTCTCTCCATCCATTTGATTTCTTTGAAATTATTGTTTGTTATTCTAACTTTTAAAATGAAAGATTTGCCACCTAATTTTTTAGGCTTTCTTTCTTTCTCATAAAATCATGTAAGGCTATGCATTTACCTATAAATAAAGTTCAACTCACATCAACTCACTTATAAACATGTGGTTTTTCATTCTCATTCACTTCTAAATATTCTATCATTTAGGTTATAATTTCTTCTTTGATCCAAGTATTATTTAGCTGTATTCTGGCAATTTCCAAACAGGTGAAGTTTTGGTAACTTGTCTCTTGTGTTGCTGTCTAATGTAATTATACTGTGGTCCCAGAACATAATCTCTTAAATTTCTTGAGATTTTTCTATATTGGTCCAATATGGATTTAATTTGTTTAGGTCTCTTGGGTATGTGTTTATAAGGGCTATGCACTCTGCAGATGTTGTATACATATATCCTTTAGCTCAAGCTTATGTTCATATGTTCAGTCATTTTATTAATAATTTCTCTTTTGGGACTTCCCTTGTCCAGTGGTTGGGAATCTGCCTTCCAATGCAGAGGACACAGGTTCAAGCCCTTGTCCAGGAACTGGTCCAGAACATGCTTCCAGGCAACTGAGCCTGTGCGCCACAACTATTGAAGCTCACGTAGGCTAGCGCCTGTGCTCCACAACAAAAGAAGCCACCACAACAAGCCCACACACTGCAGCTAGAGAGTAGCCTCTGCTTGCTAAAACTAGAGAAAGCCCATGCACAGCAATGACAAGCCCATGTACTGCATCAAAGACCCACACAGTCAGAAAATAATTTGTCTTTTGTCTATCAGTCACTAAAAAAGTTATAATAAAATCTTCCATTATGATTGTAGATTGTATAAATTCATATATTTTTCATTTAATTCTGACACTTTTTAACTAAAATATATATATATATATATTTAAGTAGCTACATTGCTAGGGGCATAACAATTTTAAATTGTCATATATTCCTGAAGGATATAAAATTAAAATTATATTTTTATGTGGTAACCCTCTTTATTTCCAGCAGTTTTTTTCTCTTAGGTCTGTTTTGTCTGATGTAAAGATAACTACAATAGTATTTGTCTGATATACTGCTTTCCATACACTGAGTTTCAATCTTACCACGTTCTTTTATGTCAAGTATGTCCATCTTGCCATGGATGCTGCGGCACTTCTCCTGTCCGTCCTCTTTATTTCTAGAACACTAATGCCACTCGGAAGCATCTTGAGAATGGGAGTCTTGTGGCACGGACTGTGCAGCAGCAGAAGGATTCCAGATTCCTGACCACTGTGTAGTCACCTTCCTACCCTTTAAAAATGTACCTTTGTATGTAAGTCATCTATTTTGTGGAGAAGGCAATGGCACCCCACTCCAGTACTCTTGCCTGATCGCTAAGAGTTGGACACGACCGAGCGACTTCACTTTTACTTTTCACTTTCATGCACTGGAGAAGGAAATGGCAACCCACTCCAGTGTTCTTGCCTGGAGAATCCCAGGGACGGGGGAGCCTGGTGGGCTGCCGTCTATGGGGTCGCACAGAGTCAGACACGACTGAAGCGACTTAGCAACAGCAGTAGCGGCATCTATTTTGGTTTTTCCCCATGTACAGCTCAGTTTAATCTTAATCAATATTCAAACATATGGCCTGTTGAGAAACTAAAGACAAATCTAACTCAATACTGCCTAAATATATTAAAGCTCCAGTTACAAGCACTTTATCTTTTATATATATAGGTTTTAAACTTTTGCTTTTTCTAATAAAATATAGAGTCTTGAAATTTAATATTTCCAAAAGATATAGACAGGTAGATAGCTAGATAGCTAAAATATTATGTTAGCTCAAAGTAGGTAGCCAGTTACTATATCAGAAAATTCGTCTTAATGGTGATGGCTTTTTAGCTGAACTTTGAACAAAAGGTAGCATCAAGACAAGGAAAAAGTGAGAAGTGTTATAGATTTACTGGGACTATTACATATGGGAGGAAAAAAAATCTGAGAAGGAGAAAGTGACATATCAGTAATATTTTTTCAAATTTTGATGATTACATTTTGGAGTATTTAGAGGAGACGACACTTGTAGGTTTGGTAAAGAGGCTTAAATTCAAATTGTTGAGGTCCCTGAATGCCAAACCTAAGAACTCTTCCTTGTTTAGGATGCATTTTAGTTGTACTGAGAAGGGCAAAACAATCCTGAAATTTGAAGAATTAATTTAAAATGTACTTCATTCAACATGTGTAATTTTGTAGAAGTCACTTAGTTTCTCAAAAATCTCAATTTTCTCTTATAAAAAGGCACTCTAATAATCTGCATAAAATTAGAAAATGCACATGGAGCATGTCTGTAAATGTTGAAGGGCTGCAGGGATGTAAACCATCACATTCCTTAGTTCAGGCCTTTAAAGGTTTACTGTCTAGTAAGGACACCAAGAATTGTGTCATTTAGAACAATGTGACACTTTCTACAACAGATGTTCACCCAAGTTGTACTGAGATATACAGAGGAGGAACTCCTAAAAGAGTCAGGAAAAATTAGTAAAGACTATTTCAAGTATGGAACTGGCATGATTGGCTGGTGTTTTAGGAAGTGTGGTCAAGGAGCATGTGAAGGGTGACTATAGTGGAAGACCGGTAAGAAATTCAGACCACAAATAGGGAAGATTTAAGGTAGTGTCACTAGATTATGGTAATTGTGGTTATATACTAATTCATTGATTTACTTTTTGCTGCAAATAGCAATTAAGCACTTGCTATGTGACAAGCAGTCTTTTAAATATTACAGATAAACAGGTAGCTATGTAGTAGGTAGGTAGATAAAGCAATAAATAATAAAAAAAATAGGTAGATAAAGCAATAAATAATTGTCCACTTATTGCTTATAACCTGCTTGAGAGAGAAAACAAAGAGATGCATATGAAACAATATAAGTAGTGATGAGTAAAAGCAAGAGGAAAAAACTAGTAAGCAGATAGAAAGTAGGAGAATCACTTATTTTCGATAAGGAGATCAGGGAAGATCTCACTAAGGTAGTAAGGAATAAAATATGGAAGTAAGCTACACTGGAGGATGTGCAATTCACCGACAGGGAACAGGTGAAACAAAAGTCCAAAAACAGAATGAGGGACTTCCCTGGCAGTCCAGTGGTTAAGACTCTGTGCTTCCAATGCGGGGGGTGGGGGGTTGATCCCTGGTCAGTGAGCTAAGAGATCCCACATGCTGGGTGGTGTGGCCAAAAAAAAAAGAGGAATGAGTAAGACATTTTGAAGGACCAGCAGGAAGACCAAAATGTCCCAAGAGAGAAAAGGGAAAGTGGTAGGAATTCTAAAAGGTGACTCTGGCTGGTTCATGGAATGATGTTTGCTGCATTAGGTATATGGATTTTAGTCTAGTTGTGATGAGATTTGGAAAGTTTGAAAAAAGGAGTGACAAGATCCTTGCTCTGCAACAGAGAAGCCACTGCAGTAAGATGCCTGTGTGCTGCAACTAGAGTGGCCCCCACTTGCTGCGACTAGAGAAAACCAGTGCACAGCAATGAAGACCCAGTGCAGTCAAAAATAAACAAAATTATAAGAAAATCACCTTTCTCAACTGATCGTATTCCTCAGAAGGGTAGATAACTAGTATTCATTTTTGTACTTTTCAAGTATTATAGCATGTTTAATATTTCCTTTTCATTCACAATCATTGGCACACAGAATACATAGGAATTAGAACTTGGAGAGTACACTCTGTCTGGTAGAGGAGACCCAGACAAACATTGTGAGATATGGAAAACCTAGTTAGCTTTTTAAATCAAGATTTAAACTTCAAGACATAAGCCGTGAGGTCAGGAGACCATAACTGATGAGAAATGGCCAGGAGTCCAGGGAGAGAAGATACAGCTTCATTTATAATCTGGCAGGAAAAACTCTTCTGGCCATGAAGAGTTCCAGAGGATGAAGTGCTGCAAAGCCAGGCCATCCAGACTGAGCAACACTGGGAACAATAAATGTTCCTGGCTGACAGCGCACCTTCGGGAAACCAGTCGGGCAAAATGCCATTGCTAGGATTCTAAGTATCTTGGAAGACTACCAAAAAAAGAAAAAAAAAGCTTCTTATTTTTGATTTGTAGGCACTATCAAGACGGAGTACAGAAAATTTGGTAGGTTGCCACAGTCTAGATTCTTTCTAAGAAACAAGAGCATGGGAATGCCACCTGTGATGTTATTATGGTATTCAGAAGAGTACCCAGAAGGACTGTGTTGTCTCCATGGTAGGGCACTCTTCAAAGTTTAGTGAGGCAACAACCCCTAACTCCTCCTGCATCAAACTGCCTCATATCTTTTATTAAAATCCTTAATGCTATCATTTACAAATATTTGTATATATATATATAAGGAAAGTTATAACCAACCTAGATAGCATATTCAACAGCAGAGACATTACTTTGCCAACAAAGGTTCGTCTAGTCAAGGCTATGGTTTTTCCTGTGGTCATGTATGGATGTGAGAGTTGGACTGTGAAGAAGGCTGAGTGCTGAAGAATTGATGCTTTTGAACCGTGGTGTTGGAGAAGACTCTTGAGAGTCCCTTGGACTGGAAGGAGATCCAACCAGTCCATTCTAAAGATCAGCCCTGGGCTTTCTTTGGAAGGAATGATGCTAAAGCTGAAACTCCAGGACTTTGGCCACCTCATGTGAAGAGTTGACTCATTGGAAAAAGACTCTGATGCTGGGAGGGATTGGGGGCAAGAGGAGAAGGGGACGACAGAGGATGAGATGGCTGGATGGCATCACTGACTCGATGGACATGAGTCTGAGTGAACTCCGGGAGTTGGTGATGGACAGGGAGGCCTGGTGTGCTGCGATTCATGGGGGTCACAAAGAGTCGGACACGACTGAGCAACTGATCTGAT
>NW_011494870.1:3458108-3460539 GCF_000754665.1 Bison bison bison | reverse complement strand
AACTGATCTGATCTGATCTGATATTTTTTGAAAGCATAAAATGTAGTAATTTGGCAGAGACCCAGGTCAGTGTTCCTTGCTGAATTAACAGTTGCATCTTGGTGGGAAGGGGCATTCTCTACTGAGAGATGAATCATTTTGCTTTTTGATCATATGAAATTTTCTAACTTTTATCCTGCAACTAACTGTAGAAGAAAAGAGGATGTTTTTAATGAAGAAACATACCAATTGAGGATTTCCTCTTTGCTAACCACTCCTTTATCAGTCAGAGACAGATAGCCTCATAGAGCGATGTAATCAGCCTTTAAAACAGATACTGAGGAAATTCACTAAAGGAAAGCAAAAAGATCTGGATGAGTGATTGCCCTGCCTCTAGGGTCCTATGGGGAAGTCCCTTATGCATCTATAGCTTATTTATTATTTGAACAGCTGCATAGGCGATTATTCCACATGACATCTTTCAACAGGCAAAAGGAATAGTCTAATAACACCAAGAGGACATTTTCTTCCTAAAAAGAGACAAGAGACTATACAAAAAGCCTCCTAGGATGTACCTGCAGGTTATCCTGTGAGGCTGAGGCCAAGGTCAACAATATGTTAACCATGCTCAAATTCTACACCTCAAAACCTGAAGTAATTGTTCTGTGGACAAAATGATTGATTAGGGGACACTTCGACTTGGTGTTCTAGAATGGTGTGTTGTTTTACAGTACTTCTTTCTGTAAATGAAATAATTTGGCTAGAAAATGTTTGTTCTGCACTGATACAGGAAATGTGCACCCACACAGGTGAACAAGCCTGTTATCAGAGCAGTTTTTTCAGTCCTTAATAAGTAGTTCAATGCCTGATGAGTGATCTGGAAATGCTCTAACTGTTCCCTTACTAATATAACAAACATACTGCACTTTCTTTACTTACTCATTTATGCTTTTTTTGTTGCTGCTTATGATTTTTATTTTTGAAGGGAGATGATCTAACATTAGCATAAAAATGCCTGCAACTCTTTAAAGCACAGTTATGCGAACTGACCTATACCGAGTATGTAAATATTCTCAGGTAAAACTTGTTATGTTCTTCATGACTATTTGAAAACATTGACCTCTCTATGATCAGGGGCCTCATGGGTCCAAGACTGTTATTTTTATTAATTTATATTTCCTGTCTACATTTGGAGAAACATTCACATGGCCAGCATTGGAAAAATATTGCAATCTGGTAAAACCTACTATCAGAATAACATTCTTACAATAATGAAAGTCAACATTTTTGTTTTTTAGTTTTGCTCTTATTTCTAATAATATGCAGCCAAAAATTCCTGATAAATGTATTTCATATTTTTATAACATGTGGCTTCTTACCTTGGCTTGTAAGAATTTTTAAATATTAATTTATTAACTCTGCTGCTAATTGTAACAATTCTTTTCTTACTATAATACAATGATACAGTTTATTTTCTCTAATTTTTACTTAGTCATGGCTTAAAAACTAAGCCATGCCCATGGAGCCACCCAAGACAGGGGGATCATGGTGGAGAGGGCTGACAGAATGTGGTCCACTGGAGAAGGGAATGGCAAATTACTTCAGTATTATTGCCTTGAGAACCCCATGAACAATATGAAAAGGAAAAATGATAGGATACTGAAAGAGGAACTCCCCAGGTCAATATGTGCCCAATATGCTACTGGAGATCAGTGGAGAAATAACTCCAGAAAGAATGAAGGGATGGAGCCAAAGCAAAAACAATACCCAGTTGTGGATATGACTGGTGATAGAAGCAACATCCGAGGCTGTAAAGAGCAATATTGCATAGGAACCTGGAATGTTAGGTCCATGAATCAAGGCAAATTGGAAGTGGTCAAACAGGAGATGACAAGAGTGAACATCTACATTCTAGGAATCAGCAAACTAAAATGGACAGGAATGGGAGAATTTAACTCAGATGACCGTTATATCTACCACAGCAGGCAGGAATCCCTGCAAAGAAATGGAGTAGCCATCATGGTCAACAAAAGAGTGTGAAATGCAATACTTGGATGCAATCTCAAAAATGACAGAATGATCTCTGTTCGTTTCCAAGGGAAACCATTCAATATCACAGTAATCCAAGTTTATGCCCCAACCAGTAACGCTGAAGAAGCTGAATTGAATGGTTCTATGAACCTACAAGACCTTTTAGAACTAACACCCAAAAAAGATTTCCTTTTCACTAAACTGTGGAAAATTCTGAAAGAGATGGGAATACCAGACCACCTGATCTGCCTTTTAAGAAATCTATATGCAGGTCAGGAAGCAACAGTTAGAACTGGACATGGAACAACAGACTGGTTCCAAATAGGAAAAGGAGTTCATCAAGGCTGTATATTGTCACCCTGTTTATTTAACTTATATGCAGAGTACATTATGAGAAATGCTGAATAGAAGAAACACAAAC
>NW_011494870.1:3456144-3457994 GCF_000754665.1 Bison bison bison | reverse complement strand
AGTGGAAACAGTGGCTGACTTTATTTTGGGGGGCTCCAAAATCACTACAGATGGTGACTGCAGCCATGAAATTAAAAGACGCTTACTCCTTGGAAAGGAAGTTATGACCAACCTAGACAGCATATTCCATAGCAGACACATTACTTTGCCAATAAAGGTCCGTCTAGTCAAGGCTATGGTTTTTCCAGTGGTCATGTATGGATGTAGAGTTGGACTGTGAAGAAAGCTGAGTGCTGAAGAACTGATGCTTTTGAACCGTGGTGTTGGAGAAGACTCTTGAGAGTCCCTTGGACTGCAAGGAGATCCAACCAGTCCATTCTGAAGGAGATCAGCCCTGGGGTTTCTTTGGAAGGAATGATGCTAAAGCTGAAACTCCAGTACTTTGGCCACCTCATGTGAAGAGTTGACTCATTGGAAAGTACTCTGATGCTGGGAGGGATTGGGGGCAGGAGGAGAAGAGGACGACAGAGGATGAGATGGCTGGATGGCATCACTGACTCAATGGACGTGAATCTGAGTGAACTCTGGAAGTTGGTGATGGACAGGGAGGCCTGGTGTGCTGCGTTTCATGGGTTTGCAGAGTCAGACATGACTAAGCAACTGAAAGGAACTGAACTGAACTGAATTTTTACTTCCTCTGTTTTTCCCATAAGTAGTTCTTTTCTCTCCATAAATTCATTAAATATTGCATATGTCTTCTTCTAGATGTCTTAATTTGCATTTAGCCCTTTACTGTAATTTATTTTAGTGTGTATTATAAACTGAGGCTTTACCATCATATTTTCTCCATAGAAAACCTATTTATCTATAAAATGTATAGACTTTCTTATAATTCATCTCTTCCCTATTAAGCTTAATGCTTTTTTATCATATGAATTTTTTATATATTCTATAATCTTTCTTATGCATGGATATTCAGGTCTGCTCTCAAAGTATATTTTTAAATTATTGGATTTTAAAATTTTATATTAATTTATTCAGCAAACAGATTACTATGTGCTAAGATTTTTTTTAAGAAATTTGAAAATTAATAATATGTTTCTATAAATTCTGTCAATTAGGTACCACTATCCTTATTTAACAAATGAGGAAACTTGGGCACAGGGAAATTAAATAAGTGCTCAGAGTCTCATTACAGGCCAGAAGCTGACTGAAAATTCATAGTCTTAATCAGTTCACTCTGCTTCTATTACAGATATCATACTCATATCAGAATGATAGAAGACAGATAAAGAAGAATATATGGGGTCACATGACTGAGCAGCTGACCATATATGCATATATGAAGCTGCTGCTGCTGCTGCTGCTAAGTCGCTTCAGTCGTGTCTGACTCTGTGCGACCCCCATAGACGGCAGCCTACTAGGCTCCTCTGTCCCTGGGATTCTCCAGGCAAGAACACTGGAGTGGGTTGCCATTTCCTTCTCCAATGCATGAAACTGAAAAGTGAAAGTGAATTCGCTCAGTCCTGCCCGACTCTTAGCGACCTCATGGACTGCAGCCTACCAGGTTCCTCCGTCCTTGGGATTTGCCAGGCAAGAGTACTGGAGCGGGTGCCATTGCCTTCTCCTATATGAAGCTATTGATAGCTAAAAAAGCAACAACAAATAACAGCCCGATCACACTTGAATCTCTCTAAATAGAATCTCCATAGTAGCTATAGTGCTAAGCTTAGCCTCAACCTGACTCTGCCTCTCCATCCTGCAAAGGGAAGAATCTGTTGGTTTCACAGTTAAAGAAGGAATCAAGCAGTATACTTCAGGGGTCCTTTTGTTAGGGAAGTGAAGTTGCTCAGTAGTGTCCGACTCTTTGCGACCCCATGGACTGTAGCCCACTGGGCTCCTCCATCCAT
>NW_011494870.1:3455893-3456044 GCF_000754665.1 Bison bison bison | reverse complement strand
CATCAAGGCTGTATATTGTCACCCTGTTTATTTAACTTATATGCAGAGTACATTATGAGAAATGCTGGAATAGAAGAAACACAAACTGGAATCAAGATTGCCAGGAGAAATATCAATAACCTCAGATATGCAGATGACACCACCCTTATGG
>NW_011494870.1:3451841-3455793 GCF_000754665.1 Bison bison bison | reverse complement strand
TGGGCTCCTCCATCCATGGAATTTTCTAGGCAAGAGTACTGGAGTGGGTTGCCATTTCCTTCTCCAGGGGATCTTTCTGACCCAGGGATCGAATCTGGGTCTCCCTCACTGCAGGCAGATGCTTTACCATCTGAGCCACCAGAGAATCCATTGGCCAAAAATCTCCATAAGACTTGCTTCTAAATGTTATTTAATAGTTTAAGTATTTCTTCTTCAAAAACACATCCCTCCCTCCCTCTCTCTCTCACTCTCATATGAGGTTTTGTTTCACCATAAGTTTATTTCCCAGAGAGTTATGAATTACTTATATTTTTAAAAACTTAACTGCATACTTTTGTGAAAAGGACTCTGACTGCCTTTGCATGACATTAACAAAAACCCCCCAAAGTTGTGATCACTTTTCATAAAAATGAAAATGCAGGACCTTTTGCTCCGAAATTATTAAGAATTTGAAGATGGTGACAGTGGAGCATTAAACCAAGCCCTGGGCCCCTCCACATGCGGATTCTGTGAGATAGCCCAGGTCTTGTACACCCTTATTGTGTGTGTGCTCAGTCATGTCTAATTCTTTGCAACCCCTTGGACTGTGGCCCACCAGACTCCTCTGTCTATGGGATTCTCCAGTCAAGAATACTGGAGCAGATTGCCATTTCCTACTCTGGGGATCTTCCCTACCCAGGGATCAAATCTGCATCTCTTGTGTCTCCTGCATTGGCAAGTGGATTCTTTACCAGTGGGCCATCTGGGAAGCCCTGGATAGCTCAGGTCACGTATCCATGAAACCATGCGGTAGGCAAGTGTCAAATTAGACAAACAATTAACTTTTATCAATTCACCTTAAAATATATCTGCACAAAAATAAACTGAACTAGTTCTGTTAAAATGGCGAGTGTAACTTTTAGAATCAGATAGAGTTGAAAATTATAACTTTCAGAATATGATATTTATATATAATTTATGAATGACAGTTTAACCACCTATGTTTAGCTTTATTCAACTCTATGGTTCCTGTGTTACATAATTCTTAATTCTAGAGTTACTGTTTACTTTGAGACTAATTAATAATGATAAAACCATTATCAGGGCTTTTCTGGTGGTCCAGTGATTAAAAATCCACCTTGCAATATAGGGGACTCTGGTTCCATCTCTTTTCTGGGAAGATCCCACATGCCTCGGGGCAATTAAGCCTGCAAGCCACAACTACTGAGCCTGTATGCTATAACTACTGAAGTCTGGCATGCCTAGAGCCCATGTTCCACAATGAGAGGAGCCACTGCAATGAGAAGTCCGCACACCACAACTAGAGAGTAGCCCCACTCACTGCAACTAGAGAAAGCCCACGTGCAGCAACAAAGACTCAGCACAGCCAAAAATTAATAAACAAATATTTCTAAAAAAACATCATGAAATTCAGGTAGAAAGAATGCTCCATAAAAACAAACCATTCTAGTTCTGTGAAAAATGCCACTGATATTTTTGATATGGGTTGCACTGAATCTGTAGATTACTTTGAGTAGCTCAGTTCAGTTCAGTTCAGTTCAGTCGCTCAGTCGTGTCTGACTCTTTGTGACCCCATGGACTGCAGCACGCAGGCCTCCCTGTCCGTCACCAGCTCCCGGAGTCTACTCAAACTCATGTCCATTGAGTCGGTGATGTCATCCAATAATCTCATCCTCTGTCGTCCCCTTCTCCTCCTGCCCTCGATCTTTCCCAGAATCAGGGTCTTTTCAAATGAGTCAGCTCTTCGCATCAGGTGGCCAAAGTTATTGGAGTTTCAGCTTCAACATCAGTCCTTCCAATGAACACTCAGGACTGATCTCCTTTAGGATGGACTGGCTGGATCTTCTTGCAGTCCAAGGGACTCTCAAGAGTCTTCTCCAACACCACAGTTCAAAAGCATCAATTCTTCGGTGCTCAGCTTTCTTTATATTCCGACTCTCACATCCATACATGACTACTGGGAAAACCATAGCGTTGACTAGGCAGACCTTTGTTAGCAAAGTTGGCAAAATACTTGTTTGAGTAGCATGGTCATTTTAACAATATTACACCTTCCAATCTAAGAACATGATATATCTCTCCATCCATTTGTGTCTTCTTCAGTTTCTTTCATCAGTATCTTATAGTTTTCTGAATAGAGGTTTTTGTCTCCTCAGCCATGCTTATTGCTAGTTATTTTATTCTTTTTTGATGCAGTTTTAGTTTGTTATTAGTGTAGAGAAATATAACAGATTTCTGTATATTAATTTTGTATCCTGCAAATTTACCAAATTCATTGATGAGCTCTAGTAGTTTCCTGCTGTTATCTTTAGGATTTTCTATGTGTAGTATCATGTCATCTGCACACAGTAAAAGTTATACTTTTCCAATTTGGATTCCTTTTATTACTTTTTCTGACTGTTGTGACTAGGACTTCCAATGGTATGTTGAAGAAAAGTGGCAACAGTGGGCATCCTTGTCTTGTTCTGATCTTAAAGGAAATTCTTTCAGCTTTTTCATCATGAGTTTAGCTGTGGGTTTGTCATCTACGGCCTTTATTATGTTAAGTTGTGTTCCCTCTATGCCCGATATCTGGAGTGTTTTTTTTTTTAATCAAAAATGGTTGTTCAGTTTTGTTGAAAGCTTATCCTCTGTTTATTGAGATGATAATATGGTTTTTATTCTTCAACTAATAATTTTAAACTTGGTATCAAAATGCAAAAGACTCCAAATAGCCAAAACAATTTTGAGAATGAATCATAAACTGGAGAAATGATGCACCTTGACTTCAGACTATACTCCAAAATTATAGTAATCAAAACAGTATTGTACTGGCACAAAAACAGGCACATAGATCAATGGAATGGAATAGAGAGCCCAGAAATAAACTCACAACAAAGGAGGCAAGAATATACAATGGAGAATAGTCTCCTCATTATCTAATATCATATAAAAAAAGAAAGTCAAAATGGATTAAAGACCTAAATTTAAGATCAGATACTTTAAAAGTCCTACAGGAAAACAGGCAGTACACTCTGACATAAATTAGAACAGTATTTTTTGGATCTCTCTGCTAAAGCAAAGGAAATAAAAACAAAAGTGAAGATATGGGATCTAATCAAACTTAAAAGTTTTGCACAGCAAAGCAAACCACTGACAAAATGAAAATTAAACCTACTAAATGGGGGAAAAAAATTGCAAATTATTTAACTGTAAGTAGTTAATATAAAATATGTATAAACAGCCCATACAACTCAGCATCCTCATCAAAAACAAACAAAAAAAAATTTAAAAATGGGCAGAAGAACTGAACAGACATTTCTCCAAAGAGGAAATACAGATGGCCAATAGGCACCTGGAAAGATGTTCAACACTGCTAATCATCACAGAAATGCAAATCAAAACCACAATGAGATCACCTCAAATCTGTCAGAATGTCTATCATCAAAAAGACCATGAATAACAAATGTTGGCAAGGATGGAGAGAAAAGGGAGCCTCTGTACCCTGCTGCTGGGAATATAAATTGATACAGCCAGTGCAGAAAAGAGAATGGAGGTTTCTCAAAAAAGCTAAAATAGAACTACCATATGAGCTAGAAATTCTACTCCCGGGTGTGTATACATGTGAAAACAACAAGACAACAACACTACACACACAAACATGAAATTTGAAAAGATACATGTACTGTAATGTTCATCAGATCAGATCAGATCAGAGCAGTCTCTCAGTTGTGTCCGACTCTTTGCAACCCCATGAATCGCAGCACGCCAGGCCTCCCTGTCCATCACCAACTCCCAGAGTTCACTCAGACTCACATCCATCGAGTCAGTGATGCCATCCAGCCATCTCATCCTCTGTCGTCCCCTTCTCCTCCTGCCTCCAATCCCTCCCAGCATCAGTCTTTTCCAATGAGTCAACTCTTCACATGAGGTGGCCAAAGTCCTGGAGTTTCAGCTTTAGCATCATTCCTTC
>NW_011494870.1:3430921-3451741 GCF_000754665.1 Bison bison bison | reverse complement strand
CTCTAGGTTGGTCATAACTTTCCTTCCAAGGAGTAAGCGTCTTTTAATTTCATGGCTGCAGTCACAATCTGTAGTGATTTTGGAGCCCAGAAAAATAAAGTCTGACACTGTTTCCACTGTTTCCCTATCTATTTCCCATGAAGTGGTGGCATTATTTACAATTGCCAAGATATGAAAGCAAATTGTCCATCAACAGATGAATGGATAAAGGCACTGTGGTATTTTTATACAAGGGAATACTCCTAAGCCGTAAAAAAGAATGAAATTTTAACATTTGAAGCAACATGGATGGACTTGGAGGCATTATGGTGAGTGAAGTTAGACACAGAAAAACAAATACTACATGGTATCACTTACATGTGGAATCAGAGTGTACAATAAAATAGTGAATATAACAAATCAGATGCCAACTCAGAGAGCTAGAGATCAAACCACTGGTTACCAGTGCGGGAGCGCTGATAGGAGGCATAACATAGGAATAGATTAAGAAGCACAAACTATTGTATATAAAATAAGCTATAAGAATACATTATATAACATAAAAAATATAGCCAATAATTGTAATAATTATAAATGGAGTATGACCTTTCAAAATTGTGAATCAGTATATTATATGCCATACCATTTCTGTCCTTTATCGAGCTCATCTTTGCATGAAATGTTCCTTTGGTAGAGATCAAATTGCCAACATCCGCTGGATCATAGAAAAAGCAAGACAGTTCCAGAAAAACATCTATTTCTGCTTTATTGACTATGCCAAAGCCTTTGACTGTGTGGATCACAATAAACTGTGGAAAATTCTGAAAGAGATGGGAATACCAGACCACCTGATCTGCCTCTTGAGAAATCTGTATGCAGGTCAGGAAGCAACAGTTAGAACTGGACATGGAACAACAGACTGGTTCCAAATAGGAAAAGGAGTTCGTCAAGGCTATATATTGTCACCCTGTTTATTTAACTTATATGCAGAGTACATCATGAGAAACGCTGGACTGGAAGAAACACAAACTGGAATGAAGATTGCCGGGAGAAATATCAATAACCTCAGATATGCAGATGACACCACTCTTATGGCAGAAAGTGAAGAGGAACTCAAAAGCCTCTTGATGAAAGTGAAAGCGGAGAGTGAAAAAGTTGTCTTAAAGCTCAACATTCAGAAAACGAAGATCATGGCATCCTGTCCCATCACTTCATGGGAAATAGATGGGGAAACAATGGAAACAGTGTCAGACTTTATTTTTCTGGGCTCCAAAATCACTACAAATGGTGACTGCAGCCATGAAATTAAAAGACACTTACTCCTTGGAAGGAAAGTTATGACCAACCTAGATAGCATATTGAAAAGCAGAGACATTACTTTGCCAATAAAGGTCCGTCTAGTCAAGGCTATGGTTTTTCCTGTGGTCATGTATGGATGTAAGAGTTGGACTGTGAAGAAGGCTGAGCGCCAAAGAATTGATGCTTTTGAACTGTGGTGTTGGAGAAGCCTCTTGAGAATCCCTTGGACTGCAAGGAGATCCAACCAGTCCATTCTGAAGGAGATCAGCCCTGGGATTTCTTTGGAAGGAATGATGCTAAAGCTGAAACTCCAGGACTTTGGCCACCTCATGCGAAGAGTTGACTCATTGGAAAAGACTCTGATGCTGGGAGGGATTGGAGGCAGGAGGAGAAGGGGACGACAGAAGATGAGATGGCTGGATGGCATCACTGACTTAATGGACGTGAATCTGAGTGAACTCTGGGAGTTGGTGATGGACAGGGAGGCCTGGCGTGCTGCGATTCATGGGGTCTCAAAGAGTCAGACACGAATGAGCGACTGATCTGAACTGATCTGATATTATATGCCTTTAACATATAATATTGTACATGAACTATACTTCAATTAAGGAAAAGAAACTATTTAGATAAGGAGGCAGCACTTTATTTCTTGTTAGTCTATCTCTACAAAAGGCAGAGTTCTGTAATATATAGTTTCCTGGGCATATTTCTAGGAGAAGTAAAAAATTCCTAATTCAAGTCTCAATACAGACTTAGGAACACTGATGCCCTGAGATACCTCACCAAAGCATTTTATCTGCAGCAGCAAATATGCAAATGTAGTAACATATTTGAAGTTAGTAATCAGATGTAAACTTTAATAGTACAAGCTAAGAACTAAAGCCTTATCCTGATTGGTAGTTCTTATCTATAAGATGGGATACCATGTAACTCTAGGCTTTCAGTGGATGTAAATTACATGTCAAGTAACTGTGCCCCAATCCTCTGATAAGGAGAGTGAGACTGCTTAGATAAGAAAGAGAGTAGGCAGATAAGGGAGAGCAAATAAGAGAAAAGAACACAAGAGACTTAAACCACCAGGCTGAGGTTTTCTGTTTAAATACCATGCCATTTAATTTCTGAGAAAAGCAAGCTATTGGAAAGAAGAATCCAGGCAAAAGACACAAGTGAATAGCCAGAGATCTGGATTTTAATTCAAGGGCTTCTATTAGGTACCAATGTGGCCTTGTGTTAGTTTTCTCTTTACCTCAGCTTCAGTTTCCTCTTATGTAAAGTGAAGGATTTAGGGTAGAACACTTTCCAGGACTTTGGTAGTTCAAAATGTATGTATCTAGTTTGCTTAAAAATTCAATAATTTTATAGCAAAGGTTCCTGACTTTTCTTAGCTGTCTCTGGAAAACCCATTGACATCTATTTTGTCTAATATTCACTGATCACCTGTTTGATCCAGATACTTGGTGCTAAGTTCTAGATATACAGTGGCGATTAAAACACAGGTCTTACATCTATGTAAGATTAGTGAATCATGTATTTTCACGTTGGAATAAGAGGGAAAAGACCATATCTTTTTCCCACTAACTACTAATATTCTCTTATTTTTTTTAACTTTGTGTTTTGTTTTGTTTTAGGGTATAGTTGATTAACAATGTTGTGATAGTTACAGGTAAACAGCAAGGGGACTCAGCCATACATACATACATGTATCCATTCTCCCCTAAACTCCCCACCCATCCAGGTTGCCACATAACATTGAGCAGAGTTCAAACTGATATTCTTGACAAAAATGTACAGATAGTCAGTGTTATAATTCTATATAAGGCATTGATAAAGGGCAGGACCCCTATGGGACTCCTGGGCATGGAAGCCTTATTGTCTCCCATTTCTCGTGGGCAAGGCTCCATCTTCCATGACCTTCTCTGAGTTTCAAAGGGCTGGACAGTTCCAAATCAAGGGAGAAGGAGCCAGGAAACTACCAGACAAGATTAAAGGACCAGAGAGGCTCATCAGATGAGGAGATTGGACCACCTAAGACCCTGAACATAACCTAATCTTGTCAGCAATCTCACCCTTTTGAATCTTTGTAGAAGAATCTGAATGTGAGATTATTACTTGTTGTTCACTAGCTCAGTTGCCTCAGGATCTTTGTGAGCCCATGGACTGAAGCAAACCAGGCTTCCCTGTCCTTTATAATCTCCCAGAGTTTGCTCAAACTCATGTCCATTGACTTAGTGATGCCATTCAACCATCTCAGCTTCTGTTGCCCCCTTCTCCTGCCCTCAGTCTTTCCCAGCATCAAGGTCTTTTCCAAAGAGTCAGCTCTTCGCATCAGGTTGCCAAAGTATTGGAGCTTCAGTTTCAGCATCAGTTCATTATTCAGGATTGATTTCCTTTAGGATTGACTGGATCTTTATCACATATCCCTGCCTTACTATATAACCTCTTGCTATTCGCCAGGGAGGAGGGTGCAGGTCTTGAGGCACTAGTCTACTGTGTTGCCTTCTTTGCCTGGCAAAGTAATAAAGCCTCTCTTTCTTTCCCCTCCGTAAGTCTGTCCCTGTACTCTTGTTCAGCACTGGTGCACAGAGAGCCAAGATTTTGGCATCAGTATCCTATCTATAAGGTTTTTTTTTAAGTATGTGGAGCTTGAAATTAAGATCTAGGATCTGATACTTGCTCCTTAAGGTCAAAGGACGGATCCACATTCTTTCACATTGGAACCTGACAGAGAGAAAGCACTATGCTCTTTAAGAAATAATGATGCAGTCTTCTAAATGAAACCGAAGAGAATGATAAATTTAGAGAATTAAAATGCACTCTATAACTAGACAGTCAATTAAGCTGGCAAAGTAGGAAACCTAAAATGATTCGAAATTGAGTCCTTGAATTTCGGAGCAAGAAGCCCCTTCAGAGTTACTCTATTTTAACCCCCCTCATTTTATGGATGAGAAAACTAATATTCAGAGAGGTTATGTGTCTTTGGCAAAGCCACCCAGCTGGTAAATGTGGGAACCAGGATTCTATAATAGGTGTCCTCTCTGCATACGTAGTTTTTAAATGGGTAACTCAGTATTATGATGAAATATATATTAATGTAAGCTTGGCATCTGATGTGCTAGAAGGCATCACACAGTCTGTGTACAGGAAGTTAGATAAAAATGCTGCCCTGATTAAAAGTCTTCTCTGAAACATCTAAGAAGAAAGAACATTGTTTTCCTTCACATAATCAAGATTAGTCCTTTAACAGTATAGTGACATGTAAAGCTAGAGGGATGAATTCTGGAGTTCCTGTTCTATTAACTAATGAGGCAGTGATAGCCTATTAAGATTATTTGATTCCTTTAAGGGTCCAGAAGTTTATTTTCTTAAATTTATATACCACCTCTATGAAACTTTAAGCTTCTAGAAAGCTAGAAAAAAAACCTAACAATGACACAAATTTATATTTACCAATCAAATGAGGATATCAAGTATTTTAATTCTAAATTGTTCTCTGGAAAGGTCTAGAATGTAATGCTATATGCAATGCTGACATGGCCTCTGAAAAACAGGGGGATAGTAAATCTATCACTATTTAAGATGTTTTTATTATACTTCTAAATAAAAATCTAACAAAATAAAAGGAAAAATCAGGGAAAACTTGAATTTATGCTAACTATTTGTTTTTTTGGTTTTTTTTTTGTTTTGTTTTTTCAGATGACCTACCCTGGGTTGAGGGCTTCCCTGGTGTCTCAGACAGTAAAGAATTTGCCTGCAATGTGGGAGACCTGGGTTTGATCCTTGGGTTGGGAAGAACTGGAGAAGGGCAAGGCAACCCACTCCAGCATTCTTGCCTGGAGAATCTCATGGACAAAGAGGAGCCTGGCGGGCTATAGTCCATGGGGTCACAGGGTCAGACACAACTGAGCAACTTTCACTTCACACTTCACTTTATCCTGGGTTGAACCAAAGGACCATAAAAGTTAAAACTGTATTCTATACACTTGGTCATAAATGTTAACTTTAAGTAACAACTTCAACCCATTTTCTTTCTTAATTACAAATAAGGTCATGAAAACCACTTCAAATAATCCTCACAACTTTGCAGATATTGCTGATGACCAAAGCTGTCACCAGGTAAGATAACATAAAGAAGAGAGATCATTTTCCTACTGGCTTTCTTTATAAGGGGCTTCCCTGGAAGCTCAATCACTAAAGAATCTGCCAGCAGTGCAGAAGACCCAGATTCGATCCCTGGGTCGGAATCCCCTGGAGAAAGAAATGGCAACCCTCTTCAGCATTTCTTGCCTGAAAAATCCTATTGACAAAGGAGCCTGGTGGGTTATAGTCTATGGGGTCACAAGAGTTGGACATGACTTAGCAACTAAACCACATAAGGGCAGAATTGTACAGATATTTGAGAGGGAATGTGTTTTTGCTGTGGCTCCAGTAATTGCTTCTAAGCTGGAGGGGGCCTAACTGACAAGAATAGTTTATTCTAGAACTGTAATTTTGGGTTTGGGGAGTCATATTTTCAGTATCCTATGCTATAGGCCCTATTGCTATGTCTGTAAAGCATAAATTATGAGAGCAGATATATATTTATAAGTTCATATTGTCCTATCTCTTTATTTTATAGTTGAGGAAATTGAAGCCGAGTAATATAATATGTCACACTCTTGGACACATAGCTCATTTCTAGCTCTATCCAAATTAAGTCTAGATTAAACTCAGTTAGGTGCTTTGGCAGGCTGAATCACAGTCCCCTTAGAATATCCATGTCCTATTCCCCAGAACCTGGGAATATTTTACTTATGTAGTAAAATGAATATTGTAGAAGTGATTATGTTAAAGATCTTGAGATGGAGAGCTTTCCTGGATTTTCAAGGCAAATCTGATAAAATCACAAGAGTTCTCATGAGAGGAAGGTAGGGGGATAAGAATCAGTAATAGGAGACATAGAGATGAAAGTGAGATTGACACAAGGCAGGGGCCCTGGGCCAGAGTGCAGGCAAGTTCTACCAGGTGAAGGCAAGGAAACAGATTCTCCCCAAAAGCCTCCAGAGGGATTGCACCCCTGACAACACCTTAATTTTCAACATCTGACCTTCAGATCTGTGCTAACAACACATCTGCACTATTTTAAGCCACTAATTTCTGGTAACAAAATTTATCCAGGGGCTCTCTCTACAGCATCCCATTCCTATCATCTTGCATCCATGCTGTATATTTTTAAATGTCTTACTGTCTATATTCCCAGATATCTAGATATCCTTAAAGACAGGCATAGTATGTTATTAATCTCTGAATATCTTGCTCTTTCAAAGTTGAATAGATATTGAATAAATTATCAAATACTCCTAATGCTGACATTTACTAAAATACATCTAAACTCCACTCATGAGATGGATCTGCCAACTACTCAACAAATCTTTTGCTGAGAGCTTTTTATGTATAAACTTCCCTGGTGGCTCAGACGGTAAAGTATCTGTCTACAATGCGGGAGACCTGGGTTCAATCCCTGGGTTGGGAAGATCCCCTGCAGAAGGAAATGACAACCCACTCCAGTACTCTTGCTTGGAAAATGCCATGGACAGAGGAGCTTTGTAGGCTGTATTCCATGGGGTCGCGAAGAGTCAGACATGGCTGAGAGACTTCACTTCTTCTTCTTTTATGTGTAAGGTGCTGTGAATTATATCACACACACACACACATACTATATAAAAACTTGGGCAGCCCCATCTTTTTGTGAAAATTTTACCCACTAAAATTTTGTTATAAGATGACAAGACAACCCAAACTGATTAACTTTGAACTATACAATGATTTTAAATTCGAAGGGGATCTGATGCAATGCAAGTGGGACTGATTCTCAAAGAAAATCCATTTCATACCTTGGCTGCCCAGATCCTATGAATCCTTTTTCCTTTGTATACAGTTTTAAGAATGTTTCAGCCACACTTGATACAACTATTCCAAATAAAACTTAAAATGTTTTCCTTCTCAGAAGGAAATGACCCAAATCATGTCCATTTTTCCACCCAGGCCTATATTCATTATCTCTGGGAAATGTGGTTAGGCCTGAATGTGATTTCATGACCCCAAACCTGGACTACAGTGAAAAATTTAACCGTCCCTGCAAGCATAAAATAACAACCCACTCCCAGCACTCTTGTGTGGAAAATCCCATGGCCAGAGGAGGCTTGGAGGTGGCAGTCTATGGGGTCACAAAGAATTGCACATGATTGAATGACTAAGCACACACACATAATACAAAGGTGAAGCAAAAAGGGGAAGTTCATGGTTAAATTCCTACCACTGGGTAAAGGGAAGAAGGTTAAAAAACAAACAAAAAAGCACACTACTGGGGAAGGATGCTCGTCATGGCATAGATTTCCCACCAGTTTGACTACATAGGGTTCCTCTGATTAAGAAAAATTGTCATCCTTGAGACAAGTATAGGGGAGAAATTTTTTTCTGGGGTCTACCCTGCTGTACTAACCTACACATTTTGGCAACTGGTGGCCTAAGGATTGTCATTCAATTTTAAAATCACAGGTCCCTGCTTGTTACTCATTTTAAGAGTGAGCTAATTTGTTTGATTTCATGGGATTATATGCTAGAAATTTTGTTGATCCACGGTCTTTAGATTTGATGAAGACCTGTTTAATATCCTAACATCTCAAAGTTGTACTTACCTGGAATCCAATCACACTTGCTTATGTACAAAGGGAATTTGCTGATTCAAATAACTGGGTCCCATCTGACCCAAGCATCTCCTAAAACCACAAGGAGAAGTAGCTCTGTAGAGTTGTAAAGAGCAGAGACTCTAGAGCTAAACTAACTGGGGTTAGGTTCCAGCTCCCCCATCTACCAGCATTATCAGTTCAGTTCAGTTCAGTTGCTCAGTCATGTCCGACTCGTTGAGACCCCATGAACTGCAGCACACCAGGCCTCCCCTTCCATCACCAACTCCCGGAGTTCACCCAAACTCATGTCCATCGAGTTGGTGATGCCATCCAGCTATCTCATCCTCTGTCATCCCCTTCTCCTCCTGCCCTCAATCCCTCCCAGCATCAGAGTCTTTTCCAATGAGTCAACTCTTTGCATCAGGTGGCCAAAGTATTCAGCTTTAGCATCAGTCCTTCCAATGAACACCCAGGACTGATTTCCTTTAGAATGGACTGGCTGGATCTCCTTGCAGTCCAAGGGACTCTCAAGAGTCTTCTCCAACACCACAGTTCAAAAGCATAAATTCTTCTGCACTCAGCTTTCTTCACAGTCCAACTCTCACATCCATACATGACCACAGGAA
Source organism: Bison bison bison (assembly GCF_000754665.1). Classification (NCBI taxonomy): domain Eukaryota; kingdom Metazoa; phylum Chordata; class Mammalia; order Artiodactyla; family Bovidae; genus Bison; species Bison bison. The sequence continues at coordinate 3,443,172 of NW_011494870.1, read as the reverse complement.
AAACCATAGCCTTGACTAGACAGACCTTTGTTGGCAAAGTAATGTCTCTGCTTTTGAATATGCTATCTAGGTTGGTCATAACTTTCCTTCCAAGGAGTAAGCATCTTTTAATTTCATGGCTGCAATCACTATCTGCAGTGATTTTGGAGCCCCAAAAAATAAAGTCTGACACTGTTTCCACTGTTTCTCCATCTATTTCACATGAAGTGATGGGACCAGATGCCATGATCTTAGTTTTCTGAATGTCGAGCTTTAGGCCAACTTTTTCACTTTCCTTTTTCACTTTCATCAAGAGTCTCTTTAGTTCTTCTTCACTTTCTGCCATAGTGGTGGTGTCATCTGCATATCTGAGGTTATTGATATTTCTCCCAGCAATCTTGATTCCAGCTTGTGCTTCTTCCAGCCCAACATTTCTCATGATGTACTCTGCATATAAGTTAAATAAGCAGGGTGACAATATACAGCCTTGACATACTCCTTTTGCTATTTGGAACCAGTCTGTTGTCCCATGTCCAGTTCTAACTTGCTTCCTGACCTGCATATAGGTTTCTCAAGAGGCAGGTCAGGTGGTCTGGTATTCCCATCTCTTTCAGAATTTTCCACAGTTTATTGTGATCCACACAGTCAACGGCTTTGGCATAGTGAATAAAGCAGAAATAGCTGTTTTTCTGGAACTCTCTTGCTTTTTCCATGATCCAGCGGATGTTGGCAATTTGATCTCTGGTTTCTCTGCCTTTTCTAAAACCAGCTTGGACATCTGGAATTTCACAGTTCACGTATTGCTGAAGCCTGGCTTGGAGAATTTTGAGCATTACTAGTGTGTGAGATGAGTGCAGTTGTGCGGTAGTTTGAGCACTCTTTGGCATTGCCTTTCTTTGGGATTGGAATGAAAACTGACCTTTTCCAGTCCTGTAGCCACTGTTGAGTTTTCCAAATTTGCTGGCATACTGAGTGCAGCACTTTCACAGCATCATCTTTCAGGATTTGAAATAGCTCCACTGGAATTCCATCACCTCCACTAGCTTTGTTCGTAGTGATGCTTTCTAAGGCCCACTTGACTTCACATTCCAGGATGTCTGGCTCTAGGTGAGTGATCACACCATCATGATTATCTGGGTAGTGAAGATCTTTTTTGTACAGTTCTTCTGTGTATTCTTGCCACCTCTTCTTAATATCTTCTGCTTCTGTTAGGTCCATACCATTTCTGTCCTTTATCAAGCCTATCTTTGCACAAAATTTTCCCTTAGCATCTTATAATCTTAAGCAATTTGCTCAAGCCCTTGTGACTCTGTAGAATGAGTGCAATAATAGCATCTATGTCTTAGGTTGTTTGTGAGGATTGTATACAATAAAAAAGCTCTGAAAAGTACCTGGTCATGTATGCAAGTGCCACATACAATATATAATGTAAAAAAAAAAAATCCTACTTTAAGAGCTTTTGCTCATAATTTGTAGTAAAAAAACAATATTTTAAAACATACCTAAACTCTAGGCGAAACTATCACAATGTATTCCAGGTAAAAATAAATCAGTAGTGGGTATATGAAGCAAGTTTGGGTACAAGCCTCCTATACACCAAAAGTTATCTGCCCAAACCTTTGTTAAACTAATAGTTACTGCTCCTGAAATTTAGCTAGATGATATAAATGAAAGTTCCTAGGGCAGTACCCTGTATATGCTGAATGCTTGATGAATAAAAATACAGTTGAAATAATACTCCTAAAGCAATCTTACCCAGAGTAACACAAACACAGGGGGATATTGGCTTACAGGCCTTTTAGCCTGGGGGGGGGTCCCTTAAAAGATGCACTGAAACCTGTAGGTAGGTATTCTATATAGAAAATCTCTACTCCGAAATTTGCTTAATTGACTACGTGAAGAGATAGTCTTACATTTTTTTACTTTACCAATACCGCCAAAATTAGCCAAATGTCACAATGATGATTTTTTTAAAAATTGCATTGCTTCTAAAATATATTTCTAAAGCATTCATAATAAGTAAGTGCTATTTATTAAAACTTGGATCTGATCCTCACACATAGCTTTGTAGTTTATTCATAAGATCTTAGGCAACTGAATCAGATAATTTAAATAAAACATTATAACATTATGTATTATTAATAGGTTATTAGTAACCTACTTTAATAACAAGCTTTTACTATTAAGAGTAATAAAAACATGATATATTATCTATTCACAATTGTGCTTCTTACTATAGTCCTTTAGAAAATGTATGCATGGATGTATGTAGTTGGTTAGTTTTTTTTAATTTAAGTTTATTTATTTTAATTGGAGGCTAATTACTTTACAATAGTGTATTGGTTCTGCCACATATCAACAGGAATCCACCACGGGCATACACGTGTTCCCCATCCTGAACCCCCCTCCCAAACACTGACAAAGTCATGTCCGACACTTTGCAACCTCATGGACTGTATAGTCCATGGAATTCTCCAGGCCAAAATACTGGAGTGGGTAGCCTTTCCTTTCTCCAGGGGATCTTCCCAACCCAGGGATCGAACCCAGGTCTCTCACACTGCAGACAGATTATTTACCAGCTGAGCCACAAGGGAAACCCAAGAATATTGGAGAGGGTAGCCTATCCCTTTTCCACCAGATCTGCCTGATCCAGGAATTGAACTGGGGTCTCCTGCATTGTAGGTGGATTCTTTGCCAACTGAGCAAGACAGCCTTCCAAAAGTGACACTCAGTTTAGTTAAGGGAACATTTTACAGGGTTGTTGGAAGTGGTCAGTTTGAAATCTTAATTTACGCCTGTTTTCTGAAGAGAGAGGAGGAAACACAGTTCCCATATTGGCAAATGATTGGAATGTAATTATATGTAGCTATCTCAGTGCTTTTTTTTTCTTATCAGTATCTTTCCATTTCTGAAACTGTCCCTCTTCTATGTGTTTGGATAGCAAGCACAATTCTATCCCCATCTTTACCAACCTCCTACTCCCTTCTTAGCACACCACCAAATTTTGACATGTCAGTCACACTGGTTTAAATTAAACCTGTTCTCTGGAAGGAACAGGGTATGTGTTCCACATGGGAACAACATTGTTTTGCAGTGATTCATACAGATTCTGAAGGTCTCTCCATAAGACTCAAGTTTCTGAACTAAGCGAGAATGGAACTTCCAAAAGCCATCATTCTCCCCAAGGGCAGAATTCTCACAAGAGAACTGAAGTCAACAGGAAGGAAGGCAGGGTTGAGATGGACAGGTAGATAAACAGACAGATTAGAATAGGGAGGCAGTGAGAAAGAAATAAAAGAAGGAAGGGAAAGAGGGAGACAGAAATAAATTTGTGGCATAACTTGACCCTTTAAAGCACATCACATCAGCTAGCTAGCATAATAAATATAACAGATAGCCAAGCAGACAACTAGAATATTCAGTCATAGGAGCTAAGTCTTAATATTATGGTTGGAACTCTATCATCTAGCATTAAAGAGAGGAGGGAGGAGGGAGGGGGGTTCAGGATGGGGAACACGTGTATACCTGTGGCGGATCATGTTGATATATGGCAAACCAATACAATATTGTAAAGTTAAAAAATAAAATAAAATAAATGGAAAAAAAATGAATTCTAATACAGTTTTTCACTGAAAGCTAAAGATTAGCTAATTCCTGTCTGGGAGTTACATCTCTCATAGAATAGAAAGCTGAGATTCAGTTTCTCAGTTACATTAGATGCTACCCTCATACTGTCCATAACTATTCATACAGCTTTAATAGACTTCATCTCCTGAGACATGAATAAAGTAACTCTCATTCTAATTCTCACATATTGTCACTGGGGTGATGAGAGGGGGTCAGGAATATACTATATTTCTTAATATTAGGTTTTATTGTTCCATTAATCTCCATAACATATAAGATACTCAAAATAATATGATTTGATCTGCTGCAGTAACCACAGACTTTGCTTTAAATCAAAGGATATGATTTATGTATATATATTTATCTATATTGGGGTGCTTGGAAGTAAGGTATGGGAAATAGTTATTGACTGCTTTTGTTTTCACATTCACAATACAACCAGAGATTATCAGATAACACATTTCTCAAGGGGACTGCTTCTCCAATGTCAATGTGCACACAAATCACTTGTAAATTATTTAAGCTGTAAATTCTTATTTACTAGATGTGTGTGTGTGTGTGTGTGCACGCGTGCGTGCACGCACACACATGCGCACGTGTGCTCAGTTGCTCAGTTGTGTCCGACTCTGTGACTCCATGGACTGTAGCCCACCAGGTTCCTGTGTCCATGGAATTCCCCAGGCAAGAATACTGGAATGGGTCACCATTTCCTCTTCCAGGGGATCTTCTTGACCCAGGGGTCAAACCTGTGTCTCCTGCAACTCCTGCACTGGCAGGCAGATTCTTTTATCACTCTACCATGTGGGAAGCATAGAAGTCTCTATATCTACTAAGTTCTCCAGTGCTGGCAATACTGCTGGTCATGGGTTCACATTCTGAATGGCAAGGTTCCAAGCTTTCCCTGATAGCTCAGTTGGTAAAGAATCCTCCTGCAATGCAGGATTTGATTCCTGGGTTAGGAAGATCCCCTGGAGAAGGGAAAGGCGACCCACTCCAGTATTCTGGCCTGGAGAACTCCATGGACTGTATAGTCTATGGGGTCACAAAGAGTAGGACATGACTGAGCGACTTTAACTTTCACAGGAAACTTCATCCAGCCAACATGTGTGCCAGAGATAAAGTCTCTGGTCCGGGCTCTGTAAAGCTTTATATCCAAGAGTGATGGATCTGATGGCATCAGTAAGTTGAAATATTCATACATTTTTATTAATGCTAAATGTAAAAAATAGTAATATAATTATATATAATAATTACATATTATAATTATTGTTGCATGCTATAGAAGAGAAAAAACAACATACTGTAAAGTTCATTTTGTGTTGCTTCTCTGACAGAAACCATAAAACTAGTCAATGATTTTGATGAGAAAGTAAGTCAGACAACTAAAAATCATACCCATTAATACCAGGAGAACATAGGGATGGTCAGGTTCAGTGACCTGTGATTGTCACGCTAGGAGAGATTATTTTAGGCAAGAGTTCATAGTAGCTATTCAAATTTCCATCCTCTAATGGACACTTGGAAGTGCTGAGCAGTTTCTATATTTAAGTGGTGAGGCCTATATTAATGGAAATAAGAATCCACAACTGCCAATCAGCTTTGTTTGATACTAAGATGTGCACTTTCAAAATTTTTGCTATTGAAAATCTTTGATAAAAAACAACCCCTTTCCTTAATGGGAGTTCCAAGAAGTGGATACCTCACCCTTTGTTGTCTGATCAATTTATTTTCACTTTTTATTTTTTTTAGTAAAGATCTCACATCTAATTTTTTTTTGACAAAAATGTATTTCATTACTATTTGTGTAGAATACAAATAATTGTATTTTAGATTTACATGAAACTGAAGTAAAGTGAATTCAACAAATATTTGTTGAAGTGAATTAGAATACACACACATTCTATCTGGGCATACACACATACTGATTGAATGTTCCATTTTGGTTATTAATGTTTATCGTAGGCAAATCTCTAAAGTGGCTACATTAACTACTAAAAGCAAAACACTGTATCTTAGGCCAGACAGGCTTCATTTGAAGCTTTCTAAGGCCACCCTTAGAACCATGGGGGTGGGACCCTTGCCTGGCAGAGGTGCAGGGCTAAGACCACCTTAGTGGGTCCAGAGGGCAGAGTAGCAAACCAAAGGGGATTATTCTTGAGCCTTAAGAACTGATGGTATTTGCTTTGCTAGGTATTGGACTTGCTTGGGACCCATCAGCCCTTTCTTCATTATGATTTCTTTCTTTTGGAATTGGAAATGTCTATCCTATACCAATTCTACCACTGTATTTTGGAATCTCATAATTTATCTGGTTTCACAAGTTCACAAGTGAAGAAGAAGTTTGTTTCAATATCAATAATACCTGGAGTCTCATCTATATCTGATTCAGGTGACATTTAGATACTTTGGACAATAGGATTGATGCTGGAAATTTGATGCTTTGGGGGCTATTGGAATGAAATGAACATATTTTGTGTGTCATTTGAGGGGCTGGTATTTTGTTAAGCAGCCTGACCTAAGACAGACCACATTTTCTTTGCAGTATCCTGGATTTGACCTTTGCTTGAAAACCCCTGCTTAATTATAGCACTGGTTACCATTTAGGGAGACTAAAAAAATTCAAAACTGTCAAGTTCTGCCTGCTGCTGCTGCTACTGCTGCTAAGTCGCTTCAGTCGTGTCCAACTCTGTGCGGCCCCATAGACGGCAGCCCACCAGGCTCTCCTGTTCCTGGGATTCTCCAGGCAAGAACACTGGAGTGGGTTGCCATTTCCTTCTCCAATGCATGAAAGTGAAAAGTCAAAGTGAAGTCACTCAGTCGTGTCTGACTCTTAGCGACCCCATGGACTGCAGCCCACCAGGCTCCTCAGTCCATGGGATTTTCCAGGCAAGAGTACTGGAGTGGGGTGCAAGTTCTGCCTCTAACTATTTAATAATATACTTCTCTTCTCACATTTTACTACATGCAGCAAGAAGAAACCAGGAGGCATCTGCTCAGAAACTACCTGTATTACATCACTCAGCTCACTAGGAGCATCTTTTTCCAAATAATTGCAGATGACATTGTTGCTAAACCTTTCACCACTTCAGGACAAGGATCCTCTTTCTTCCAGTTTCTAATACCAGCATTTCAGTTCAGTTCAGTCGCTCAGTCGTGTCCGACTTTTTGTGACCCCATGAATCGCAGCACGCCAGGCCTCCCTGTCCATCACCAACTCCCGGAGTTCACCCAGACACATGTCCATCGAGTCAGTGATGCCATCCAGCCATCTCATCCTCTGTCGTCCCCTTCTCCTCCTGCTCCCAATCCCTCCCAGCAACAGAGTCTTTTCCAATGAGTCAACTCTTCCCATGAGGTGGCCAAAGTACTGGAGTTTCAGCTTTAGCATCATTCCTTCCAAAGAAATCTCAGGGCTGATCTCCTTCAAAATGGACTGGTTGGATCTCCTTGCAGTCCAAGGGACTCTCAAGAGTCTTCTCCAACACCACAGTTCAAAGCATCAATTCTTTGGCACTCAGCCTTCTTCACAGTCCAACTCTCACATCCATACATTTATATACCAGCATTTACCTTAGGCTTATTCTCACCTCCATTTCTCAGTCCTTAATCAATGCACCATGAATTCTGAGAATTTGTTTTACTCCAGCTATTGGGAAAATAAATTACCCCAAGTCTGTGTGAGTTTCACCCCCTCCCATCCTTCTCTCCCTGCCTTGGATAGTTTCCTCATTGGCATATGCTCATCAGTCAACTAAAGACTCACGGGGGACCCTCTGTAAGTCTCTAAGTTTCTCTTTTTGTGCAGTTATTTCCCCTCCTGAGATTCTTCCCTGCAAACTTTGTCTTGGTTTATTCAGACTCCTAGCTGTACTTCTGCATTTCAGATCTCTTGGCTGCAGTTAAGCTCTCCTTTACTGTCCATGGCATTGACATTCTCCAGACAGTATACTGGCTCAAATACAGGACTCACCTAATTTTTCCCCTGGGTCTCATCTATGTCTGATTTAGATGACAGTTAGATACTTTGGACAATAGAGTTGATGTGGATTTTTGGTTGCTTTAGACTGAGGAGTAAATATGATCCTAATTAACTCCATCTTGCCTTGAGGCAGTCACCATACTGAATTTTTAATCCCTAAATTATATCATGAAGTGACCTTGTCCTGATTTCTAGATTTAACTCTTGTCAACTATCCCCTTATTATTTCTTAGGGTATGTTAGGTAACTTTCTTATGTACTGTTGGTATGAATCATCATATTCCTTTCCTGACTAGCACTGCTAAGAAAATTTTCTAGCCTTTTAAGTAATTAGATCACTATTCTAAAGATTGGCCTTTCATCCTAATTTCAGACACCACAACTGACTGTACATTTCAGGAGTACCTATTAGACATTTCCAGTATAGTAAACTTAGTAAAGTTAGTAAACTAGTCCTTAGTAAACATGAGGAGTCCCCTCATGGCTCCTAAAGAATCTGCTTGCAGTGCAGGAGATACAGGTGACATGGGTTTGATCCCTAGATCGGAAAGATCCTCTGGAGAAGGAAATGGCAACCCACTCCACTGTTCTTGCCTGAAAAACCCCACAGACAGAGGAGCCTACAGTACACAGAGTTGCAAAGAGTTTTACACAACTGAGCAAATAAGCATCAGTTCAGTTCAGTCGCTCAGTCATGTCCGACTCTTTGAGACCCCATGAATTGCAGCACGCCAGGCCTCCCTGTCCATCACCAACTCCTGGAATTCAGACTCACGTCCATCGAGTCAGTGATGCCATCCAGCCATCTCATCCTCTGTCGTCCCCTTCTTCTCCTGCCCCCAATCCCTCCCAGCATCAAAGTCTTTTCCAATGAGTGCACCATAGTATAATAGACAATATCTTACAACCAAAGAGCCTAGACCCTTTCTCAGAGAGCCTTATGATTCATAGGTACAGTTACAATCTGTTCTGCCCAGTATCTGGCCTGTTACCGTGTGGCAGTACAAGCTACTTACTTTTATGGTAAAGGATGCTACCATCAAAAATGAAACTCTGCAAAAATAGCTACAGGTATAAACATAAGGTTATTTTTAGGTTATATAAGGTTATTTTTAGCTTTGGTACTTACTATGTGAAAGTGAAAGTGTTCGTCACTCAGTCGGGTTCGATTCTTCATGCTCCCATGGACTGTAGCCTGCCAGGCGTCTCTGTCCATGAAATTCTCCAGGCAAGAATACTGGACTGGGTTTCCCTTTCCTTCTCCAATAGAAGACAGTATAGAATCTGCCTCAATATCAATCGTATATGTAAAAGAACTGAGTACATGAGACTAACTTGGGATATATTGAGAACATTTCACTGAATGAGAATGATGTAAAATGATCACTAAGGAAAAAAAGATGCTCTAAAAAAGGTGTACATGGAACTTCATATTGTAACTTCTCGATGCTGAATTTTAAGTAAGAAAAGACTGAAATTTCTCAGAGAAACAAATATATGAATTCAGTCTACCAAAAAAAAAATGAAGCTCCATTTATCCTGAGATTTTAACATAGGAACAAAATTTCAGCTAGGCCAAAGATTAAGGACTGTTTTTCTTTAAGCTAGTTCTAAAACTTTTAAAGATCATTTTTGTGGCCCCTGGATTAAAGTCTCTCAGAATGACTGACAGTGGGATATCAAAACTCTGTAAAGGAGTATGGTTACAACTTGTATCACCAATAAAACCATCACACAATATATGACAAGATCAGAACATTTTCCAAAATCCCGTTAGGGCTGTGTAATCATTGGTCTAGATCTTTCTCAAAAGTTCTCCTTTGTCGTCAGGTCTGTATGACTTCCCTAAAGCCCTTTAGTTTTCAGAGCCTATCTGATCTTCTTGAAACACGCATTAAAATATGAACTTACATTATTCCCTAAGTTTAAATAACAAGATAGTCTAAATACAAATTCAAAAAAGAAATTTATCCTAAAAGCAACCATCTAAGTATAAGCTTATTGATTCTTAATTTTTATTAGTGAACAAGTGACTTTAGATTTTTTCTCTTCCGTGGCACCCCAATATACATAAATATTTTGCATTTTTTTAACTTATTTGACTATTATAATCAATATTTTGTTTCTCAGAAGTGTCAGATTTAAGTAAAATTCTTATAGAAACCTGCTTTAATGGACTTTGTGTCAGATTTAAGTAAAATTCTTATAGAAATCTGTTTTAATGGGCTTTATTTCTATCTGACTGAATAATAAACCTAAACATCTTTATCACTAGAAACTCATCCCAATGTTTGCTGCACTATTTATTTATCTGCTAAGAATTACTGGGGCTCCTCTGGTGGTCTGTGGCTAAGACTCAGAGCTCTTGATGCAGGATGTCTGCATTTGATCCCTGGTCAGGGGACTAGATCCCACATGCTGTAACTAAGAGTTTGCATGCCACAACTAAATCGTGTGCCACAATTAAGAACCAGCTAGAGCCAAATAAGCTTCCTTGGTCACTTAGGTGGTAAAGAATCTATCTGCAATATAGCCAAGTAAATAAATACTTAAGTACAAACAAAAAAACCCCCAAAGTATGAGATTATCCTCACTTAAAAAACAGAACTGTTTAAAAGTAAGTGCATCATTGCTTTTTTTTGTTGTTTGTTTTTGTTTTTGGTTCATGGAAATCTTGTTGTAGTAACAATTCATATTAAGTGTCTATGATTTATTGTGAATATAATTGCCAGTATTATATACTGCCCAAAGACTAAAAAAGAGTATTAATAATTGTACCAAAATATAAACTGAGACATACAGTCATTTTTTAGACCTTAGAGATTATACATATAGCCATTTTTAGTAAGTAACTTGGTGCAAATGACTAAATACTGTAAGTGATAGCAATCAGTATTTGGTTCTTATTTGGCTCTTAATCTTGCCTCTCAAACAAAAACATCATTTGAAGCTAATAAGAACCAACTGCTCTGATCTCCATGGATTTATCTGTTCTACTCTTTGTAGTTCTTAATAGTGCCTACATAAGTTTTCTCAGCTTCCCTTTGAAGAAAGAAATATATCAATATAAATGAACTATTTTAATATGGAGTTATATTTAATGTACCCATTTTAACTTTAGATAACCAGGAAATGTGGAGAATTTTAAGGAAAATTCTATTGTCTCCAGAATTTTATTGACCAACAAGTCAATGATAAAATATGTCATATCTGTTCTTTAATTCTCTATATAAATTATTCATTAACCAATGTGGGTGACCCTGATTTTTCAAAATGACCTTCCCTAAGAATGCAGAGTAAATTCTTTATTGTAAGCAGTAGAAAATAATTGAACATTGCTATCCCATTGTACTTTATCAACTTCCATACTCAAGTAGTTTAAACCCCAAAAAGGACCCAGATACTAACAATGGTGAATACTACTGTGTCTTCCCCAGAACATGTAGTTGAGAGAGCAGATAACCTTGGAGAGGCTGAATTGAATTTCTTTAATACCAGTTTGGCACATTAAAAGTGTTATCCATGAAACAGTGAATAAGACACTTCCTCATGATAGTATTTCTTTACATCCCTCATAACTTTATATTTCCCAGAGATCTGGAAACAGCAACAACAAAAACGTTGGCAATTCAACTTCTATTTATTTTTTAGACTTTTCAAAATGGAACCCTTCACTAACTAGCCTTAGGGTGCAACTGAAATAAGTAAAGAATACAATAAATTAAAATTCTCAAAAAATAGCTTAAAGCAATATTAAAACAGCATGACAAGAATCATTAAAATAGTGAATATCCATTATATCTTGCTGCATCGCTGCATTTGGCAATCTGCGAAAATTCTTTTGCATGATTTTATATAAGGTCAACATATGGAGAATTTATCAATTTCTAGTAGGCACTCAGTAAGTGCATATTTGGGTTAGTGAATAAATATGTAAATAAATGCTTAAGCATTCAGGGACAATAATGGAAAGGAAAAAGTTTTATGGACTGATTAGATGTCTTATGGAACCTGAAAACCTAGTTTTCAAAGAGACTGAAGTATTGATTTGTATCAATGGATATTTTATTTCCATTAAATTTTATAAATTAGAAATACATGCTAATCTTGTTACTGATTGGAACATATAAATTTTTTTAAGTATACTTGATTTACAATGTTGTTTTATTTTAAATTTTTAGCTATACTCTGCAGCATGTGGGATCTTTGTTCCACAACCAGGGATTGAACCCGCACCCCTGGCATTGGAAGGTAAAGTCCTAACCACTGGACCACCAGGGAAGGCCCTTGATTGGAACATTTTATGAGATATGTTTTCTTTAAGGGAAAAATAATAGCAGAAGCAATGATCTGTTTGTAGCATTTTATAGTCTTAATCAATCTTGTCTTAGATATAAGTAATAAAAACCAGTATTATTAAAAAAGGCATAAAATGTTTTGATTAAATGCGGAAATAATCAGATATATCATGAAAGAGAAAGAATGAAAAGCAAAATATTAATGTTGTATAAGCTAATTCTAACTAAACAACCCATTTAACACGCCCATATTTAAGATGATGTATGTGATGTATCTTTCTTTTTTTTTTAATCATGCTGAGTTTATTGACATAGGGTCACTAACCAGAGATTCAGGATTCAAGGCTTTAGCTGAAGCAGTTAAGAAG
>NW_011494870.1:3425877-3430821 GCF_000754665.1 Bison bison bison | reverse complement strand
GGGTGGCCAAGTGGCTGGACTCAAAATGTGGCCTACATTAAATGGAGCTGAATTTATCATATATTGTAGAGGAAAGTATTTGAAGGCTTGAGGAGATTGCAATGTTAAGAGTATATTTATCCTGTAATTCCAGCTCTCCAACCCTGAAAGGCCATAACTTTCACTAAAACCATGAAAAATAAATTTGTGGGAGAACCCTAGCATTCTTATGATCTCTCTTCTTTTTCAAAAATTAAAAAATTTTAGTTTTACTTGGCGTATAGTTGATTTACAATGTTGTGTTAGTTTCAGGTGTATAGCAAAGTGATTCAGCTATACGCATCCATATACATACATTCATTCTTTCCTATAGCCAAGACATGGAAACAACCCAAATGTCCATCAACAGAGATTGATAAAGTAGATGTGGTATATTTAACATGGAATAATACTCAGCCATAAAAAATAAAATAATGGCACTTATAGAACATAGGTGAATCTAGAGATTATCGTACTAAGTGAGGTAAGTCAGACAATGAAAGACAAATATCATAAAATATCACTCATAATGTGAAAGTCGTAGAGTTGTCTCTGACTCTTTGCGACCCCATGGACTATACAGTTCATGGAATTCTCTAGGCCAGAATACTGGAGCGAGTAGCCTTTCCTTTCTCCAGGAGATCTTCCCAACCCAAGGATTGAGCCCAGGTCTCTTGCATTGCAGGCAGATTCTTTACCAGCTAAGCCACAAGGAAAGCCCATATGTGGGCTATAATTTTAAAAAATGATACAAATGAACTAATTTACAAAACAGAAAACAGACTTACAGATATCAAAAACAAACTTATGGTTACCAAAGGGGAAATGTGGAAGAGGAGGGATAAATCGTACACACACTACTATATGTAAGATAGATAACCAACAAGGATCTGCTATACAGTACAGGGAGCTCTACTCAACTTTTATGACCCTATCAGAGAAAAGAATCTAAACAAGAAAAAAGAATGTAATATATCTTAAAATTAATACATAATTACATTCAGTTCCGTTCAGTTGCTCAGTTGAGTCCGACTCTTTGCGACCCCATGAATTGCAGCACGCCAGGCCTCCCTGTCCATCCTATTAAATTATACATAATAGTCAAGATAATGATCTGCCATTCCCTTCAAATAATTGGAATGCTATTTTCAAATTTGTGCTCAATTGTTTTTCCATAGTTTATATACATTATAATACTAGCACTTCCCCTTTGAAATACTCATCTATCCGTCATGCTAAAATTATTTTCCATTGTCTAATTCACTAGACTATAAGCTTAATTAGCCCAGCTGTATTATTCTTTTGTTCACCATTATATCATGCTGATTAGAAAGTCCTCAGCATATATGGGTTCAATAGATATTGGTTGTATAAATATTTAACTGCTACAGGGCTCAGAAAATCTTGGCCCCTTGAATATCATACTGCAATAATCTCCCTGAACACTCCCTTTTCTTAATATAAGAGGCCAGGGATGGTGATCATCACCAGAGGAGATAATCAACAAGAGGAATAAACACTAGAAATAAATTGCAGAGCAAAGTGCTAGGTTCAAAAGTTATGAAATCTTAGATTTAAAACCAGTTGAAAAGGAAGATACAATTGCTTCTTCCCACATCCAGTTAGAACTAGACAACCAAAGAAGGAAAAAGAGAAGCAAACATGTGTCAAGGATGAGACTCAGAAAAATCAGGCTTATTCAAAAAATTATCTGGACAATTACAAAATGCATTACTGATCTATTTTCTCTAAAATGACCTTTAAAAAGCTAGTCTGAGTCCATTACTTGCACCAACCCCCTCCAGAATGTTGTTGTTATGGCTGGCCTTGATGTCTCTCAGGTCTTCATTGGCACAGAGCTAGAATAAGCACTGGCTGTACTTGAGAGGTGGGAAGTTGCTACAGAAGCATGTGAGTGATGGCATTTAGAGACTAAGATCTAATGGCGGGATGCATGTCACAGGGTAAATCCTCAACTCACAGCACAAAAATATCATAAACCATCATACCAAATTCGAGGAAGGCACATTACTAACAGATTATCATACTGACCATAGTTGTTCCAAAAACTGAGCTGTGCTTTACTTGAATGTATCAGTCCTGTAAGAATAAAATGATCTGGTCTTCTCTAAAACTCTGATAAATATCAGATCTAGTCATTTCATATTTGCTTTGGTGAAACCTATGACCTCTTAATTAAATGTGAGGTCTTTTAATTTAATTTGATGTTTTGGGCTACTGAGAAGAGGAAATATTCAGGAGCTTTGAACAGGCTATATTAAGGAGACAGGATAAGCTCTTCTACAGGTTTCTCATTGAACTCTCAACTGTATATGAGTTAACTATGTTCTGTTTTTATATCTGAATTTAGTCAGGAAAAAGAACCCCCACATTTTGGCTTGCAATAGTTTATCACAGATAATGCAATATTAGCGCAAGAACTATTAGAATAGTTTGTATTATTTTTAAACATTTAACATTATCTTATGGATACTAAAGTGTGACCATGCCCTCACCAAAAAATTTTAAAAAAATGACTGAATAATTTGAGTAATACGGAAAGCAATTGAACTAGATTATATGTTGAAAATGTATTATAAAAATGTTCAAGATAGTTCTTTGCAATTTCTATTTACCTGTGTAAAGTATACATCCATTTTCATGTATTCGTAACTAGAAGCACATATCTTGACATATCTTGGTGTTCATATTTTAGAAAAACACAGAGAAACACACTTGAGCTCTTTTTATTCTTCCATCGGTCTCATTTCCACATCCCTAAAGTACTATTCAAAATGTTACTTGTGGAATTATAAAGTGGTAAACATTCAACCATAAAAGGTTTAATTAAAAAGGCTGTTTTTGGAGATGTTAGCAGTACCCATCATAACTGCCCCACCCACTATAGAGTATATGTCAGATGCTTCTTCCTTCTGTCATCTTTGAGTCCCTGCCCCTGTGACTTCACTAGGCAGGAGCTTGCTCTGTTCACTCAAAGATTGGACTGCGAGTTCTAGGAGGTGGGATAGATAGCTAACATCCTTGAGAGTAATCCCAAACAATGAGGAACAGGGGTCTGTAAATAAATATACCACCTTCCTCATCCTTTTGGTGGGATTATTTGGAGGCATGTTCTGTGTTGTCTCCCACAAGCACCCCTCAGGACTACACTTCAGTCACCCATCTACTTGTTAACAACTCCACACAGGCTTTCTTTCTGTCTTACTACTGCATCCCCCTACAGGTGCTTCTGGGAGTCAGTTCCCAAACAAACAATTTGCACTCACTCATATCCTTAATTCAAAGTTTATCTTCTGGGGAGGAGAACCCACAGCTATTATGAGATGTGATCTTCTTCAAAAGTAAAGAACTTAATAAGCCTAGAGAAGGGAACTGCGGAAAAGAAACAACCACAAGGTGAGGAAATGGCCAAACTGAAATAAAGTACAAATGAAAGAACAGAGAAAGAAAATCATATGGAAAATAATAAATATAAAAAGAGTAAAAGGTCTGGAGAAGTAAACAAAAATGAAAGGCAAAGATGTTGATAAGCTAAGAGGAAAGAAAAAGAAAAGCAACAGACAGAGTAAAATCTGCTGCTGCTGCTGCTAAGTCACTTCAGTTGTGTCCGACTCTGTGCAACCCCATAGATGGCAGCCCACCAGGCTCTGCCATCCCTGGGATTCTCCAGGCAAGAACACTGGAGTGGGTTGCCATTTTCTTCTCCAATGCATGAAAGTGAAAAGTGAAAGTGAAGTCGCTCAGTCATGTCCAACCCTCAGCGACCCCATGGATTGCAGCCTACCAGGCTCCTCCATCCATGGGATTTTCCAGGCAAGAGTACTGGAGTGGGGTGTCATTGCCTTCTCTGGGTAAAATCTAGAGGGAGAAAAACAAGAACAAAATAATTGATCAAACAACTCCTTTCACCTGTAATTTTCTTAGCTTGTTGTCCTCACTAGAAAACTCGGTGATCCAGCTGCTATAGTTCCCAAGAGGCTAGAAAAGAGGGTAAGAACACCTCATGCTCATGACAGTTTTGGGGGAGTCTAAGAACAAGCATCAAGTATGAAAGAAGGTACAAGCATCAAGCCATAAATGTGTGTTTACTGTTTATGTCACAGAAACAAGTAGTAATGAAGAGTCTGTGCACAGAGAACCAAGGAAGATGAGTCTAAGGGAAGGTCAAATTGTCTTGATGACAAGGACAGGCTAACCTAAGCAAATATCAGAAGACTGGCTGATGAGATGCACTCGGCTTTAATTTCTGTGGAAAAGAACTCTCTCCTGTTTCTCTAAGACATTGGACATTTGTTTTCCTTACTCTTGTGTAAACATGTAAGAGTAGAATTGCACAGTCTAATGATAAGTAGACATTTGCCTTTATAAAAAGTGACCAATGAACAAAGACCCAGCACAGCCAAAAAAGAAAAAAAAAAAAAAAACTACCAGTGAGTCTTCCAAAATGGTTATATATTACACTTCAACCAGTAATGTCGGTGTTCCAGTTGTCTCACCTCTGTACCAACATTCAGTATTTTCTTTTAATATTAGCTATTGCAGTGGGTGTAAAGTGCTATTTCTCAGTATAAGAGTGACAGATAACATTTGCATCTTATAATCACATCATGTGTTTGTAAGCTACTTACATATCTTCTTTCACCAAGTGTTTATTCAAAATTTTTCTTCTTCTTCACTATTGTTTTCCTCTTCCGACTGGCAAGAAGACCTAATATCTGTGAAAACAAAGTAATTTTTTTTCACTATATACAACCCTAAATGTTATTTTCATAGGTAACCACATTGTGCAAAAAGTGAGTTTTTCATTTAAGTTGATATGAAGCAAATCTCGTGGTAAAATAGATTTGTTGCACATGCAGTGTTTTAAAAGCTTTTAAAGATGGTGTAATGTATGTATTTGGAGAA
>NW_011494870.1:3411444-3425777 GCF_000754665.1 Bison bison bison | reverse complement strand
GAAGGAAATGGCAACCCACTCCAGTGTTCTTGCCTGGAGAATCCCAGGGACGGGGGAGCCTGGTGGGCTGCCGCCTATGGGATCATGCAGAGTCGGACACGACTGAAGCGACTCAGCAGCAGCAATGTGTGTATTGCTATATCAGAGAAATAAATTCTTGATACTTTCCAGATTTCCAGGGCCCTGACCTGATCCAAATAGTAATTTTTATTTCTTAAATCTGATAAAATAAGCAAACTGTAATTGTTATTACTTATCTAATTAAAAAATTTAACATGTATTTTCATTATCCAGTACCTGAGAGTCTCTTAAACATATGTCGTTTCTTATTTCCCTTAATAAAGAATAGACAAACAAGCTACTTTATTGCCATACTATTAGCATAAAAAATAATGTGGCTATTTTATTCAAATCATACAGTTCCTAAACATCAGATATTGTGGAAATATTAGAATGAGCACTGTTACATAAAGTATATTTTCAACAAAGTGTATCAGCTTTATATATAGGTTACAGTTTATATACAGTTTATATATAGGCTAACAGCCTCTCCCAAATATACAAGAATATAAAAATCTCATAAATTTCATCACATTATAACCAACACTGAACTGATTAAAGATCAAATCTAAAATAAAGAATTTTAGAGATGAATTGGATGCAAAGGATTCTTCAGCACCTACCATGTTGCTCACATCTGTATACCAAAGGATTTGGCAGAACATGAAATGATATATATATATATAAAAGACTAATAATTCAAAAATATCTTGATATTTAAGTAACAATTTCACATCAATTAAAGGATTTACAAACTCCACTTTTTGATTCAATGAATTACTTTTGAGCCACAACCAACGTAGTACCATAATAATAAAAATGTGTATTTTACAAACTTAAGCAGTAAAGTGTAAATGATGCCCAAATATGTTTTGCATGTGAACTGCAACATAAACTTACACTGAAAACAAGTTA
The DNA here is from genome assembly GCF_000754665.1 of Bison bison bison. Lineage (NCBI taxonomy): Eukaryota > Metazoa > Chordata > Mammalia > Artiodactyla > Bovidae > Bison > Bison bison. The sequence continues at coordinate 3,424,802 of NW_011494870.1, read as the reverse complement.
ATGTCAAAGTTCTTAAAGCACATGCCCAACCCTTAAGAAGTTCATGATTAAGACTATAACAGAATTTCTTCACCTGTGGCAGATTCATTTTGATATTTGGCAAAACTAATATAATTATGTAAAGTTTAAAAATAAAATAAAATTTAAAAAGAATTTTTTTCAATGCACATGAACAAAATTGTTTGCTTTTTCTTTCTTTGACACCATCAAACTTCCTGGTAGCACACAGCCTATTACATAATAGTTTAATACATTATGGTTTTAACATTATTCAAATAAGGAACATCCCTTAAGAAGTAGAATGTGATTAAAAATTATGCTATTCAGCAAAGAGCCCATAAGTGTTGAATCTTCTCTGACTAGTATAAAAAAGATGAAAAAAAATTTAACCACTGAATAGACATGGCAAAAATATTTCATCTTAAATATCAACTCTCATTAGCTAATAGCAAATGACTGGAGTACCAGTCATTTGAGACAAATTGAAAGTTCTGTCCAGAATTGGAAACAAAGAATGGCATAGTTTGTTAACAATGGATGTTATAACATGGGAAGGGGGAGTGCCACATGTGTGCTGACTCTGTTTATAATCTCATAGAATCACTTCATGGCAAATAGATGGGGAAACAATGGAGACAGTGACAGATTTTATTTTCTTGGGCTCCAAAATCACTGTAGATGGTGACTGCAGCCATGAAATTAAAAGATGCTTGCTCCTTGGAAGAAAAGTTATGACCAACCTAGACAGGATATTCAAAAGCAGAGACATTACTTTGCCAACAAAGGTCCATCTAGTCAAGGCTATGGTTTTTCCACTAGTCATGTACAGATGTGAGAGTTGGACTATAAAGAAAGCTGAGTGTCGAAGAACTAATGCTTCTGAACTGTGGTGTTGGAGAAGACTCTTGAGAGTCCCTTGGACTGCAAGGAGATCAAACCAATCAATCCTAAAGGAAATCAATTCTGAATATTAATTGGAAGGACTGATGCTGAAGCTGAAACTCCAATACTTTGGCCACCTGGTGCTAAGAACTGTCATTGGGAAAGACCCTGATGCTGGGAAAGATTGAAGGCAGGAGGAGAAGGGGATGAAAGAAGATGAGATGGTTGGATGGCATCACCAACTCAATGGACATGAGTTTGAGGAAGCTCCAGGAGATGGTGAAGGACAGGGAAGCCTGGTGTGCTCCAGTCCATGGGGTCGCAGAGTCAGACATGACTGAGGGACTGAACAATAACAACCCTCATGTTCCTTGCAGCATTATTTATGGTAGCCAAGAATGGAAACAACTGAAGTATTCAGCAATGGATAAAGAAACACATACACATGCAGGGAATTACTTAGCTATGAAAAAAAATCTTGCCATCTGTGACAAAATGGATGGAACTTGAAGGCCTCACACTAAGTGAAATAAGTCAGACAGATAAAGACAAATACCATATGATCTCACTTATATGTGAAACTTGAAAAAAGAAATGACAAACCCCCCCCACCTGTCTCATAGAACAGCTTGGAGGTTGCTAGATGTGGGGGGTGTAAGGTGGTCAAAATGGGTGAAAGGAGTTAAAAAGGTCAAGCTTTCCATTAGAAAATACAAAATAAATCATGGGGATGTAAAGTACAGTATGACTTACATAGTTAATAATATTATGATTATTGCTGATAATATTATATTGCATATTTGAAAGCTGGTAAGAGAGTAAACCTTAAAGCCTTCATCACAACAACAAAGTTATAACTATATGATGACATTTGTTAACTAGACTGATTATGGTGATAATTTCACAATACATACAAATAGTGAATCACTATGTTGTATACCTGAAATTAATATAATGTTATATGTCAACTGCCTTTTGTTTAGTTGCTCAGTCATATCTGACTCCTTTGAAACTCCATGGATTATAGCCCAAGAGGCTCCTTTGTCCATGGGATTTCCCAGTTAAGAATATTGGAGCGGGTTGCCATTTTCTTTTCCAATATGTCAATTATATCTCAATTTTAAAAATGTATTTACAAAAAAGAATCAGGGGTGAATAAAAATGTCTAATATGACCATAGAAATACATTTATTGACAATACTATTTAGTGGCAAGGAATGGCAATTACTTTTCTCTGGAGTTAAACAAGAGATTTGACTGCTGCTACTTTCTTCCAACTTCAGGATGAACAACTATTTTGTGACCTTAGCCATATTTTGTAATTAGCATCTCAAACTGCATTAGTAAACAATGTATTTCTACAGAGAGAGGTGAAATTGATTTGTAAGTGATAGATGGAATGTCTTGAGATGTTTTTACAAGCAAACTACTGTTTTACTTAGTGCTTATTTGCAGTATTATGAGGGGTATTGACAAAGGCAGCTGGGGTGACCCAGGCCTTCTCATGCCACTGAATTTTGGAAATAGGAATGTGTTCATACAACAGAATGTGTCTTTGATGTTCACATAGTAGTTAAGAAAATGATTGCTTTGTGTGAAATGAGCTGTTTGTCATGTAGAGGGATGTCATACTGATCATTTAATTACTGACAGTTACACCAAAGAAGTCAATGGCAATGGCAACCCACTCCAGTGTTCCTGCCTGGAGAATCCCAGGGACGGGGGAGCCTGGTGGGCTGCCGTCTATGGGGCCACACAGAGTCGGACACGACTGAAGCAACTTAGCAGTGGTAGCAGCACTAATTAAAGAGTTTCTGAAGCCTTTTTGAGTGACCTGAGAGGTTTGGGCTTATTTGTTTCTAGGTTTGTATTTTGATAAAATCGTATTTCCTGGAGATTTTGTTTATTTCAAATAGCTTTTGTTTATATTCAAATAGAATAAGGGAACTATAATATGACTCATTCCTTTTGGTTGTACATAAGACAAGCTTTGAAAACAAAGATTTCAATAGCACCAAGTTCCAACCTACAATCTCTTAAAATGAATAATGAGACTTTCTTTCCACACATAGAATATTACCAACTTTCCAAACAGAATTAAATATAAGTCTCTGGGGTCATTGTTCACTCTCCAACCAATGGCCATAAGACACTTTTATATAAGATTCTCATCTAAAACAAAGAATGAGACAAAATCTGTCCAACAATAGCCTATGACTCAACAGTGCTTCAACCATTCATTTTTAGAGTCGGGCAATAATTTTTTTAAAGCTCTGTCAAAGCTTAATACACACATAATTGAAACAGTAAAGGGGCAAAGAGAATTTAATTTTCTGATTCTCAACATGTTTTGCTGCAGTGAGGAAAAATTACAACTATTGTTCAGTTATTTAGTGTGTTATTGCAACATTATATAACACAGAACATTTATTGTTATAGAAAGTGCTTATCACTTGAAAGTCCCAAGTCATAAAAAGTTGTGCACCGGTTATTATCATTTACCTTTTCTTTAGGTACATTACTTTTCATATGCTTTCATTAGTGCTTTGCTCCCTAGTGTGCTAGTAACTTAAAGTCTACTTGCCAAAACTCAGCTGAGGAGGGAAAAATAAAGTTATTCTTGCTTCAATTCTTTAAGTTGGAACAAAGCATTTTGCAAGAGACGGTAGTTGTAAAAGATCCAGATGGAAGAGCCTATAAACTGTGGCCAGTGAGCATAGCATTGCTCTCCTAGATCTGCAAGATTTAATAGGCTTCAGACAATTAATAGAGGCTATTAGAGTTTTATGTGATCTTAATTTTGCATAGTGCCCTAACGATGACTACTCTAAAATGCTTGGTTAATCTTTTTTCTCCCCACCCCCGTCAAAGCTTGATATTTGGTTTTAGTACATAATGGTTTTTTGTTACCATTTTTCTTGGGACAAGGGAAAACGATTTGAGGTAACTATCTTGAGTGATTTGCCTAAAATTAGAAGACTGAGCAAATTTATTTATCTTTTTCTGCTGCCATTTCAGGTAATCTAATGACTGTTACTATATTACAGGAAATGAGTTAAGGTCAGGAATAAGCAGAAACAATCAATATGCTTTCAAAATACGAGATTTGGGGATGAAGCACTAAAGTTTGGATTTTACTATCTGTATTATTTTATTTTAGTATTTAGAAAACCGTAGTATAAAAAGACAAGACAATAGAAAACCTGAATAATAACATCCAGGTAACTCAATGATTTTCCTGGGTCTTTTTTCAAAGTTTATGAAGACAGCAAATGGATGATTCTGAAAGACAATAAAAACACTGAAAATGACTTAACACAGAAAGAAATAGGAAAAGGAGACCCAGAAAATTCCCTGGCAGTCCAGGGGTTAAGATTTTACCTTCCAATGCAGGGGATGTGGGTTCATTCCCTGGTTGGGAAATTAATATTCCACATGCCTCATGGCCAAAAAAACAAAAACATAAAACAGAAGCAATATTGTAACAAATTCAATAAAGACTTTAAAAACGGCCCACACCAAAAAAAAAAAAAAAATTTAAAAAAGGAAAAGGAGACCCAGACTTCCAGAAAAGATGGAGAAATAAGAGAAAAAACTTGAGCCACAGGCTCCCTTCCAGTAACTAACCTTTAGTGATGCCACAGGAATTACAGTGATATTGATAAGTGAGTGAAATGATTACAAACTCTTATATTTATGTGTGTATATATACACACATATATAACATCTTGTTTATCCATTACTAACTATAGATGGACATTTAGGTTGCTTCTATGCCTTGACTATTGTAAATAGTGCTACTATCAACACTGGGGTACATGTATCCTTTTGAATTATGTTTTTTTTTTCTGGATATATGCCTACAAGTGGGAATGCTGGTAGCTCTGCTTTTAGTTTTTTGTGGAACATCCATACTGTTCTCCATAGTTGCTATACTAATTTACACTCCCACCAATAGTGTAGAAGAGTTCCCTTTTCTCCATGCCCTCTCCAGGATTTATTGTTTACAGACTTTTTGATGATGGCCATTCTGACTTGTGTCAGGCAATACCTCATTGTAGTTTTGATTTACATTTCTTTGATAATTAGTAATTTTGAACATCTTTTCACATGCTTTTTTGAACATCTCTATGTCTTCTTTGGAGAAATGTCGATTTATGTCTGCCTATTTTTGATTCAGTTGTTTTTAGATATTGAGCTGCATGAGCTGTTTGCATATTTTGGAGCTTAATCCCTTGATGGCTGCATTGTTTGCAAATATTTTATCCCACTCTGTGGGTTGTCTTTTCATTTTGTTTATGGTTCCATTGGCTGTGCAAAATCTCTTAAGTTTAACTAGGTACCATCTTTTTATATTTGTTTTTAATTTCATTACTTTAGGAGGTGGATCCAAAATGATATTGTTACAGTTTATGTCAAAGAATGTTCTGCCTATGTTTTCTTCTTAGAGTTTTATAGTATCCAGTCTTACATTTTGGTCTTTAATCCATTTTGAGTTTAATTTTGTGTGTGCTGTTGGAGAATGTTCTAATTTCCTTCTTTTACATGTAACTGTTCAGTTTTCCCAGCATCATTTACTGAAGAGACTGTCTCTTCTCCAGTGTATATTCTTGCATTCTTTGTCATAGATTAATTGACTATAGGTATGTGGTTTCATTTCTGGGCTTTCTATACTGTTCTGTTGACAGACCACAAATCTGTCTTTGTGTTAGCATCATACTCTTTTGGTTACTATAGCTTTGTTGTACAGTCTGAAGTCATGGAGCCTGATTCCTCCAACTCTAAACTCATTCTATGAGGGCATCATCAACCTGATACCAAAACCAGACAAAAGTACCACAGAAAAGGAAAATTACAGGCCAATATCACTGGTGAACAAAATCCTCAACAAATCAGCAAACTGAATCCAACAATATATTAAAAGAACCATACACTTTGACCAAGTGGGATTTATCTCAGAAATCCAAGGATTTTTCATCTGCAAACCATTGAGTGTGATACATCCGCTAACAAATTGAACATAAAAACCATACCATGTCAATAGACACAGAAAAATCTTTTGACAAATTTCAACAACCATTTATAACAAAAACTCTTCAGGGAGTGGGCATAGAAAGAACATATCTCAACGTAATTACGACCACATATCACAAACCCACAGCTAACATCATACTCAACAATGAAAAGCTAAAAGCATTTCCCCTAAGATCAGGAACAAGACAAGGATGTAGACACTCTTTTACTCAACAGTTTTGGAAGTCCTAGTCATGGCAATCAAAGAAGAAAAAGAAATCAAAGGAATCCAAATTGGAAAATAAGTAAAAGTATTATTCTTTGCAAATGACATGACCTAATAAATACCATATTATATATTTTAGAAAATACTAAAGAGGATGCCAGAAAATTACTAGAATTCATCAATGAATTTGGTAAAGTTACAGGATAAAAAATTAATACACAGAAATCTCTTGCATTTCTATACACTGACAACAAGAAATCAGAAAGAGAAATTAAGGAAACAATCCCATTTACCATCACATTAAAATGAATAAAATGCCTGGGACTAAACCTACCTATGGAGGCAAAAGACATATACTTTGCAAACTATAAGATGCTGATTAAAGAAATTATACTGCTAAGTCACTTCAGTCACTTCCGACTCTGTGCGACCCCACGGACAGCAGCCCACCAGGCTCCCCCATCCCTGGGACTCTCCAGGCAAGATCACTGGAGTGGGTTGCCATTTTCTTCTCCAATGCATGAAAGTGAAAAGTGAAAGTGAAGTCACTCAGTCGTATCCGACTCTTAGCGACCCCATGGACTGCAGCCCACCAGGCTCCTCTGTCCATGGGATTTTCCAGGCAAGAGTACTGGAATGAGGTGCCATTGCCTCCTCCGAAAGAAATCATAGATGACACAAATAAATGGGAGATATACCATGTTCTTGGATTGGAAGAATCAATACTGTCAAAGTGACTACACTACTCAAGTTAATCTACAGATTCAATGCAATCTTTATCAGATTGTCAATGGCATTACTTTGCAGATCTAAAACAGACAAAAACTCTTAACATTTGTATGGCAACACAAAAGTTCCTGAATAACCAAAGCAATCTTGAGATATAATTTTTAAAGTCATATGTGTTGCACTGGGTAATAAGAACTTTATTAACAGGGCTTTGGTGTATTTTATTTTGCTAAAATTTTAGCTGTGTTTAATATTTGCTATAGCTATAGGTGCCAGAGACTTCAAATTCCTCTAGCATACTTGGTTTTTTCTCCCTATTTGACTTTGGGTTACACTGTAAGTACTCCTCCCAATAGAGTGTTCATTGAAGATCTTTCTGCTGAAACCCACTGTTCTCTGCTAGAGCCCTCTTAGTATAATTGTAAGCTATAAGAAAGAGGAGGCAGAGATGTTTTATAGTCTTATGATTATACTTTAGTCTTTCATTTTGCCTATGTCCCTGGGCTCTGATCTTCAACGTATCTCCTAATTTTCCCTCACTTGGACAAACTTGGAAAATTAGAGAGGACTGGAGTGGGAGAAATGTCATCTATATCAGATGAGGTAAGACTCAGAGAAAGTCTTTTTAACTGAAGATTAGGATTTTGTTAAGGCAAATTCTATGTGAATATTTCACAAAGATTTCTCTTCCTCTCCTCCTTCCAGAGCCAAGAGGAGATCTTTCTGACTCTTCGCCATGAGAACTGGATAGATTTCCTGAATGTAAAATCCATGAATGTGTGGGTATCCCTTTAAAACCAAGATTTTAAGAAGTTTTTCAGTCACTCCGGTTCCCACTCAGCCTCTAACAATTCATCAAAATTACCATTTAAATTCATCTATCAGTTTATGGATCCAGGGGCTTGTTCCACATAAACGCAGCTTAACTGTTACTCTCTAGATTTATGTGTATCTCCAGATTTCAGGATCTTGTTTTGTCCTACAAACTCAAATTTCTGAGAAATCCATGAAAAGTTGCTTACTTTCAGTTTTTTATTTTTTTCAGCCTTTTGTTTTAGGATAAGAGTGGCAACTTCCAAGTTCTTTATGTCAGAGCTAAATCTGAAAATGACTATATATAAATGTGTGTGTGTATGCACACAAACATTTGTATGTATGCATGTATGTGTTTATGCAATCCATTAAAATATATTATTATGGGAAAATAACTTTTAACAACATCAGAAAAATACTAAAGATCAAGCTTAGGAAGAAATGTGCAGATTATATTTAAAAAGCATCAAATGCATACTAGGAAGATCTAACAAGTACTCATTAATCAGAAGCCAGTTCTCTTAAATAAATGTCTTAATTCAATGCAATTACAACAAAAATATCAAAAGAAATTCTTTGGAAGTGAATAAGCTTATTTTAAAAAAGTCTACAAGCAATAAATGCTGGAGAGGTTGTGGAGAAAAGGGAACTCTCTTACACTGTTGGTGGGAATGAAACTAGTACAGCCACTATGGAAAACAGTGTGGAGATTCCTTAAAAAACTGGAAATAGAACTGCCTTATGATCCAGCAATCCCACTGCTGAGCATACACACTGAAGAAACCAGAAGGGAAAGAGACACATGTACCCCAATGTTCATCGTAGCACTGTTTATAATAGCCAGGACATGGAAGCAACCTAGATGCCCATCAGCAGATGAATGGATAAGAAAGCTGTGGTACATATACACAATGGAGTATTACTCAGCTGTTAAAAAGAATACATTTGAATCAGTTCTAATGAGATGGATGAAACTGGAACCTATTATACAGAGTGAAGTAAGCCAGAAAGAAAAACACCAATACCGTATACTAATGCATATATATGGAATTTAGAAAGATGGTAACAATAACCCTGTGTACGAGACAGCAAAAGAGACACTGATGTATAGATCAGTCTTATGGACTCTGTGGGAGAGGGAGAGGGTGGGAAGATTTGGGAGAATGGCATTGAAACATGTATAATATCATGTATGAAACGAGTTGCCAGTCCAGGTTCGATGCACGATACTGGATGCTTGGGGCTGGTGCACTGGGATGACCCAGAGGGAGGGTATGGGGAGGGAGGAGGGAGGAGGGAGGAGGGTTCAGGATGGGGAATACGTGTATACCTGTGGCGGATTCATTTCGATATTTGGCAAAACTAATACAATATTGTAAAGTTTAAAAATAAAATAAAATTAAAAAAAAACAGTTATGAAAAATAAAAGAATAGCTGGGAAAATTGCAGGTAAATCAAGGTCTATCATATTTTAAAACATCATAATAAAACTAAAGTAAATAAAATAGTGTGATAGAACACAGAATTACATTTTCATTTAATAAATATTTAATGTGTATCTACACATTAAGTCAGACACTGAACTAAGCATTTGGGATAGAGGGGTAAAGAAATCAGAAGAAAAATATTGTTTACCCTCATGGAGCTTTTATTTTAGGTGCAGAAGACAGATAAAAAAAAAATTAAAGTCCATGAAAATCTGGGACAGCCCACTGTTAGCAACTGCAGAGATTAGAAAGAACAAGAAGATGGGATGGCGGAGGAGTTATTAGTGATGAAAAACCAAGATAGTGTGGAAAGCTGAGTAACATAGAATTTGGCTGGCCTCTATCACCAATTCCTGGGAAGTAACCACTAAATTGGAACCTCTAATTGGAATGAAAACTGACGTGGAAAACAAAAAGGCAATGACAAAGAATGTGCAAACTATTGCATAAATGCACTCATCTCACACACTAGCAAAGTAATGCTCAAAATTCTCCAAGCCAGGCTTCAACAGTACATGAACCATCAACTTCCAGATGTTCAAGCTGGATTTAGAAAAGGCAGAGGAGCCAGAGATCAAATTGCCAACATCTGTTGGATCATCAAAAAAAAGCAAGAGAGTTCCAAAAAAACACTGACTTCTGCTTTATTGACTACACCAAAGCCTTTGACTGTGTGGATCACAACAAACTGTGTGGAAAATTCTTAAAGAGATGGGAATACCAGACCACCTTACCTGCCTCATGAGAAATCTGTATGTAAGCCAAGAAGCAACAGTTAGAAACTGGGCATGGAACAACAGACTGATTCCAAATAGGGGAAGGGATACATCGAGCTTGTATATTGTCACCCTGATTACTTAATTTATATGCAGAGTACATCATGAGAAATACTAGGCTGGATGAAGCACAAGCTGGAATCAGGATTGCTGGAAGAAATATCAATGACCTCAGATATGCAGATGACATCACTCTTATGGCAGAAAGCAAAGAACTAAATAGCCTCTTGATGAAAGTGAAAGAGGAGAGTGAAAAAGTTGGCTTAAAACTCAACATTCATAAAATGAAGATCATGGCATCTGGTCCCATCACTTAATGGCAAATAGATGGGAAAACAGTGGAAAGAGTGAGACTTTATTTTTTGAGGGCTCCAAAATCCTGGAGATGGTGACTGTAGCCATGAAATTAAAAGACGCTTGCTCTTTGGAAGAAAAGCTATGACCATCCTAGACAGCATATTAAAAAGCAGAGACATTACTTCGCCAACAAAGGTTCATCTAGTCAAAGCTATGGTTTTTCCAGTAGTCATGTATTGATGTGAGAGTTGGACTATAAGGAAAGTTGAGCACAGAAGAATTGATGTTTTTGAACTGTGATGTTGGAGAAGACTCTTGAGAGTCCCTTGGACTTCAAGGAGATCCAACCAATCAACCCTAAAGCAAATCAGTCCTAAATACTCATTGGAAGGACTGATGCTGGAGCTGAAACTCCAATACTTTGGCCACCTGATGTAAAGAATTAACTCATTGGAAAAGACCCTGATGCTGGGAAAGACTGAAGGCAGGAGGAAAAGGGGATGGCAGAGGATGAGATGGTTAGATGGCATCAACCATCATGTCCATCATCGACTTGATCGACATGAGTTTGAGCAAGCTCAGGGAGTTGGTGATGGACGGGGAAGCCTGGCATACTGCAGTCCATGAAGTTGCAAAGAGTCAGACTCAACTGAGCAACTGAACTGAACTGAACCTCTAAATCCTTGGACTTTCACAAGTGACATGAGTGTCTCTGTATTCATGAAGGAAGCTCCGTGATTGGGACCTCCCAGACCTTGTCCTCTGACTGGTATTGAATTATACATTCCTTTGTTATTAAGATTGTTGAGTATAATGCTTTCCTGTGTTCTCTGAGTAATTCTAGTGGCTTATTGAAACTCTTGGAGTAGAGGGAATCCATGAAATTGTAGATAGCAGATAGACGTGAAGGTGGCTTGGAAAACTGCACACTAGTGACTGGTGCCTGATATGAGGGCACATTATAGAGAACAATGACCTTAACTTGTGAAGTCTGGTCTAACTGTGTTGGTGTCAGAAGTCACTGCAGAGACCAAGGAAAGAAAATATTTCAGGGAGCAGGTAATTGTTATCTGAAACAGATTATATAAGATCTGAGAAATGAGGCTTCTACTCAACAATGTGGGAATTATGGATGACTTTGAAAAAAGAATGGTCCAGAGTTAAGAGAGTGAAATTTTGATTTGCAAAGCATTCTAACTAGAATAGGTGGAGAGGAATTGTGGACAGGAGGTATAGACTATATTTTGAGGAGTTTTCCTATCAATTGAAGTGGGCATGTGAGGCTTTAGCTGGAGGTAGGTTTGAGATCAAGAAGATTTTTTTCTTTGTTAAGATTTGATTTGATAGAATGTTTATGTTCATGGTAATAATCCATTTGGAGGAAAACATAGAAGAAGTAGGAGAGAGCAGAGATAACATGTGGACGATGTCCTTGAGTGTGCAGAAGGCACTAGATAGATAAGGGCTGACCAGGAAAAGAACACAGATAGTGCTTCCATAGCTGCAGAAGGGAAGGAAGGAGAGACACAGATGCCTTCAAATGGACAGACATGATGGTGTGAACTTGCAGAGACATTCTCTTTGGATTGCTTCTATTTTTTGTGGAATGTGAAACATAGAGTTAGAGCAAGGATAGTGCAGGAATTATTAGAGGCTTGAGGATAGAAAACCAGGTATGAAACCCAGGCAGCATTAAGGACTTAGGAGAGTGGCTGTGGTCATAGATTTAAGTGAAATCAGTTAGCACAGTGGCAGGAGTAGCAGTATGGAACATGCAGCCTGTCTGTCTCCCAGGTAAAAGTTATGGTCAGAGAAAAAACCATTATCATTTGAGAGGAGTCCCATGGGTCCCATAAATGAAGAAATTCATTTATGGTACAACTGTATTTATCTTTGATTAAAAAAGTGAAGTGAACATTTAGGAAAGAAAGTGGGGATATACAGGTGTTTGCTCATAACAGATTAGTGGAACAGAGTATTAACAGAAAATCCACAATAAGTCTGTATGGTGTGCATTTAACAATGGTAGAATTTCATATCAATTCAGAAAAAACAAATGAATGATTTAATGCCTGCACAGTTGTAACAGTGTCATAACGCAGTTGGATTTCTATATTATACTTTGCACCAATAAAAATTCAGAGAGATCAAATATTTAAATATGAAAAAAGTAAATTATAAATTGCCATAAAACATATAAAAAAACAATTTTGAAGTGGGTAAATCTTTTCTAAATATGACACAAGTATAGAAATTATTATAAACAATATTGATCGATTTTACTGTTTCAAAGAATTCATTACAAAGCAGGTATAAGCAAAAACTAAAGACAAATGTTAAAATGAAAAAAAAAAAGTTAACAAATAATAAAAGTTGGAGAGATTGTGGAGAAAAGGGAACTGTCTTACACTGTTGGTGGGAAAGTAAATTGGTTCAGCCACTGTCGAAAACAGTACAGAGGTTCCTCAAAAAAACTAAAAATGGAGTTACTATATGATCCAGCAATCCCACTCCTGGGCACATACTCAGAGAAACTAATTTGGCAAGATACATGCACCCCTATGTTCACAGCAGCACTATTTATGGACAGGCCACAAAGTTCATTCAGAATTTTCCAGAAGATGTTACAGAAAACCCAAACAAATGTTTTGATCAACTCAATACAATAGCCAAGACATGGAAATGACCCAAATATCCATTGGCAGATGAATGGATAAAGAAGATGTGGTGGATATATACATACACAATGGAATATTTAGCTTTAAAAAAGAATGAAATAATGCCATTTGCAGCAAAATGGATGGACATAAAGATAGACTAAGCAAAGTCAGAAAGAGATAGACAAATACCATATGATATCAAGTTGTATGTTGAGTCTAAAATATAATACAAATGAACATATCTACAAAACTGGAACAGACTCACATACATACAGACATAGAGAACAGATGTGTAGTTGTCAAGAAGTGGGGATGGGGAGGGATGGATTGGGAGTTTAGGATTAGTATATACAAACATATATAGAATGGATAAACAACAAAGTCCTACTATATAGCATAGGAAACTATATTTGACATCCTGTGATAATGGAAAATAATATGAAATATATATATATATATATATATATATATCTGT
>NW_011494870.1:3396909-3411344 GCF_000754665.1 Bison bison bison | reverse complement strand
TATATATATATGAAAATCCCATGGATGGAGGAGCCTGGTAGGTTGCAGTCCATGGGCTCGCTAAGAGTAGGACACGACTGACTGACTTCACTATCACTTCTCACTTTCATGCATTGGAGAAGGAAATGGCAACCCACTCCAGTGTTCTTGCCTGGAGAATCTCAGGGACAGGAGAGCCCGGTGGGCTGACATCTATGGGGCTGCACAGAGTCGGACACGACTGAAGTCTTAGCAGCAGCATATATATATAAACATGAAAGTTGAGAGTCATTCAGTCATGCCTGACTCTTGGCAGCCCCATGGACTGTAGCCTGCCAAGCTCCTTTGTTCGTGGAATTCTCCAGGCAAGAATACTGGAGTAGGTAGCCATTCCCTTCTCCAGGGGATCTTTCTGAACCAAGGATCAAACCAAGGTCTTCTGCATTGCAGGCAGATTCTTTACTGTCTGATAACTGAATCATTTTGCTGTACAGCAGAAGTTAACACAACACTGCAAATCACTATCCATCAATAAAAAAGCAAGTAAACATTACCTAACACACATACAGAAACAAAAATGAATGTATACTTGAATTTGCCTAAAATGTATAGGAACATAGAAAAGTGATAATTGCATCTGAAATGAGCTCGGTTTGTATGTCAGAATGGGATAAGGGACAGACTTTTTATTACACACCTTTTGGGAATCTTTTGAGTTTTAGACCATGCTCAAGTTTTTAATACCATATTTATGTTATCCACTTTAAAATTTTTAAAGAAATATTTTAAATTAATAATACAATTTTAAACTACTGAAACACTTTAAACAAGTGAGTTTTAAAAATACAAGTAACCCAGTATTGACTGAGAATAAAAACTTTTGGAATTTTAAAAACACAGTATTAAATATTAGAAAGTAAAAGTAATAAGATCATGAAGGTGAATTCACAAGGAAACTGAAAAACAATGAAAGCGAGTGAAAGCCACTCAGTCGTGTCCATTTTAACTCCATAGACTATACAGTCCATGAAATTCTCCAGGCCAGAACACTGGAGTGAGTAGCATTTCCCTTCTCCTCCTCCAGAGGATCTTTCCAACCCAGGGATAAAACCCAGGTCTCCCACATTGCAAGCAGATTCTTTACCAGCTGAGCCACAAGGGAAGCCTGAGAATACAATAGTGAGTAGCCTATACCTTCTTCAGCAGATCTTCTGATCCAGGAATTGAACTGGGGTCTCCTGCATTGCAGGTGGATTCTTTACCAACTGACCTATCAGGGAAGCCTGAAAAATACTGAAGTGGACTTATATAAGAAGAAAAACTGTGGTTCAATTTCATCTTGGTTAAAATATTAAGTTAAAGCATGACTGTTCAAGTTTCCAAGCAGTTGATAAAAGAAAGTGTATAGAATGTATACCTTCCAAAATTGATACAGAAAAAAACCGAAAAAGTAAAATGCTGATCAAGAAGATGAAATGGATAACAAAAATGTGGGACAATAAAGCCAAAATACATGATAGAAAAAGAAGTCCAAATACGTCAATAACCATAATAAATGCAAATGCAGTTAATTCACTTAAAATCAGAGTTACTCAGCACCCCTTGCCTTTCTCAAAGAAAAAAGCAAAAAGTAATCATAGTGCCCCTGCTACTAGAACAGGTTTTGGAGGTTATATTTTACATTTAGTGAAATCCTTTGTTTGCATATTTTCCCCCTAAATATGTGTGTTCTGCTGCTTTTATTATTATTTTCATTTTATTTGTTGTTGTTGTCCTCATAAGAAACCTAAAACGCACTGACAAAGGTCATGTGGCAGGTTACAAAAATGACTCCCCACTTCTCTGAATGCGTGTTCCTTGCCATTTGTCTGTGTAGAGCCTGCTGCTCTGGTTCTGGCCACGTGACTTCCTTTGGTCAATGGAATATTAACAAACATGACACAAGCAGACTTGAGATGTGCTTGTATAAGGGGATTTTCCTGCTTTTGCAATCTTCCTTGGCTATGACAGCCAGCCTGTTTGAGGATGAAAGACACATGGACACAGCCAAATCATAGCAGTCATCCTGAGCAAAGCCATCCTACTTAAGCCAAAAGCCAGCCATCTCTCACAATATGTGAATAATTCCCAGAAGAGAAGCAAAACCATCCAATTAACCCACTGACTTGTGAACCAAATACAAGTTTATTATTTTAAGCCACTGAGTTTTAAGGCGATTGGTTATGTAGCATTATGTTGGTAAAAAGATTCTTGGTGGAAACAGCAAGACTTCAAACTGGCTTTTTCAGTTAGTGTAGAGTTAAGGGCACTGGTGCAATGCCACGCTGTAATGTTAAAAAGCCTCATGCATCAATGTAAACTAATGTTCTCCAGCAAGTCAGACAAAATCCACTCACAAAGTCGTTGAAAGACCATTTTACAACAAACAATTCTCTCCACCAAATAATCAAAATATACTGACTTTTAAAAAAGTATCAAAGGTCTAATAACTCCTGCTTGTCTGTACTTCCTATTAGCGTCAATTTATGTTCTTTCAACTCTTTCTGTATAACTGAGATGTAATTCTTCTCATTTGCCAGGCTTATCTGGCTTCAGACAGTTGCCTTCTCTTTCCTGGCTCTCTTGCCTCTGTTTAACCTGCCACAGCCTTATGTTTTCCCCCTGTGCTTCAGGAAAAGGAAGATAACTTGGCATACCTGGCAAAGACTTGTGACAGTAATATATGAGCAGGGTGCTCCCCTATGTCTCAGAATAAAACAGTACCCTCAAGAAGACAAACCCTCTGTCATTTGGTTTCCAGGCATACAAACATATCTAAAAATGCAGAGCTAAATACATTTTAAAGTAAGAAATTCTTTTTTAAAATGGAAGTGCAGAGCATGATCTTGAGGAAAGAACATAGCCTTTGGAGTTAGACACTCCTAGGATTGAATCATGACAGTCCTTTATCTTTGGCAAGTTACTTACCTGCTTGAGTATCCTTTTTGTCTTCTGTAAAATGTGAGGATTATATGAGTCAGATCAACTAAACTCCTAGCACAACCAGCATGCTTCTTCCCCGAAATCTCTCTGGCTTCACCAACAAACAAGATTTTTTTTTTTTTACCTCACTCCCTACATGTCCCCCAAATCCTTTAGCAATTCTTCTCTGTCTCAGTCTCTTCAGACTGGTACTCCTTCTAAGAGCCAGCACTTTTTCTGATCAAAAGTGACTGGGATTCAACTGCTAAAGACATAGAGAAGAGGAACTTCTAAATAACATTCATTTTTTAAATTTGGATGCAATTTCAAATTGGAGTCTTTTATCCTTCTTACATAAGCGGTGCTTCTACTATTTATTAACAGAATGGTTTTATAAATTCCATAGAACTTGCAGAACACATCTGGAAGGTTACTTAGTACAGCAATTGTGAAACCACTGTCAGATAAGGTACGTACCACAATTAATAGGAATTAACTAGTCAATTTTATTTATGAATCAACTGAATGATGACCGTTTCCTTAAAAGGACCTTCTCCTGCAACAGGTATTTGACAAAGTATAACATTAACATCTTGGTTGTCTGAAGATAGTAGTCCCCACCCCGCCGCCGGGCGCCGCCCCCCTCCCCAAGTTGTTAATTTCATTGAATTACCATCCATTTAAATATCTTTTCAAGTTAAATCCCAAAATTTGCACCACATCCACCTTCATAGGCATTAAATTGTGGATGAAAAAGTGTGCAACTATGATTTTTAAGATCACTTTCTTATTCTTCCACTATACTATAACAGGAAAACTACAGAAAGCAAAAACTCCCTCACAAATGAGGTACCAAACACTAATGCTATGGCTGAGGTAGAAACACAGAAGCCACCATTTATTGGTGATTCAAGTGTGCTAACTAATTTCTTATCTTATTTAATCCTGCTCAGGGTAAATACTTTTAGCCCCATCTTATAGGATAATTTTCTATCAATGCATAGGGAAAAAGTAGCTTTCTTAAGCTAAAAACAGTCATTTATATATATATATATGTATATATATTATATATATACATATATATTTGGATGCAACACTATTAAATGAACAACAAAATAACTATAACCACCACCACTCAAGTTCCTATTTTGCTGCATCCATCTGAAAAAAATGCTGTCACAAATTCCTCTCCCCCTCTATGAAGTGGGATCCTTTCATATCTAAGCCAATTTCAGAGTCTGTCAATTTTTCCTTGTATTTCTTCTCAGGATTCACCTGCCACCTTGCCTTACTCATTTGACTTTCTACTTCTGCTTTTCACGTGAACTGCTTGTGCTTTTCTTGAAGGATTTTAGAGATGGACATTTTCATGTCAATGACCAGGTAAAGAGCTGAATTTTAAAATAAAGATGGGGAGGAGCCAAAGTGGGGGAGAGATTCTTTTAAACTTTTCACAGTTGAAATACAATACCGATGTAAAGATAATGGGTTAAAAATCACATCTGGGGATAAATTCAATGAATTAGAGGATTGAGTTGCCATCATGAGGCATGTAAGTACAACATCATTTTCTGTTAGTTCTTTGCCCTTGGCTGTATAGTCAGGAAAGCTTCTAATAGTCCATAGTAACTAATGAAGCAATAACTTTTAGGTACCTTTTCGGTATGTAGAAGATAGTAAAAAGTGAAGAATGATTTACTTTAGCCATTCTTGAATCGTATCAGGAAAGAGAAAAATGTGGGAAGTTAGATCAGCTTTTTATGGAATTAATCTTAAATTGCTCAGAATTTAGATTCCAGATTTTCATGTCTATCCAGTACTCTTGCCTGGAAAATCCCATGGATGGAGGGGCCTGGTAGGCTTCAGTCCATGGGGTCACGAAGAGTCAGACATGACTGAGCGACCTCACTTTCACTTTTTACTTTCACGCATTGGAGAAGGAAATGGCAACCCATTCCAGTGTTCTTGCCTGGAGAATCCCAGAGAAGGTGGAGCCTGGTGGGCTACTGTCTATGTGGTCGCACAGTCGAACATGACTAACGTGATTTAGCAGTAGCAGCAGCAGCAGGAAACAAAAGAAGACTAACATACAAAATGCCACTTTCATTTGCTGCTTGATGCTGTTTTTTTGCTTTTTTTTTTTCTTTGACACTATGTAAAACTGATGCTGGGAGGGATTGGGGGCAGGAAGGGAAGGGGACGACAGAGGATGAGATGGCTGGATGGCATCACTGACTCGATGGACGTGAGTCTGAGTGAACTCCGGGAGTTGGTGATGGACAGGGAGGCCTGGTGTGCTGCAGTTCATGGGGTCGCAAAGAGTCGGACACGACTGAACGACTGAACTGAACTGAAAACTAAACAGGGCGCACTGGGTTCTCAAGAACTCTACAATGATACTGACATTTTACTCCCACCCAACAATGATGATCCAAGCAGGAAGCTTCCATCAGAATAATTACTGCGGAACAATCATAAACTAGAAATTAGTGATGTAATACAGTCTTCACACATTCCCCAAATTGAAGACTTCTTCATTTTTCCTGGAAAGGAACTTTTTTTTTTTTTTAAATGAACCACATTTCTCCTTCTGTGTCACTCCTCTACTGGATTTCCCTACCACTTTATTCTTAAACATGGCCTGAGCTTTAATTCTCCAATCCTCTGAATATTTGACCTACAGTCCTATTTTGCAGCACTTGGTTTGATATGGCATCCTTCTTGACTTCCTTCTCTTCATAGCCCTATTTTTTCATTTTCCCAACAGTTTTTTCAGGAAATACTTCCTAATAAATCATTTTCACAGGAATCCTTACCTCAGCATCTGCTTTTGAGGAACCCCAACTGAGATAAGTATACAAAAACGTGAATACATCTGCTCATCACAATAACCTAATTTGACCATATGAAGCACCTACTTTATTTTATTTTTTTGTCACTGTCAAGAGGCATTATTACATGGTTAATAGCTTATGTTCTCTGTGTTAAATGTTTTGTGGGGTTGATTTCTCTGGGGTATCTCTCCTTTGGTTTTTCAAATTTAGCTTGTAAGATTACAATCTTATACAATTTAGTGCCTCAAAGACCTTTTCAGACTATCTGACTTACCTCAGCCTTTCATAGACACTTTGAGAGAAATTAAACAGTTTAGCCATAATTGTACAACCAGCTAGAGGCAAAAGCTGGAGTGAAAAGCTTCTTCAGTGCTTTTTCTAGCCAGTACACAGTGATGTCTTCGTGCCACACTATGAACATTTTATTCCCTTTATCTGCCTTTAGTAGAGACACAAAACAGCTGGTCACCATCCTTCCTATTCGGATAGAAAGTGCAAGAATGAACTATTAAAGAAATCACCTCCTTCTCTCCAGTCTAGTGGGTGATGACTCCACTTAGAGGAAGGAGCAAGAGAGGGGAAACATACAATGCTGCTGGCCTGTTTCCATACAGTCTGTGGATAATAGAGCTCTTTGATGTCTGGTACATTCATAACCACCAAACTCGGCTTTCCAGTCAACAGAAAGGCTATTTTACACTACTTTTGATGTGATGAAATAACTTAACTAGACATGGTTAATCACATAGCTGGTGATTATGCCATGCAAGGAAAATTCATTAAAATAAGCCAAGTGCCTCTAAAAAGAACAAAGGAAAACTCCTTAGCAGGCATACACATAGCTGACTCAAGTGCTCTGGCATGACTCAGTTTTCACCATTCACATTCACTTTATTTTCATAACATGAAACATAAGCATAAGCGCTTCGACACGAACTCTGCGTTACCTGCCTAACTTGCTTATTGCTTATTCTGTGAGGCAGTCATAATTTGTCTTTATGGTGTTCCAGACATATCTGGCTTTGATCACACCGCCAGGCTGAACACCGACAGATTCTGGGACTAAAGCAGAGAAAGCTCTTTTGTACAAATTTAATCCTGCTTAGGTCATCTGTTTATTGCTTTGTCCAATACATCTAGGTTTTCAAATGATTTGACCAGTATCACAAATGCAAATCCTATAATAAACGAGAGTACCTACAGGATAGCAGCATCAAAGGAAAAACCGCTCTGGGGAGAACAGCTCTGACAAGTTGGTTTATTAGTACAGCTGGTTTTAAAGACCAGCCAAGGTCCTGTTTTCAACTAGATTGTTTATTATTTGCTCAGCTCTTTCATGAAAATAAGCAAACTAAATCTATTAGAGCAGATTTCTTTCTATGAAAAGGAAATACTAATTTTTGTAAATCTAAATGAAAAGAAAGCTAATGAAATATGATATTTAATCCACATTCAAACATTTCCTAAAGCCTGGAAACAAGTGGTGGCCTTGAAATTAAGCTATTGATTGTAGTGTATGATTACATTCTTTTTTTTTTTTTTTACCCTTAACCATAGGCTAAATAAAACAAATGAACTGTCTTTAAATAACCTAAGAAGTGTTTGGTGGGCTCTCTAATATTCATTTGGACATAGAGGGCACTGTTGCATAAAAACCAACTAAAGACCAACAGGGACCTAAAAAGGTAGAATTTTAAAGTTTAGGAATTCAAAGTAATTTTAGGAAAAGTCAGCCAGTGCTATACAACGAATCAAGGCTTTGTGTTTAGATAACTGGTCCTTTCAGGAGTGAGTAGGACACACATGCTTGCTCTGTCACTCAGTCGTGTCCAACTCTTTGCGACTCCATGGATGGTATCCCACCAGGCTTCTCTGTCCAATTAATTTTCCAGGCAAGAATACTGGAGTGGGTTGCCATTTCCTACTCCATGGAATCTTCCCAACCCAGGGATTGAACCCATGTCTCTTGCCTCTCCTGCATTAGCAGGTGGATTCTTTACCATTGCCCACCTGGAAAGCCACAGTGGCCAAGTCACTGAAAAAACTCATTCAATACAAAAAAGAAAGTATGTTTTCAATAATGGATGAATTTGTTAACTGTATTAAAAATAAAATATCAACAGGTGATTAAAAGTTTAATTTCAGATATTTTCAGTGCCTGTATCACTATAAGAATGACAAGAAAACTAAGCATTCTGTTCCCGAGTTTCCTCTTCAGTAAAATGAGGCTCAGGACTTCCCTGGTGGTCCAGTAGCTAAGAATCTGCCTTCCAACACTGGGGATTCAGGTTTGATCCCAGGGTAGTAACCTAAGATCCCATATGCTTCAGGGCAACTAAGCCCAGGCCCCGCAACAGCTGAGCCTGCATTCTTCGGAACGCTTGTGCTGCATCTAGAGTAGCCAGAGCCCCGCAATGAAAGATCCCACATGCTCCCACAAAGACTCCACCATACCACAACTAAGACGCAATGCAGCAAAATTAATTTTCTTTTTTTTTAATGACGAGGCTCATTCACTCAAAAAGTATGTATATGGTTTGCACCAAGTGCCACAGGATTTAAAGTGGTGAGCCAGACAGACAAAGTCTTTGCATTCTTGGAAAAGATTCCAAAGAGCCAAACTGTAATACTTTGGTCACCTGATGTCAAAAGTCGACTCACTGGAAAAGACCCTGATGCTGGGAAAGACTGAGGGCAGGAGAAGAGGGCAACAGAGGATGAAATGGTTGGGTGGAATCACTGACTTAACGAACATGAGCTTGAACGAACTCTCGGAGATAGTAAAGGACAAGAAAGCCTGGCATGCTGCAGTCCATGGGGTCACAAAGAGTTGGACATGACACAGCAACTGAACAAGAACAAATCAAACCAAAGGCTTTATGCAGGCTGAACCTGTGTGATGGGACAGAAAGAAAGACTGTATGATACAGCATGGTGAATAAAGGAAAGTGTGAGAAGTTAGGTTGAGAGAAACTGGAAGAAACTAGATACACAGTATTTAGAACAGGGTGTGGAATTTGGATTTCAGTCTAAACATTTTGGGAAAGCATCAGAAGGTTTTGAGCAGGAGAGTGAGATGTAAGGCTAATCACTGTGTTTGAATATAGACTGGATCTCAGAGTATGGAGAACAGAGGAAGTGAGATCAGTTGGGAGGATAGTAGTTACCCATGAGCGACATTCAGTTCAGTTCAGTTGCTCAGTCATTCTGACTCTTTGCGACCCCATGAATTGCAGCACGCCAGGCCTCCCTGTCCATCACCAACTCCCGGAGTTCACTCAAACTCACATCCATTGAATCAGTGATGCCATCCAGCCATCTCATCCTCTGTCGTCCCCTTCTCTCCTGCCCCCAATCCCTCCCAGCATCAGAGTCTTTTCCAACGAGTCAACTCTTCACATGATGTGGCCAAAGTACTGGAGTTTCAGCTTTAGCATCAGTACTTCAAAAGAACACCCAGGACTGATCTCCTTTAGAATGGATTGGTTGGATCTCCTTGCAGTCTAAGGGACTCTCAAGAGTCTTCTCCAACACTACAGTTCAAAAGCATCAATTCTTCGGCGCTCAGCTTTCTTCACAGTCCAACTCTCACATTCATACATGACTTGTGAAAAACCATAAAGGAAAAACCATAGCCTTGACTAGATGGACCTTTGTTGGCAAAGTAATGTCTCTGCTTTTGAATATGCTGTCTAGGTTGGTCATAACTTTCCTTCCAAGGAGTAAGCGTTTTTTAATTTCATGGCTGCAATCACTATCTGCAGTGATTTTGGAGCTGGGAAAAATAAAGTCAGCTACTGTTTCTACTGTTTCCCCATCTATTTTCCATGAAGTGATGGGACCAGATGCCATGCTTTTTGTTTTCTGAATGTTGAGCTTTAAGCCAACTTTTTCACTCTTCTCTTTCACTTTCATCAAGAGGCTTTTTAGTTCCTCTTCACTTACTGCCATAAGGGTAGTGTCATCTGCATATCTGAGGTTATTGATATTTCTCTGGCAATCTTGATTCCAGCTTGTGCTTCTTCCAGCCCAGCATTTCTCATGATGTACTCTGCATATAAGTTAAATAAGCAGGGTGACAATATACAGGCTTGACATACTCCTTTTCCTATTTGGAACCAGTCTGTTGTTCCATGTCCAGTTCTAACTGTTGCTTCTTGACCTGCATATAGGTTTCTCAAGAGGCAGGTCAGGTGGTCTGGATTTCCCATCTCTTTCAGAATTTTCCACAGTTTATTGTGAGCCACACAGTCAAAGGCTTTGGCATAGTGAATAAAGCAGAAATAATGTTTTTCGGGAACTCTCTTGCTTTTTCGATGATCCAGTGGATGTTGGCAATTTGATCTCTGGTTCCTCTGCCATTTCTAAAACCAGCTTGAAGACCTGGAAGTTCACGGTTCACGTATTGCTGAGGCCTGGCTTGGAGAATTTTGAGTATTACTTTACTAACATGTGAGATGAGTGCAATTGTCCAGTAGTTTGAGCATTCTTTGGTATTGCCTTTCTTTGGGATTGGAATGGAAACTGACCATTTCCAGGCCTGTGGCCACTGCTGAGTTTTCCAAATTTGCTGGCATATTGAGTGACATTAGATGACTTAAATTGGCACGGTTAGACACGATCAGAAATTCTCAATTTTTTTGTGCAGTGGATCATTTTGCCAGTTTGTGAACACCTCTCAAAATTAGTATTTTTAAATGTATAAAATACAATGTAAAGAATTAAGAAGGAAAACAAGTATATTAAAATCCAATTATCAAAATATTTTTGAAATATGTGATTAATAGAGTACATAACAAAAGTTAGTGTAAACAATATTTTGAAATATCTGCACAAATTTTAAAATGATATGACAGTACCTGAGATAACACTGAAGAAAAAAATCTAATAGAATCAACTAAAAGAGAATTAGTTCTTATAAATCTGTTTTAAATAGCAATTTTAAGATCACAAAATTTGAATTTTAGCATCACACAATTTGAAGGAAGTAATGATTAAAGATATATTAGCAAATATGGCTAGTGTAATATGACTTGGGCATTAAATTTCTGTGATCGATATCATAAAGAGTTACATGGAATTTACCAGGAAATGCAATCAAAATGTTTAGGTGTGATGTGGACTTTTAACATTCTTTGCAGTTTTGGAAACCCATAGGAGGGTTAATGGAGACAGCATTTCAATTTTTACTTCTTGGACAAAATCAACAGGCATTCCTCATCAAGGAAGTAAGACCAGAAGCAAAGACAAGACAGTTAATCTTGTCTTGTCTTTGGAATCTTATCAATCTGGATATAAATACTATTAATTTCTGCAGGAATGTGAGGCAAATAGAGAGTGAACATAGTTGCATTTAGTACATGAAGAACTTAAGACAGACCCCCGCACCCCTACCCCATAAGGAGCAATGGGATAGTCCATGTGAGAAAGTATCTTGCAAATGAGTAGGCAATTTGGATTTATTATATCAAAATAAGTGCTGCTATTTGCCAATGTAGGGCTTCCTGGTAGCTCAGATGGTAGAGAATCTGCCTGCAATGCAGGAGACCTGGGTTTGATCCCTGGGTTGGGAAGGTCCCCTGGAGAAGGAAATTGCAAGCCACTGCAATATTCTTGCCTAGAGAATTCCATGGACAGAAGAACCTGACTGTTACAGTCCATGAGGTCACAAAGAGTTGGACATGACAAAGTGACTAACACATACATACACATACATTTGCCAGCATGGACTAATAAAGATTAACTAAAGTTAATTCTTAATTTTCCGGTATTACAACATAATAGGAAATTCTGCGTAAGATCCCTTTTTGCCTTGGTTTGGATTTTTCATCTTTTTATTTCCTCTTGTCCATACTCCTGTACTTCTGCTTTCTTCTTTCTTGATTTCCTATTTCTCATACTACTCTATTTAATACCAATCATGCCTAACCCTACTCCTCCCTTTCTTTATTGTCATTATTTTTCTTCCTTCTGCTGTCACTTCTCTTTGCTTGCTCATCGCTGCTCTCCTACACCTCTTTAGCTCAGCCTCAATGCTCATTTTCACTGTGACTCCACATAACGGAGCTTGCTTAGTTGCAGGCTTGTTTTTCCAACCAATTTCAGAACACTTTGATCTTACAGAGACCTGCCCAACCAGGACATTTCTTTGAACTCAATGCCTTTGGCTTTTCTCAATAGCTCTTCTTAACTTCTGCCTATAATTTTGCGTTCCCTAGAATTCCACTTGTTGAAAGGTGCCAGTTGTACAGATGCCAAATATTTGAGGTTTTGTTATGTGATTAGAAACTTGGACATTTTAAATCAAGGAATTTTAGCAGTGCTCTAGTGCTTAAATGAGTCTTAATGAATACATATTCAAGACTTAAAGCAAAAAAAAAATAAAACTTTCATATAAAAAATTAGCAAGAAATAATGGCAAATATGAAATGGATGTTTATAGATGCTCATATTAAATTGCTTCTTGTCAGAGCAATGTAAAAGCTTTCTTAGCTCTGCAAAATTCCACTGTAACTCTTTCCCTCAAATTGTAAAGTAAAGCCACTTAACGATTTTATAAAATCTATCTTTACCATTCTCATGTGTTTATTTAAACTGGATTATAATTAAGATGAAGAAGTGGTATAAAGAAGATTAGAAGATTATAACATGGAAAAATATCAAAAGGCTTCATAATAGCAAGTCCTAAAAAGGAATATTGAAGTATTTAGTCACATTGACCCAGAAAAGTTAATAATAAATTTACATGTTATATTAATCAAGACTTTTTTTTTATTTGCAAACTAGAAACAATGTAACTCAAGTATTATTAATTCTCCCTCCAAATTATACTTAAAGAGCTGATCTAAAGATGTTGTCTGGAGAGGGATTTTAAAAAATCTGATTGAACCCCCCAGGCAACCACAATATGAAATGATTTGTGGCTCTGCATTCTTACCACAGTGGTTAGAGATGTGAAAAACTGGGATGGTCCCTTAAGAAATGCAGCTCTCTGGATCACTTTTCTTGATTTAAAAAAATAAAGAAGAAGAAGAGAAACAAGGGAAAGGAGATCAATTAACATTTGTATTATGTATGGGAAAATTTTCCAAGTTCTTTTAGGAAGGAGGGAAGGAAGGGAGGAAGGGAAGTCAGATAGGCAAGAAAAGATTTTCTTCTCTCTTTCATTGAAAGTTGAACCTAAAAGATACTCTAATAACATTTGGTCTTTGGAATGTATTTGTTTAAATTGTACTGAGTTCAGTTATGTCTGAGATCTGGACTCTGCTGCTCCTAGAGGAGGAAGATTGAATATGTGTGGCATTTGTGAGTCACACCTTTTGTGAACGTTCTGGTAAGCTGAGAAAAAACTGTCCTCTGCAAATCATCCCATCCCTGGCATTGGCTGGAACCTGAAATTCCATGTGTTAAAAATTTATCCTTTTATCTGAAGCTTGTGTTATAACAAACTTCAACTTTTTTTTTCCCCCACAATTTGTCCATGGCCTAGATCTCTTGAATCCATATCATACTGCACTAAAGACACATATTCTTGCATAGTTTTTAACTAAATAAATATCTATTGAGATAACATCTATGGAGTTTTTACTATGTGCAAGAGTCTGGTGATACCAAGCATGCGCGTGTGTGCATACACACCACACACATACACACACACACTGAGCTCCGGTGTTCATTCACCCAACCTTCTTCCAGTAAGTAGTTACCGAGTTTCTAATATGTGCACAGTAAAGGTCTGGGTGCTAAGAATACTGAAATGAATACTAAAGAAAATTTATCTTCTTTCATGAAGCTTATTTTCTTTGGGAGGTGAGAGAAATAAGAAAAAAATGTCACAGTGCTGTCATATAAAAAATGGCATTTAAGATCAGGAAATAAAAAGAGTGGGCATATCACTTGCAAACTGAATGAAAAAACTATCTATTCACAAAAGTTTGGGAAAAGAGCATTTCAACTAGAGTTTAAAAACTCAGAGACAGAAAGAAGTCTAGTATATCGAAATAAGGGCTACCTATGCTAAGGCTTCATCAGAGTGAGCTGGAGGCAGAATGGCATGATTTCAGGGTAGTGAGGTAGGTAACAGCCTGATGATGAAGGGAGTTATGGGTTGTGGGATGACATCTGAGTTTTAAAGTGTGCTGAGAAACCACTGTAGAGATTTTAAGCAGAAAAGTGATAAGATAACATATGTGCTTTCAAATTTTTATTCTGCCTGAAAAGTAAACTATGCTCCTGCATACCATGATGTGAAGAACTGACTCATTTGAAAAGACCCTGATGCTGGGAAAGATTGAAGGCGGGAGTAGAAGGGGACAACAGAAGATGAGATGGTTGGATGGCATCATGGATTTGATGCACGTGAATTTGAGTAGGCTCCGGGATTTGGCGATGGACAGGGACGCCTGGCATGCTGCAGTCCATGCGGTCGACCGCAAAGAGTTGGACATGACTGAGCCACTGAACTGCGCTGAACTGCATATCAAATGCCCAAAAGGTTATTGCCAGTTTCATTTCTGTTTAAGAGTAGAAAGCCACAACTGATTACTTTCACCCTAAGAACAAGAAAACAGATAATCTACACAATCATAACTGTCTTGAATCCATCAGAGATCTGAGGTCACAAAGCAAAAAGCAAACAGGATTCCAAGGAGTTACAGACAC